>NC_056741.1:1924918325-1925215825 GCF_019279795.1 Protopterus annectens
TAGCTCTCCCCTCAGTCTCCCTACCTTCAGGTGTAGTCAGCGTATGTAGGTGAGAGTAGTAAATGTATGAAGGTCAGGACAGCAATTAGTGAGTTACTTCAGTCCCTCATCCCTTAGGTCCATTGCTGAATGGGCACATGTAAAGAGAAAAGGCAGAGGTAAGGCAGACTGCTGACACTGAAGGAGGTCATGAGACCATAGTGGTATCAGCAGTCTGAGTGGGCAGCCGGCACAGCTATGGGACACTACAGATAACCAACATCTGGAGCCCCATGCCTGTCCTTGGCATATTAGTGGAGCGGCGGTCCTTACCCTGCTTTTTCTCTTTACATGTGCCCTGGCTGTGCACTCTTGTCAGTGTCCACCCATGCTTTATTTCAGATAAGGTAAGACTGTCTTCTGCTGTTCAGACGTTTACAGAATGCATTCATGCATGGCTTGATGCACAGGGTCGGTGGATCGAAAATATGCCATAACGGCATGACCGCCGAAGATGTTCACTGGTTCAGAAGGGATGGCATTCACCTAACTGAGGAGGGCATTGTGTTGTTCTTGACCAACCACCACAATGGCGTGAGGAGAGCCATGCACGATTGTGAGAAGAATGGAAAACAACCATGACCAAGTCAGACCAGTATAGTAAGTAAAACACTATTATGAAATGTGTTGTGTAAAATTAATTTCTCTGATCTTGGCAAATAACTGTTATGGAAATTATGATTTTTTTCATATTTTGGTAAATAACTTTGCAAGGGGGAATCTGAATGTGCCAAGTAATATCTCATTTTGAAGACAGTATTGCTGGTTATAATATGGTAAAAGAATTTTGCCTGTATGTTTGACACATGTGCAGATATCAAAGTTTGTTTGAGACTTATGGTTATGGAAATTATGATTTTTTTTCATATTTTGGTAAATAACTTTGCAAGGGAGCATCTGAATGTGCCAAGTAATATCTCATTTTGAAGACAGTATTGCTGGTTCTAATATGGTAAAAGAATTGTGCCTGTATGTTTGACACATGTGCAGATATCAAAGTTTGTTTGAGACTTATGGTTATGGAAATTATGATTTTTTTCATATTTTGGTAAATAACTTTGCAAGGGAGCATCTGAATGTGCCAAGTAATATCTCATTTTGAAGACAGTATTGCTGGTTCTAATATGGTAAAAGAATTGTGCCTGTATGTTTGACACGTGCAGATATCAAGGTTTGTTTCCGACTTAGGTTTTGGAAATTATGATTTTTTTCATATTTTGGTAAATAACTTTGCAAGGGAGCACCGCATTGTGTGAAGTAATGCATCAATTTGAAGACAGTGTTACTCCTTACAACATGGTAAAAGAACTGTGTCTGTGCACTGTACACAAGTACAGATATCACAGTTTGTTTAGTCTTGTACGAATATGAAAATTCTACATTTACAATACTTCTCATTATTATGCCCATATCTTTGCGAGGGAGCATGGTAATCACACAAATGATGCGTCATTTTGAAGCTGACATTCAGATGCACAATTTTTACACTGATATGTAGGCTCTCTCTGTTACAGGTGATGTGATATTATGCTTTGTTTATTTATCAATTATGAGAAATAATATATTAATCATATTTCTGTGAATATCTCATGAAAGGAGCATCACACAGTTATGGTTAAGGTATCATTTTAAAGCCGACATTTATACTAACAAATTAAATTCAAATTGTATGGGGCTGCATGGTACATAGACCAAGATATTGTGCTTTGCTTTTCCAAAAAGTTAAAAAAATTGCACAATATCAGCATTCCTTGCCAAATATTTAATTATGACTTTGATATGCACTATCAACATTTACACTGTTGGAAAGGTCAGTGCCTGCTGAACAACTTTTGCGTTTCCATTTTTAGTGTAGCTCTTATAGTTAAAGAGTTATGAGCATTTGTTTTCTGTATAGCATTACAAATGGATTTTCTGAAAATGAGCTCAGGCTGCACTGTTCTTCCTATGGTGGAATTAAGCAGGCAGCTTTTCCTGAGCTGCTCTGGAGTGAATGAGTTAATAGGCACCTTGAGATCCCTTCAGGGCACATTGATGCCGTGTTTCTAGCTCTTGAGAGTGCAGAAACAACTTGTTCCTTTTTGGTAACAGTCAAAGGAGTGGCAGGGGGATTTTACTGGGAGTGACCAGAGAGTGTGAAATCTGAGCTGAATTTATTGGACAGCAGGTTTGCTGTTTCTTCCAGCTGAGTGTATAGCTATATACAGCCGACTAAGCACATTGAGTGTGTCCCCTTAAGATTTCAGACATAACTTTAAGCATAACTTAAAAATACTTTATGGTATCCTTTGCATGGGAGACTGTTTAGTCTTGTATTTAGTGTTTGAAGACTTGACTAGTTCCATGATTTGCCTGTTGAGACTAATGAGGGATTTTCTTCTGTTGTACTCCCTCCCACTTACTTCTAGACAGGAATTTCTTCCTTCTGTGGTATAGTCTATTTATGCCAGGGGTCCAACAGGGTGGCTTGCTTTTTCGGCTAGACCTGGGTTTAGTTTGGTCAGGTACTGCTGTTTATATGCAGTTTAAGTCGTTGTACAGGGCATTCATGTATACTTATTCATAGGCCTCTGTGTTTTGGGGGTTACAGGGAGCTTTAAAATTATCTGTGCTATCACTTAATTGGAGGTAATTTGCCTTGGAAAAATTCTTTAGAGTTTGATGGGGGATACTATCATTACATTTATTTCAAAGGAGACCAATTTATGATCTGACCTTACCGATGAGGATGTTACACTTGGGGGGGGGGGTGCAGTGCTCCCCCATGCTTGAGAGTACAATGTCAAGGATATTTGAGCCCCTAGTGGGAGTGCAGACCAGCTGTTCCAGAGCATTTGCATTGACAAAGTCCAGGAATGTCTGAGCCTATATGTTAGTGGTCGCATATGTTTCTCAGTTTGTGGAGGGGTGGTTAAAATCACCCATGAGTATTGTGGGCTGAATGGTAAATGAATCTAGTAACTTCAGCTATGAGGAGTGGATTTCATGGTTCATGGTTGATTGAGGACCTGTAGCTAGCTTTGATATGATGAAGGCTTTTCCTATGGTCAGCTGGACATAGAGTAGCTCATGCGAGTCATCCTGCTTGACCAATCTAGAGGTGTGATTGCTTTTTATGTAAATGGAAACACCTCCTCTCTCCATTTCTTCCTTTTCAGAGAGTGGTCTGAATGTGTGATAGGCATTGTAGCTTTGCACTGCTGGGGTGCTACCTGCAGCCATGAACCACATCTCTCTAACTGCACAGGCATCAGCATTCTCCAGGGCAAGTTGAGCTTCCAGGGAGTGCAGTTTCTTAAGACTCCCAGCATTCAGCAGTAGCACCTTCAGCTTGGCATTAGAAGAATTTTATGTTGGTAGGTCTGCTGGTTTGACACTGCCTAAAAAAGGCATTATGGAGTGGCTAATTCCTTGGACAGTATTTGAAAGCTCAGCAGCAACAGGTGCAGACCATGTCTGGAAAAGCAGCTGACAAACACTGGATCCCCTTGGAATGACACCAGTAGCTAAGCCAAGTATTGAAGTCAATCATGTTCTGTTTGAATTGTAGCATCATTCTTGGTGAGGGTAGAATGCTGCTCTATGTGAGGCTCATACTAGCCTGTGACACACACATTCAGAGAGGTCCATCGTGTCTCTGTTCATATAGTCCAAGGAGGTATGTCTCAGGTCATTCACACCCACATGGACTATGACTTAAGTCATAGTGGTACTTGCGGTTGAGGGACCTGAGTGCCTGCATAATCTGGTGAATCCTGGCCCCTGACAGGCAACTTGACTTGTAACCCTCTCTTTATCCAAATTGGTGATGGGGATGTCCGTGTGTCTCATGATGGAGTCTCCTATGACCAGGATGTTTGAATTTGAAGTGTGTTGCCTTAGGCGCTTGCTTGTGGAGGCACTGTAATGTGTATTTTTTATGTGTAGTGGTTGGTGTTGACTTGGTTTTATTTGTATGTGGTTTCTGAGGGCAGTGAAAGGGCAACTTCTGAGGTTTTGGTAAGTTACTTGTAAGTACTTCTGCATATGTGAGTTTGTGGCAAGAGCTTGTTTAGTGAGGGAAATGATGTGCATATGCTGGCAACCAGCTTGTCATTTGATTTGCCAGTCTATGAGAGCTGTGTCTGTTTTCATAATGTAACTGCATCTCTCACAGATGGTTTGTTTTAAGATTAAATGGTTGTCAGTATAAATGAGAATTTCTACATTGCCTCAGGATGTCCATGTCCACCATGTTGGCCACAGAGATAGCAGGAAAGTGCCTTTCCATGGTTTCAGTTTTTTTTTTACTATGGGTTTAACCAAGGAGAAGAGTGGGGAGACTTAACTGGACTGGGGTAGTAGCACATGGACTAAATATGGTTACCATACTTGGTGTGAACTGCAGCTAGCCAATAAGGTGGTGCTGCTGCTTTGCTTGCAACTCAGATGCTCCTAGAGCAGCAGGGGAACTGGGGAAGGTTGCAGAGATACAGTGGATATAAAAAGTGTACACACCCCCGTTAAAATGATGCCAGGTTTTTGTGATATAGAAAAATTAGACCACAATAAATCATTTCAAAACTTTTCCCACCTTTAATATGACCTATAACCTGTACAATTCAATTGAAAAACAAACATCTATTAGGGAAAAAATATAAAAAAATAAAAAAGTACAATAAGCTTTTTGCATAAATGTCCACACCCTTAACCTCATACTTTGTTGAAGCACCTTTTGATTTAATTACAGCATTCAGTCTTCTTGGGTAGGAGTCTATCAGCATGGCGCATCTTGACTTGGCAATATTTGCCCATTCTTCCTTGCAAAAGCGCTCCAAATCTGTCAGATTGTGAGGGCATATCTTGTGCACAGCCTTCTTCAGGTCAGATTTTCTATTGTATTTAGGTCTGGGCTCTAGGTGGGCCATTCCAAAACTTTAATTTTCTTCTGGTGAAGCCATTCTTTTGTTGATTTGGATGTATGCTTGGGGTCATTGTCATTTTGAAAGGTGAAATTCCTCTTCATCTTTAGCTTTCTAGCAGATGCCTGAAGGTTTTGGGCCAAAAGTGACTGGTATTTGGAACTATTCATAATTCACTCCACCTTGACTAAAGCCCCAGTTCCAGCTGAAGAAAAGCAACCCCAAAGCATGATACTGCCACCACCATGCTTCACCATGGGTATGATGTTCCTTTGTTGATGCGAAGTGTTGTTTTTGCGCCAAAAGTTCCTACTGTCCTACTCCTTAGCCAAAGAATAGAACTGCCCCCCCACCTTCGCAACCTTACAAACCATACCAATTTCAAATCTCAGCTATTCTCTCATCTATCAGCCAAATGGGAATGCCCATGTCACGCTCCTACATAAACCCCTCTCTTTCTACCCTGCACTGAAATCATCACCATTTACCAACCCTGTTGCTTCATCTCAATCTAAAACAATCTCGCCCCTGCCGGGGACTGATTTTTCTCTACGCGATCGAATGTACCATGCTTTCCGTAACTACTTTTCTGGTACTCTCTCCATGTAAAATGGTCCACCTAACTTACAAAGGGCTACTAGCTACTTGTTTAAATGTTAACTTCCAAAGAGCTTATTTGACAGAAATCTCTTTTCTGCACATGTTCAGTTTTACCTAACCTGTAAAAGGGCTAGTTACCTTCTGTTTAAATGTTAACTCAGTAAGAGCTTATTACATAATGTATTATACTTCTGTAATTGTTTTAAACTGTTTTGTACAAATCTTTCTCATTCCTTTGTAACATGCAATACTTAACTTTTAATTTGTTGGAGCTTTTCTCCCTGGGCATCCACTGAAAACGGACTCTTTATGGACCAGTGGACTTCCCTGGCCATCAAACTTTAATAAATAAATTTGGAACCGTGGGCAGAAAGTTCAATCTTGGTCTCATCAAACCATAACACATTTTCCCACATGCTTTTGGGAGACTTGCAGTATTGTTTTGCAAATTTTAGCTGGGCCTAGTTGTTTTTCTGTGTAAGAAAAGGCTTCTGTCTTGCAACCCTACTCCATAGTCCAGACATATGGAGAATATGGGAGATTGTCGTCATATGTCGTACACAACCAGTGCTGGCCAGAAATTCCTGCAGCTCCTTCAGTGTTGCTGTAGGTCTCTTGGCAGCCTCTCTGACCAGTTTTTCTCTTGTTTTTTCATGGATTTTGGAGGGACATCCAGTTCTTTTCAACGTCACTGTTGTCCCATATTTTCTCCACTTTTTGATGACTGTCTTCTCTGTGTTCCATGGTATATCCAATGCTCTGGAATTTTTTTGTACCCTTCTCCTGACTGACACCTTTCCACAATGAGATCCCTTTGATGCTTTGTAAGCTCTCTGCGACCCATGGCTTTTGCTGTAGCAGGCAACTGAGTAAATGTCAGGAAAATCCTACTAGGACAGCTGAACTTTATTTGGGGTTAATCAGAGTCTCTAATTGATGGCAGATGTGTACCCAAGAAGACTGAATGTTGCAATTAAATCAAAAGGTGCTTCAACAAAGTATTAGTTTAAGGGTGTGCACACTTACGCAACCAGCTTATTGTATGATTTTTATTTTTAATATTTTTCCCCTAACAGATTTGTTTGTTTTTCAATTGAATTGTACAGGTTATAGGTCACATTAAAGGTGGGAAAAGTCTTGAAATTATTTATTGTGGTCTCATTTTTATATCACAAAAACCTAACATTTTAACAAGGGTGTGTATGCTTTTTATATCCACTGTAAGTTATTCTAAGGGAAATTTTAACCTGATAGCATTTGCATCTATAAAAGGCACAGCTAATCACCTCTGCATGGAGAGCAGTCTAGCACAAACACTGGGCTTATATAGAATGAGAAAAACAAGTTTTACAACAGCAAGGCATACAGACCAATCAGGAAAACAACACACAAGCTTTCAGCCAGCAGCCCCCAACTCAAACAGGTTTGCTACAGCACACTTCTACCATAAGAATGCAATCAGAAAACCCTCCTTATGTAAAAATTCTGGTTTTAGAGCTCAAATGCAGGGAAACCTCATCTAGATACTACTGTCCTGTAAAACTAGTAGAAGCAATGCAATAATGTTCTACAGCAGCAGCAGTAGAAACAGTTCAGCTTTAAAATTTTACTAAAGTGTAAGAAATGTAACAATTCAGGATCCTTGTGAAAAACAGTAAAAATAATCAGCAGACGTGCAAAATAATACTTATTTTTGTTCAGCAGCAGATGGCTTTAGATGCAGCAGATTTTGTATAAATTTCAGGTGAAGTAGCCAAACCAAGAACATCTCTGAGGTACTGAGCAGCTGTGAAGTACAAAAAGGCATAGCGTAAAACAATTCATATTGAAGAAAACAGAACAGTATGAAGTTTAACATGTTCAGCTGCACAAAATGATGGTACCAGTCAGTATAATAGCCATTTACAGAGCAAGTAGGTGGATTGGACAGTCTAAATTGTCCCTAGGTGTGTGTGTGTGTGTGTGTGTGTGTGTGTGTGTGTGTGTGTGTGTGTGTGTGTGTGTGTGTGTGTGTGTGTGTGTGTGTGTGTGTGTGTGTGTGTGTGTGTGTGCGCCTTCTGTGGAAGGTTGGGTGCCGGGCTGGTAGCTCGACTCTGTAAAACTCCACTGCCAATCATGAGCGGACAGATGATCCTCTGTGGCGACCCCTAACCGAGAAAAGCCAAAAGAAGAAGAGATGTCCACAAAGTATAGTTGTGGTTAGAATGCAATGCTTAGAAGTGTGAAAGAAACAGTAGTAATTAAAAAAAATCTCTTCTAGCAATCATGCTACTAATACCATATTACATTTGAATTATTAGTGATTCGGCCTAATGAAGTAGACAAACATGGTGTGGTATGTGAAAAAGTAAGGAAAAGTACACTCTTAACCATCTTTGCTGAAAGGCCATGAAATAATGGGAATGGGCTATGCTAGCAAATCATCTTCTGATAGCCAGTCATATCCCGAGAGAAGCTAATTTGTTTGTGAACAGGTTTAGTCATTGCCTGCTGCTGCCACACAAGAGGTTTCCTGGTCAGTCTGTAGCACAGAAGCCTTGCTGAGCTTGTTGGCATCCTCATACAAGTGCCAAATGCAACAACAGTTTTTCCTTTTTTTCCACCCTGGGAAGGCAGCTCTAAGATGTATATACGCAGAAATACTGCTAGACTTCTCTGCACTTGCGTCCATTTCCCCTGATCCTCAAATTTCATCAGAAGATCAAATTAATCAAAGCAAATTATATTTTCGTAGCTCTGTACTGGCCCCAGCAATGCTGGTTGCTTCTGTTGTGTCCTCATCTGTGTTAAAACCCTTTGTCTGAGGAAGTTTAGAGACTGTGTTGACTTTTTCAAAGTGGTAAGCCTCACTCGTTCTCTGTGGGCAATCACATGGTTACTCTAATTTCAGATGTGGCCAAGGACCATTCTTGTATAGAAAAAGTGGTCCAAATCCTCACTTCTGCTTAGACACCCAATTCTAGAAAAACAAAAAGCAAATGGACAAATATGCCATATGGGCTACAGGCAGAGATTTTGGTCTTTTTACTGCACTGCTTCCAGCTATTCAAGATTATTTATTGCTGATTGTTGACGCTACTTTATCCATGTATCAAGATGCATTTGGTGCCATTTCCTGGTTGCTTGAAGGCTTTGATTCTTTGCTTCTGGCTTAAAGTTTTATAAGACATTCCTTGAGAATACTTTTTTTTTCTTACAACCTCGCCTTAAGGATCCTGATTCACCACAGAACCTCTGCTTTGTGTTGGAGAATTAATCCTTCCTCCATTTGAACTCGCAACTAAAGCAAATTTGAAGTTTGTCTTTTAAGAAATTGTGACAATCTGTGTCAGATGAGTCTCTGAACTGCAAGCTTTTAAGCATTGATCCTCAGTTGATTTTTCCTAATGAAAGGTAGTCCTTAATAACAAATCCTTTCATGCCCAAGGTAGTTACAGAGATTAACTCTAAGCAATGCATAAATAGGTCTGTCTTCCCAAATTATTCTACAAAGAAAGGCTGTTTATATGTCAACATGTCCTACATTGACCCACTCAAAGCCCTGTCACTATACTCTGTATCTTACAGACTGCTAACAGATAGCCTGGGTCTAGCATGCAAGGCACCCTCTGACCCATTACTGATTTATTTACTCCACAACAGCAGCAAGTCATACAGCATCAGAAATGATGGATCTATGGATCTAAAGCTCTTCTGCTACATCAGTAGAATGGTTTGGAGGCACAGGTATATCCCACAGAAAATACAATTGCTCTGGAGCAGACTCCCCATACACATAAAACAAAGTTCATCCCTGTCTATATTCAAGTGCAGCTTAAATCTATGGATGGGAAACAAAATCTGTTCCAGGACTGCTCCTGTAATACTAATGGATAGTGGCAGCTCCTAAATGCTTTATCCCATGCATGCGTCCCCTCAAATTATCCGTGGTATGATCCCGGTTGTTTTCATAATGGGTAATATATAATTATCAACCATGAGAAGGATAAGGCTGATCTATAACCAAATGGGATAGGTTATTTCAAGCCCAAAAAGAGAAAATGGCTAGGCTTAAAATGGCCCACAAGGACAGCTTGCCTTGTACTTGCCTATAAACCTGTATTAGAAAAGATTACCAATTGTTTATTTCATCCTGAAATAAAACTGGGCCCTAAATTTCTAAGGTAACCTTGTCAGAATGGCCGATACTATTAGTCTAGTGCCAGAAATACAATAAACTTTTTTTTTTTTTTTTTAACAAAAGCCCATTCAACCAAAGCAGTAGCTACCACTCTATTTTTTAATCTTTAGTACTATTTGTATTGACATTGCTAAATACTTTTGCAAGACACTTCATCCTTTAGAGCTGTACTCATTAGGGGGCTTTCTCCCTTAAGGAACTATCCAGAAAGAAATGTTTGGGACTGTGTTGCATATTGAAAATGGAACTTTCCTTCATGGATATCAGTGCTGCGTATTGACCGCCATGCTGCATCTACCTTTCCACATCAGCCCTGACAATGCTTGGAAGTTTTTTTTTTCTTATTGCTGTTGTGATGCCTTTTCAACTGATGCTCCATCTAACTATATGGGCTGAGCAAGATCAAGAAAAGGCCCTATTTTTCCACAAGGTGAATGGTAAGGTAGAATGGCCAGTAGCCTGGGAAAGTTTTAGATAGCAGGCTGTCTTGCTGGACATACTGTTATTGGTTGAGGAAGATGGAACTACCAGTCCTGCTCCAGCATTATTTTAAGTACACAACTTTAGTTTCTGCCACCTGCTCTGTGTTTACCTGTTGCCCTAGGTGACAAAATAAAGTGCAGTTCAACTTATTCCTTTGATTTAGATAAATTGTGGCTGTGATAACATTTTACATGGGATGTCTAATGAGAAACCTTTTAACCTGGAGTTCTTAGTTGTGTAATCTTTAATGTGTTGGACTTTGAATAGCAACTTTTCCCTCCAATGCATGTTGCCCAATTACATGACTTGTTTCCCCCATCTTAGCTTGAGGATTTTGATTGGGTTTTTCCTTTCCACCAGTTGCATTTTGGTAAAATTTCAGAAAGTTCCCTTGCTTAGAGACATCTATAAGCTTATATATTACATTGTGTTGTTATGTGCCAGTCCACTGCACCCACCAGTCCTTTTTTGCCACTCTTTCAATTTAGATTTTGACCCTTCTGTCATTGGTGCATAATTTCTGCATTCATTACCTTAGAAAAAGAATAAAATGTTCATCCATTTATGAGCCAAGGCTTGTAGTCTCAGTGTTTCTACTGTTTTGCAGAGGAGTGTAAGTCGTAGCTGCACTGTAAGTATTGGCAGATTAATCCTGGCATATGACATTAAAGGAAGAGCACCTTTGTTTTGGCTATGACTTGGAAAATGGCAGTTGTCAAGAGTTGTTCTGCCACTGATTGATAAGAGCCCATATTGCTTATTCAGGCATAGACTAGCACATTGCCTTAAGTAAGCCATGGTCTAGCCCTTCTTTCAGGTAAGTTTAGTTCCTCAGTCCTTGTATGTGCTAAATTCATTCTCCGCTAGCAAGGAACAAAGTATGTGCTGATCCTCCATGAGGGGATTTCCACAGGTGTGCCCTTGGTTCCCACTTTGGGAAATGCTCCCAAGGTGCTTACTTTGCCCAGAGAACATTTCATCATTTGCAGACATTGTTTGGCTTGCCTGACTTCAGGCATTTGCCCCAAGTTAGGCTTCAGTGAAGGAGTTTCAAGGATTTGTACGATATTGTAAGGTGGACAACGATGAGTACACTCCCCATTTACTTCCACATCCCATTTGAAAAATCCCTTTTTCTGGAGAGGCTTATAGGCAGATGGAGCAGCATTGACAAGCCCTGAGCCTCTGTTTTCCCCTTAGGAACGAATAATGGAGCATTAGGGGGAAAATCCTGAATCATTTATCTCCAATGATTCAGTTGTTAGAGAAGATGTTCAGGCAGCCTGATTACCCTTGATTCTGGTCTGTTGGCATCCATGAAGGAAAATATTCATTGGAAGTCCCTGCCTGAGTGGGAATAGCTCTTTACAGATCACCCTAAAGCTGATTCTTATGTTGTCTTCAGTCCATCATAGGACCCATTGACAACACCATTTTGCAACCCTGCAGCCTGATATGAGCCAAAAGCCTTGTACAGGGGAGATACGAGTATTCTTCTGCCATGTTGGGGCTGAAGATGTTCTGTTATTGATTTCATCTGTCCCATGTTCCACTTTCAAGTGGTCAGGTTCTGGAAGAAGTTAAGAAACTCCCAGCATCTTGTTGCAAAGAGGAGTTCATTTAAATTCTGCTGCTGCTAAGAAGGTGAACTTCCACATGTTCTGCTTTAACACTGACTGCTAATATTGGGACTTGAATACCTCTGGAAATGGGCCCTAACCATACACTTTCTTCATTGGCAGGCTCAGTCAGCTTTAAAAAAGTGAGAGGTCTCCTTGCCATCCAAGGAAGACATTAAAGCATCACTTAGGTAACTTAGCATGGAGGATCTGTATAAAACTAACAGGATAGTTTTCAATGATTAGTGGAGATTTTATTTTCACATCTTTCTGGACTCAAAAAGGACTGCTTTTGCCCCTTCCCATGGATCTTCCTGTTGAGGGTTGTGCCATTGCTGCTGCAGGCACCTGATGGTGTTGGACAAGGACACATTTTGTTACATCAGTATGTGTGCAGTCCATGCAGGAAATTACTTCAGTTCACTCCAAGTTATAGCATGTTTATTGTAAAATATTGCCATTTTAGTCGACCTTCAGCAGAATGTGCCTTCACAAAGGTGTTTGCTGAATCTTTTCAGGAGAGATTACTGTGTTTATATAACTGAATGACCATCTTCTAGTGGCCCTGGCCAGAAACTCACTGGACATGCCATTTCGATAGAGCACAGCCTTCACTGCAGTGTGTGAGGAGGTACAATACATTAAGTGCTGCCTTGACTGCTGCTCAGATGATGGGCTTAATGGGCGCAGACCTCCTGCTCTAGGAGAAAGCCCAAGTAGTCATGACTTTGGCTGATTTGGTGAAGGTGCAATGCAGAGCCCAGGCCAGGATTATGCTGCTGCTTGGTTTAATGGTGGACATGATCTTCATGGAGCCATTTATATGCTTGAGGATTTGGCTGTTGCATTTGACTATTTGATGACAGTGCCTCTAGAGCCCCCATGCAGTTTAGACTTTCTGATGTTAGCTCCTTTATTGCAAAGCTCTGGTGTGATAAACTTTCACCGTTTATTTGGTGGGTCTTCCGTTTCTGCAGCTGAAGTGATCCAAGTAACAGATGCTTCAGTTGTGGGATTGGCTTCCTTTTGCTGACATGGACAGACTGTGTTTTTCTGTTCTAGAGAATGATGGCCCCACATCAACTGGTTGAGCTAAAAGGAATCTGTGTGTTAGTTCCCAGGTATGTCTTTTTTCCCAGTTCTTTCCAAATTTACGCTGGGAAAGATAAAGCAAAAAAGACCCATCAAGGGAAGTGTCCTTCCCAGCATAACTTGTTTCCCATTCTGGGCATGTTAGCTGTGGAGAATCTTTTCATCTAATGTTCATTGACCACCTATTTTACTGTGACAATAGCTGTCTGATGTGGGTGATTTCTTCCTTTCTTTATTTTCCATCATTCAGCATGAGGAGAGCTCAAAACTATTTCCCTGACATTTTCTGATCAGAAATAGTTTATCATTATGCTCATACCGTATTTTCTACAACAGTTCCATAAACAATTATCCTGGCTTCTTATAAGTGTAAATACAAAAATCACTGTAGATCAGCACACATAGTCAAATGTCAATAAATAAGTAATGCCTTTTATGTCTGGGCCCTCATGTTAACACTTGCTCTCATTGACAACATTTAAATACAGTGACCATGGGGAGGAGGCACCTTTTCAATTCCGAAAACATTTTACATCAGTTTCAAAAATGGAGATGGATTTAGTGCTTCAGCTCCTTAGGGCCAATGCAACCCCATTCTGTACTTTTGGTCACCCCAGCACCTCCTCATACTGTCCAGTTGTTCTTTGTCTGCTGTTAGATCTAGGATTCTTGTCTTCATGATAAGCCCAGGGAGCCCTGGCAGAAGGAAAATGGACTACGTAGCCTACTCTCTCCTGTACAGTTAGCCCATCCCCATAGGCACCTTTGCTGTTCTCTGCTTATTTCTACTCTTTTCCATCAAGAAGACTTCAATTTCCCCATTCTGTGATCCCTTTCAAATGCTGGTAGACTTGTTGGTTATTGTTCTTGAGCACTTTTACCAGCAGTCACCTGGAGGCAGCTTTAGTCTCACAGCAGCCACTTTTTCAAGCCACCATGTTGCAATAGCCTTATTTTGAGTCCCTGCTTTCCCATGCTGGCTGTGATGTCAGCTTGCCCCTGTGTCATCCTTGTGTTCCAAAACCTCTTCATTTGTGTGAGCCATCCTTTGACATAATCCACACCTTATGGCTCACTTGTTTCATTTGTCTTCTACCAGATTTTGGCCTACACCCTAGTTTCAAACCAGTCTTTTGACATCGGTCTTTAACATAAAGCTAACAGTGAGCATATCTAAAGTCAGAGTACTGTTTCACATCAGGTTCTGTGATTGGCCTTAGTGTCTTACTTTCAACAATAATTTGCGTCTCGCTCTTTCACCTCTGTGGACCTCCTCGTGGCACCTCCTCTTTCCACACACTCTAGTCAGCTGCTTCATTTTTAACAGCCTCCTGAAAATGTAGTGGAAACCCAGTCTGTCATTTTTTTAGATCAGCTATAATGTCTGTGGCTTCTACATGTTCTTTTTTTTCTCCCCTTTGGAATGACCTTTATGCTGTTCCACCCAAAAGGCACAAAGCAGTGTTGGAGTTTGAGGATCTAGAGTCTAGACCCCATAGAGTTAGCATTGGTTCTTTATAAGAGGAGGGCAGCATCTGTCAGTCCTCACCAGCAGAAGGACCCTTTCTTTAAAGAGAAAACACGGAGTGAAGCCAATGGCAGACATAACTTTACATCAAAAGAGCTTCAAGAGGCTTTGGGAACTTTATATCAGGCATTATGGGTTGCTCCTAAACAGATGTCACCTTCAAGATGTGCTTAGGGAAGTCTGAGTACATCATGACACTATTGTGCCTGTCCTTTGTAAAGCAGATAATTTTTGACCTCCTTCGGAGTTTGTGGTACTGACATATCCAAACCAGACACATGTTTTTTTGTTTTAGTGTCGAAAGGCAACCACACTGTCTGAGCTACAGTGCTTCACCACTGATAAAGAATCCTCAACATTGTCAGTGAAGCACTTAACTCACTTGCATGTTAGGCAATCATACTTGATAAGGCCTCTAAAATCACTGGAGGCTGAGCTGAGGTACAGTCTCTTAAGATGTTGGAAGTAACAATATCCACAGAGAGCTCCTGCATGGTGCTGAGTCACATAGGAGTGTGCCACTGCAGATGCAGTTGACAGGGCAGCAGCCACGGGCTTTGCCACCCCTCAGCATGCCTGGCTGCACCTTACCCCTTTCTCAAATATTGTAAAGGTTTCATTTCTGGATTCCCCCTTTGAGGGGATGCTGCTGTTTGGCCTGACATCAGATGCACAGCTAGAGCTTAATGAGAAGTGAGCAGGATTTGCCTCTTGCTGGAGTTGTCTTCTGGATTCCACAATGGTCCTTTCAGGGGAGACAGATGAGCTGAATGGAGAGTGACTTTCCTGGACCTAGCAGGGCAAACAGCAATACTAAGTGAGCCCATATACTCCTGGCAGCAGGCAGCTGGAGAACTGATAAAGCAGCTGACATTATTTTTGATGTGGTCGGAAAAGTGTTGTTCCCCCTGTTATGAAGGAGTTCCTTCATACCTGACCATTCAGCAATGATGGAGATAGACGAGGTAAGACTAATGTCCTTCTGTATTGCTGTTGCAGTATTCTTCACCTTACGGATCTCCTGCCTAGGATAGTCCAACATCTGGCCAGTATACCAGTGCCTTTAGATCTTGTATGCACCATATGTCACATGTATGCTCCCTGTACAGGATTTATGGCATAAAGGTGACATGGATGCAGTAACCCTGAACATCTCTGCCGCCAGTCTGAATGCCCTTTGCTGATACCTACCTGTCAAATAAGTATCTCACTGGGGGTCTTTTTTTCTTCCTTATTGTTGGTCTTGTTTTGTTTTCATTACCTGGAGTTTTTGTCATCCAAGAAGGGAAAATGTCAGTGTGGGATTTCCAAAAGGATTGTCATGGACCAGTGACTTTTTTGTTTGAGTGCATCCCATGACCATACTTCCTGTAGTATTTGTAAAGCATTTGTGCCTAGGACTCTTAGAAGCCAGTTGTCTTCCCTGGCCATTTATCTGAAGAATCAGTGGCTTAAACAGTTGGCCCATGTAGCATATCAGAACTAGATAAACCCAAGGTACTACTGTTGAGCAAGAAGGCTGCCAAGAAATTTTGTCTTGAATCTTTTGCTGTCCAGCCTCCATCAAACAACTCTCTAGAAGTAGATAATAGCTCCATAGGTCGTCTAGTGTCAACATCAGATTTCTGTGTCATGACCCTGTTGGAAGCTGGCATAGATCCTTCCTTTTGCACATCCTATGAGGCTTTGCAAGCATTGGTTCTGGACCTCAAGGGAGAACCATGGATGGTTATCTGAGAGGGCCCTAGAGGGTTTCGTCAGTTTCTGGTCAAGAAAGAGGTGCTAGGTACTTTGAATGAATCTCATCAGGGGTTGGAGCTTCTGGTGTTTTTCAGGGCTGACGTTCCTACCAAGAAAAAATAGAAGTCCAAACATCTATTCATCCTAAGGACCCTCAAAGGGAATGGCAGGAGTTTACTCAGGGTCTATTCAGTTCCTTAATGGCCCTGAAGCCTCCCCAAGGGGATTATGTGCCTATTCTCCCTTGGGCTTCTATTTCTTTTAAAAGGCCAAGGGAACCTGATTCCTCGGATGAGGATTCAGAGTCTGATGAAGAGTCTTTGACTCATTCTTCTCAGATGCCTTCTCCCTTGGCTTATGAGTCTCCTTTGGAGGAAATATTTTTTGGTGACAAAGTAGACAGGATGATGGAATGCTTTAAATGGAATTTGTCTCAGGTGTCTGATTTCCAGAAGTGTTATGAGTTGCATCAGGTTGACACGCCTAAACCTTCTGCAATACTTTCTGTGTCGGCTGCTTTGTTAGACACCTTTATAGTTGCCTCTAAGCCTCCTGATTCTCAGCTCCCTACTCCCAGGAAATCTGACAGGTTTTACAAGATTCTTGAGGATTGTTAGTTCCTGTTTAAATGTCCTGCTGATCCTGCTGTGATGTCAGTCTCCTCTGACAAGCCTTCGAAACTTTTGCCCTCTACCAAGCTCTTGCCTTCAGATAAGGACAGTAGAGCCATGGAGAGGATTGGGAAGAAGGTCTATACTGCTGTCACCTTGACCTTTAGGGCCGTTAATTACCAGACCCACGTGATGCAATATGCTCTGGACTTGATTGCCCAGACTTGTCAGGTTATTTTTGACCTCCCTGGTACAGAAGAAAAGTCCTCTACTCTTTCTACTTTTGGTTCTACCCCTCAGGTGGCTCACAACTCTATCAAGTGCAGCTATGATGCTGCCAATGCCTTCTTCCATAGCTGCTGCCTTTGGGTCTGTCATGAGGCATTATTCTTACCTTCATCTTCAGTCATTACCTGAAGACATTAAGGCCAAACGTCTGGATGCTCCTTTGATGATGATAAAATTATTTGGGACAGCTGCTGTTGATATGTTTAAGTCTCTTCAGGATAGAGGTAAAGTTTTACAGGACCTTAAACATATTTCTGTGTCCCCATTCCTAAGTTCCAGAGGAACTATCCTACTAAGTCTGCTTTTGTTCACAGGCAGTCTTATCAGGCCACTAAAGGCAAGAAGGGCGGTAGGCAATCTCCTCCTGCTAAGTCTTCTCAGACTCCTGTGGCCCAGAAGTCTCCTTTATCTGACAAGCCTACCTATGTTTGACATTTTGCCCCCCAACCCTTGACCAGGTTCCCTTGTCTCTTCGGTGCTCCCTTTGTCTTCCAGACTGGCAACTCATCACTTCAGATTATTGGGTTCTGTCCATGATCTGTCAGGGTTACTTCATGTTGTGGAAGTCTCTTCATCATTTTTCAGGGATTCCTAAACCTTCTCAAGAGCAACTTCCTCATTTCTCAGAGGTTATTGGGTCCCTGGTGGACCAGGGAGCTATTCAGCCTGTCCCTTCTTCCTAAGTAGGAAAGGGGGTCTACTTCAGAATGTTCCTTGTTCCTCGAAAGGAGGCCTTTTCTGGATCTCTCTTTGCTCAACACCCCTCTCAAGGTTCCTTCCTTTTGGATGCTTTCTTTTCAAACCCTGCTTCCTTTGTTGCTGCCCCAGGCTTTTCTGGTGTCCATGCATCTTGAAGGATGCTTACATTTATATCCCTGTTCACTGTCTTTCCAGGAAGTTGTTGCTTTTCTCTGTTTTTTCCTCTCATTTTCAGCTCTCTGCTTTGCTCTTTGGCCTCTCTACTGCCCCAAGGATATTCACAAAATGCCTAGCTCCTGTAATTGCCTTTTGCAGGTTCCATGGCATTCAGATTGTTCCTTATTTAGAAAGTCTGTTGATTCAGGTACTGTCTTCCAGGTGCCTGTTACAGGCTCTGGAGTTCACTGCATTTCTCCTGCAAAGTCTGGGGTTCACTATCAACTTCCAAAAGTCTGTCCTGACTCTTTCTCAAGATCATGTGTATCTGGGCTGCAGGATTCAATCAATGCCTATGTTGACCTTTCTTCCTGCTCCAAAGGTTTTGTCCTTGATAGCTTTCTTTGTCTCTTTTTCCTCTGCCAGCCAGTCCAGTCAGGTGCTAGGATTCATGGCCTCTTCTATTGCAGTGCTTCTTCTTGCCAGACTGTATATGTGGGAACTTCAGTGGTACCTCAAGTCAGTTTGGCTTCAGCATTGCTATCCTCTGGATTTTGGAGTATCTTTCCTTTCTTGTCTCAAGCAGGAAGTGGAGTGGTGGATTCAGCAACTTACCCTCAACCCAGGCCTGCCCTTTTAACTTCCAGTTCCTTCTCAAGAACTGTTCATTGATACTTCAGACATGGGCTGCAGCTTCCTGTGGTCACTTGGAAGTTCGGGATGTCTGCACCCCCCTCCCCATCAGAAGTCAGATCATATCAACATCAGAGATTCGAGCTTTGATTCTGGCCCTTCAGGCTTTTTACCTCATGCTCTGTCCAGGTCCCCTGAAAGTTTTCACAGACACCACAGTGATGTGGTATGTCAAACAAGGGGGTGCAAAGTCTTGCCTTGTTTGCAGGCTGCCTCTTCGGGCCTGGAATCTGGCTATCATTTATCAGCTAAGTCTTCAGGCAATGTATCTTCCTTCAGAGCACAATGTAGTGGCAAACTCCTTGAACAGGTCCAAAACACAGGCTCACAAATGGGTGCTTCACAGAGATGCATTTCTGAGCATAGTCTATTGGTGGGGTATTCCTCAGGTAGACCTTTTTGCCTCTGCTCTGAACATGCAGCTTGCTCTTTTCTGTTCCAGAGCACCATGGCATCTGGCATGGAAGATGGACACCCTTTCTTTTATTTGGAAGGAGATGTTAATGCCTTCCCTCTTCTTCCTCTCCTTTCAAGAGTCCTGCAGAAGATTCAGCTGGACTCTCCAAAGATCTTTCTAGTGACTCCCTTTTGGCCAAGACATCACTGATTCCCCTCTTAATCATACCTCTCAACCTCTTAGTGCAAGAAATCTGGGCAAAGCCATAGATAATGGCAGGACAAAGGCCCAAAAATGGGGACAATTTTTAAATATTGCTCTTACAAACTTAAAAAGTTAATAGAATAATAGGATGTTCTTCGTTCCACATTGCTGCAGTCCTTACTATTGGGGTAGTCCGCTGTCCAGTCGGCCCGAATACCAGAGTATATGGCTGACGTCGGTCAGGGCGCATTAGACTGACGTCAGTACGTCAGGGTACTAATGCGCATGACCGACGTCATATCCTCAGTCTTTTTTGCCGCATGGTCCGATGCAGAAGCAGTTTTGCGAGTGCAGGTTGGCGTTTGAAATATTTCCGAAACCGGAGTTTCAGACCGAATCAGAGTTGGCTAAGTACCCGTTGGGAACATTTTGTTTTTCTTGCCTCAGTATTTAACCGGATGTCAGAAAAGTGAATAACTGTATTTCTTGTGGGAAACAGATACCTCATAGGGATTACCATACCTTGTGTATACCTTGTTTAGGGCCTGAGCACGACGTTGTTGGATGCCGCTCTTGTGCTAGGTTTAACAAACGCACTATTAAGAGGAGGTTAGACTGTGCCAGGTTAGTGTTTGGGAAGCGTTGCAATTATAAAATGCCGCCGGATGCTCCGGCCCGCTTCGCCAAGAAGCGCAAGGACAAAACAGCGAAGCCTAGGGTTGATGAACTGGCAGTCCCGGACGTCGGTTCTTTAGAAGGCTCAGTGGAGCCAGAGGTATTGCCAGGAGTTTCTTTGGAGTCTCAGGCAGAGACTTTACTGTTACAGGATGTGCCTTCTCAGGAGGTAGGCCAGGCTGAGGGGGCTTCTCAGGTAACTGTTCTTCCCTCTCTTCCCAAGGTAGTTAGAGCCTCTCCTTCTGTTGCCAAAACTTCTTTGAGAGGTAGGCCAAGTTTAGCTTCAGTGGGGGCTTCTCCTAGCACTTCAGGTTCTGTGCCTAAGAAACATATGCTTAAAATGGCAGAAGATTTGATTACTATGATTAGAGGTTCTATGCCCCCTCCTGATAAGAGGCCTAGGGTGGAACCTGAGTTTGAGTGTTTGGAACAGTATTCAGAGGCTTCAGAGTCTTCTGGAAGATTTGCAGGAGTTTCCACCTTATTCTGATTCTGATGTGGATGATTCCACTCCTACAGCTTCTCCTCCTGAGGATTTCTCATTTTCAGAGACTCTGCATTCCATGAGAGAACACTTTAAATGGGAAGGCCAAGATTACTCTGATTCCAGGAAAAGGCTTAGGGAATTCTTATTTTTACCCCAACATAGCCCCTTAGCTATACCTCCTGTGTTGAATGTGGTGGAAGATGTTTTTGCAGAGGCTTCCCTGAACCCTGACTCTTTGCCTCCTGCTCCTGTTAAACCTGATAGGTACTATAGGGTGCCCGAAGCTCATAAGTATTTGTTTAAGAGTCCTAGGGCGGATCCAGAAACTGTTTCTCAGGGGCCTAAAGGTGTTAAGGCCTCTGTGGTTAAAAATCCTGTTCCCACTGATAAAGAGGCAAGGGCTTTGGATAGGTGGGGAAAGAAAGTGTATACTTCTTCCACTCTAGCCATGAGAGCGTTGAATTGTCAGTTTCACATGCTAAAATATCAAAATTATCTCCTTTCACAATTGAAATCTAAGGTGGATGCTTTAGCGGAAGGTATTGAGTGTAAAGAGTTGCTGGATTTACTTCATGTGTCTGAACAAGTAGGTAAGCATTCTTTGCAATGTGGTTTTGATGCTGTACAGGCCTCTTCGAGGGTGGCTGCTACTAGTTCTGTTCTTCGCAGGCATGCCTGGTTGAGGGATCAGAATTTAGCTGAGCATGTTAAGACAAGGATTTTGGATGCTCCTTTACAGTCTGATGTGTTGTTTGGTTCGCCTGTGGAAGCAGTTTTAAAGAAAATGGAGGACAAAGCTAAGTCTATGCAAACTGTTAAAGATTTTTGCAGGTGCAGCCACCAAGTTTAGTAGAAATTGGCCTGCTAAGGGGTGGACATATCCTGCTTATGACTCCCAGTCTAGGGGTAGGTCTAGACGTGGTAGGGGCAGAGCTCAAGGTTCTTTTAGGCCTAGAACAGGAGTTCACCTGCTCAGACTTCTGGTGAGGGCAGGGGTCAGTCCTTTCGTAAACAGACCCAATGACCTGCCTTTTCAGCTGCCAGAAGATTCTCGCCTGGCAGCTCCTTTGGGAGGAAGACTGTCTCTTTTCAAAGAAAATTGGGATTTAATTACTCAAGACAGATGGGTGTTGGATATCATTCACCACGGTTACAGGTTTTATTTCCATACATTGCCCCTTTCAAAGGCATGCCAGACGTTCCTCCTCCACAAAGAAAAGAGGCTCACAAGCAAATTTCTCAGTTACTCCAGATGGGGCCATTCAGCCAGTCCCTGTATCAGAAAGGGGCCTAGGATTTTATTCTCGCCTGTTCCTAGTACCAAAGAAGGGGAACACGTGGAGACCAATTTTGGATTTATCTCTCCTCAACACTTATCTGGACATTCCAAAGTTCAAGATGTTGACGTTACAACAGCTTTTACCTCTGCTGGGCAAAGATCACTGGATGGTAACTTTAGATCTCAAGGAGGCTTATCTTCATGTGCCTATAAGGCTAAGTTGCAGGAAGTATCTGCGTTTCGAGCTGGAAATTCTCATTATCAGTTCTCTGCATTGCCCTTTGGCTTATCTACTGCACCCAGAGTATTCACAAAGGTTCTGGCTCCAGTGATAGCTTACTTCAGGCTACAAGGAATTCAAATCTATCCTTACTTGGACGACTGCCTGATTCTGGCTCAAGAAAAGGAAGACCTTCTACAGCATCTGGAATATGTTATAGCAGTGCTAAGATGCCTAGGGTATTCTGTGAACGAAATAAAGTCCAGTCTAGTACCCTCTCAAGACATGTGCTTTCTGGGTGTGAGACTGAATACAGCAGCCCAGATGGCCTTTTAACCCCGGACAAACAAAAGAGTCTATCACATTACTTCCATCAACTATCTCATCAGTCCGTGCTGACTGCAAGGACAGTCCTTCAAGCATTAGGGTTCATGGCATCTTGTATTCTGGTGCTTCCCAATGCCAAACTGCATATGAGGAAGCTACAATGGTATCTCAAAATGTATGGACACAGCACTGCCAGGATTTGGACACTGTCATTCAAATAATACCTTGCCTTCAAAAAGAATTTTTGTGGTGGGCTCAGGAATGTCACCTAATCAAGGGACTCTCTGTGACCCGGCCAGAGGCGAGTCAGATTTTAACGACAGATGCCTCGGACATTGCTTGGGGAGCTCATCTAAATGGAAAGTGGATACAAGACAAGTGGCCTGCCAGACTACAGCATCTACATATCAACATGAAGGAGATGTTAGCAGTCCAGTTTGCATTAATGGCTTTCAAGGAGTTACTTCTTCCAGGGCAGGTGTTGATTCTAACAGACAACACAACTGTCATGTGGTACATCAACAAACAAGGGGGAACACATTCTTACCCATTGTGCAGGCAAGCAAGGATTTTGTGGGAGACTGCGCTCAGCTTGCAACTAACTCTTCAGGCAAGGTTTCTGCCGGGAGCACAGAACTCCTTAGCAGATGTGTTAAGCAGACAAATCATGGATCCCCACGAGTGGAAACTGGATCTTCATGTATTTCAAAGGTTGACAGTGTCCTGGGGAACTCCAGACATAGATCTGTTCGCTTCTCCACTAAACCACCAGCTGCCAAAGTTTTGCACAAAGAGGTTACATCACACAGCTTTTAAAGTGGATGCTCTCTCTTTCAGTTGGGAAAATCTTCATGTGTATGCGTTTCCACCTCTTCCTCTTCTTCCAAAGGTGCTTCTAAAGGTCAGACAAGACAAGCCAAGGATGATTTTAATAGCTCCAGATTGGCCTCGGCAGCACTGGTACCCATTACTGAGGAGTCTAGTAAAGAAGCCTCCATGGCCTTTACCCTTGATTCCGCACCTGTTGTCTCAGAGAGAAGGCCACCTGCTCAATGTCAAGCTTCGCTCTCTTCATCTAACAGCATGGCATATTCTGTTTTGAGAGACAGCCGGTCTCAACTTCCTCAACAAGTTTTAAATGTGATTATGGAAGCTAGAAGACCTAGTACAAGGAAAGTGTACGCAGAAAAATGGAAGAGATTTTTATTTTGGAGTGCAGCAAGGAATTTGGATATTTCTGAGCCTAATTTGAGTGTGGCTCTTCAATATCTTACTGAGTTATTGGACAAAGGTTTGTCCTTCTGTTCCATTAAGATTCATGCTGCAGCAATTTCAGCTCACTATGATTGTGACCCACCATTGTTTTCGCATCCTTTGTTCAAGCAGTTTCTCAGAGGGGCAAAGAATATAAGACCCCCACGAGAGCTCCTACTCCTGCTTGGGATCTCAATTTTGTGTTGGAAAAACTTACTCTACAACCTTTTGAGCCTGCGGGTACTGCTGATTTGAAATATTTGTCATGGAAGACTGCTTTTTTGTTGGCTATTACTTCTGCAAGAAGGGTTTCTGAGTTGCAGGCCCTTATGGCAGTAGAGCCCTTTCTGATTTTCCATAAGGATAGGGTATCATTACGTACTAATCCTTCCTTTATGCCTAAGGTGGTTTCTAGTGTGGCTTTAAACCAAACTATTCATTTGCCCACTTTCTATGCAGATCCCCAAAATAAAGGGAAAAGATTTTGCACACTTTAGATGTACATAGGCAGTTGCGTTATTATTTAAGCAGGACTAAGGACTTCAGGCAGTCTCAGCAGTTGTTTGTTTCTTTTGCTTTGAGTTCTCAGGGCAAGCCTGTGTCTAAGCAAACTATTTCTAAGTGGATTGGGTTTTGCATTTCATTTTGTTATTCCCATCATGGCAAGGAGATTCCAGCTGGGATTAGGCCTCATTCCACTAGGGCTACTGCCACTTCAACAGCATTTCTAAGGGGGGTGGCAACTAAGGATATTTTGGAGGCAGCTACATGGAGTTCAGTGCATACTTTCTCTAAGCATTATCACCTTCCTCTCTACTCTAAGTCTAGGGCTGGTTTTGCCACAGCTATTTTGCAAGGCATGTTGTCAGCTCCTGCTTCTTTATGATTTGCCAGCCTCCCTTACCTCTGCTTTGGGATTCTACCCAATAGTAAGGACTGCAGCAATGTGGAACGAAGAACATAGTACAGTTTTGTACCTACCATAAATGTAGATGTTCGAGGATCCACATTGCTGCAGTCCAATTTACCCTCCCTCCTTCCCTCTGTGTTTAGGGGTGGTTGTGTAGGTGAGGTTATATGTTGATATTTTGTATATATTTCTGTATATATTGTACATATTTTGGTGCAGGTATTTTGGGCCTTGTCTTTTTAGGGTCTTCTGACATCTGGGGCAAGAAAAGACTGAGGATATGACGTCGGTCATGCGCATTAGTACCCTGACGTACTGACGTCAGTCTAATGCGCCCTGACCGACGTCAGCCATATACTCTGGTATTCGGGCCGACTGGACAGCGGACTACCCCCAATAGTAAGGACTGCAGCAATGTGGATCCTCGAACATCTACATTTATGGTAGGTACAAAACTGTACTTTTTGCATTATCATGAATTTTGAGTCTGCAACTTAAATATCTATCATCATTTTCTGACTTCAGTCCTCAATGACTTCCCAATAATTTGCCAGAAAACCTAAATTTTATAAGGAAAGGGCCACTAATATGAGGCAAAAATCTGGACATTCTGTGAAAATCTGGAAAGTTGAGAGGTATGGTTTTAATACAGGTGGCCAGAGGCATTCACCACAGGTTACTTCACCAGTTGGATCTCCCCACACAGGACAAGGGGTCTCTCATCCATCCTCACAAGTCCACTCTTCAACTGACACTGTGGGTGATAGGGTTTTGATCATTTTTAGGAACCTCTTTTCTGAGGGCATGCTAAGGGTTTTACAGGAGGCAAGAAAACCCACAACCAGAAAGTCTTACATTTTCAAATGGAAAATATTTTCTGTCTGGTGCCACGCTGATTGCCCGGACTCTCTCTCAGTAGGGGTCCCGCTTTTTCTCTCCTGTTTGTGTGAGATGCTTCAGACTGGCTTGAACTGTTATTTTGTAAAGGCCCATTTGTCAGCTATTTCTGCCTGTCCTCCTTTGCCTTCTTGTTTTGAGCTCAAACAGTTTCTTAAAGGCGTCCTATGTCTCAGGCCTCCAAGGAAGCCTATTCCTCCTCCTTGAGACCTTAATTTTTTTTTTTTTTTTTTTTTTTTTAATTAACAAGAAACATCTTTTATTAAATTATCACTTATGACACAGTTCCAGGTGCTGGTATTTTGCATCACAGATCATACTGACACAATTTTAGTTGCAAACATTATACATTACTTATAATCTACCCAGTTGTCAGTCAGATATTACATAGCTTGTTCATATTCTACCTTCTTTGAAACCTCATTCCTCCCCTTTATGTATTACTCCCACAGTTCCCATTTTTCCATGTAATTGCTCCTACCCTTTTCTAAAGATCCCAATTCCAGTTATTTTATCTCTGTCACTATATTCACTATTTCTAGTACAGTTGGTTTAGACTTTGATTTGTATTTTCTAGTAATTGCTTTTTGGCAACCACCATAATTAGATTCAGAAAGGCCTTACTATGTCTAGACAATTCTAATTCTGTATCATATCTCAGAAAAATCATTTCCCTGGTTACAACCAGTCTGGTATCTCTGATAGAGTAGTCTGCAGGGAACC
The DNA here is from genome assembly GCF_019279795.1 of Protopterus annectens. Classification (NCBI taxonomy): domain Eukaryota; kingdom Metazoa; phylum Chordata; order Ceratodontiformes; family Protopteridae; genus Protopterus; species Protopterus annectens. The sequence goes on from NC_056741.1 coordinate 1,924,944,328, forward strand.
TTTGAAGCCTGCAAACGCATTACACACCCAAAAATATGTTCCCAATTGGGTCTATATTAGAACACCGAACATTTGAAATGTTGAGTGTTCTAATTTCGACCCGTTTTCAGTGAATGCTGAAAATATCGAAGAAACAGAAAATGAAATTCTTTCCTAGGGAAAGAATTCGGTTGTCCGTTTCTTTTGCTTCGGTATTTTCAGCGCTCTGGTGGAAAGTTACGGGTCGGGTTCAGGTAAGTGTGTGATTGTGTGGACGTGTGGGTTAGGTGAGTTAGGGTTAAGACTCGGGTCAGGTAAGTGTGCGATTGTGTGGACATGAGGGTTGGGGCGGGGTAGGTGAGTTAGGGTTAGGGCACGGGTGAGGTGACTGTGCAATAGTGATGGACCTTAGGGTTCGGGTTTGGGTTAAGGTAAGTGGATAGTTAGTGGTGTATGTATAGTTTAGTGTAGGGTTAGGTGTACGAGTTTAGGTGTATGTGTGTGGATTGCTGTTTGTTTGGTGTGCTTGTGTTGTGTGTATGTGTTTTGGAACAGCAAATTTTTTCCCTAGGAAAAAATTTGCTGTTCTGAATGTTCGATGTTTTGTATTTTCGATTGCTATGGTTCGATATTAGAACACTCGACATTTCAAATGTTCGGTGTTCTAATATAGACCCTCCCAATTAACTCTCTCATCCCTATCACACACCCAACATTTGCTGTCTACCTGAGGAAAAATTCTCTGGAATCTACATGGGGTGTAAAATATCTATGTAAACATTTCCAAGCAAAAATCCTAAATCTTCTAGATTTTGTTGCATATTTGGGAGACAAATCTATATCCTGCCATTGTTTCTTTGTGAATTGCTTATCCAGTCTCTCTTCCCAATCCTTTCTAACCTCCTCTGACTGATACTTATAGTTATTGTGCAATATTTTATATGCTCTACTAATTATTCCTTTTTTAACAGAACATCTGTTGTAGATTCTACTAAAAGCTTTGCCAGTGCTGGTCTTTCATTTAGGTCGCCCTATTTCTTTCTCTCTGCCTACATTTCCCTCTCTAGTTATTTGCTCCCAATACCTTGGTTCCTTTGCTAGTTTTCTCCAATAAATTCCAGCAGCCTCTTGCCTATTATCTGTATCTCTAGTTTCAGTCATCCCTATCAGCAGAATCTGCTTTCTCCATTCCCATTTTGGCTTAGTTCTTAGAATACTTTCTGCTACTTTATGAATATAATATTCTGCATAAGTATTGTTATTCTCTTTATAGGTCTGCATCCAAAATACCAGTCTCTCCTTGTTTCTTGAGCTTCCCCATTTCATCATCATCTCTTTCCACTTTGAATTATAGATTTCTGCTTGTGCTATGTATCAAGCCTTAACTGTGTGGCTCTGAAATACCCCTTCAAATCAGGCAATCCCAATCCACCTTGTTCTGTTGGAAGAATCAGCTTATCCCACTTGACTCTTGCCATCTTCCAGGGGCTTTAATTTTGTTTTGGAAAAACTGATTGACTCCTTTTGAGCCTGCAGTTTCAGCTTTTCTGTAACACTGTACCTGGAAGAGTATTTTGTTGCTTGCTCTTACTTCCACTTGGAGGGTTTGTGAGCTTCAAGCCCTTATGGCCATTCCTCCTTTTTTGTTTCTTTTTTTCACAGAGACAGGGTATCGTTTCATACTAATCCTCCTTTTATGCCCAAGGTTGTTAATGAGCTGTCCTTAAGTCAGGCAGTACAACTCCCTTTTTTCTTCTTTTCAGTCTGCTAGTGAGAGGGTCCCGCATACCTTGGATTCGCGCAGACAGTTCAGGTATTATATGGATAAAACTAAGGCAATTCATAAGTCTGACCATTTTTTTTGCCTCTTTTCATCCCAGGACATTAGGTCTGGCTGTTTCCAAGCAAACCATCTCATCCTGGATATCTAAGGCCATTTTCTTTTGCTATTCTTTTCATAGCAAGTGTCTGTCAATTTTAGATAAAGCTCATTCCATTAGGGCTGTTGCCTCTTCTGGTGCTTCTTTCAATGGCTTTCAACACCAATTCCATCCTTGAAGCTGCTACTTGGTCTTCAGTCCGTACCTTTACTAATCATTATAAACTGTGTATGGTTTCTTGGGCAGAGCAGGTTTTGCTAGGGACATCTTGCATGGATTTGTTGAGGGCTCTTCCCAGCCTTCCACCTCCCTCATCTTTTCATGAGCTTTTGTACTCTTCCTAAGGTGAGGAATACTGCAACAGTGATATAGAAGGACATAGTACAGTTGCATAAAATCTTACCATAACTGTAGATGGCCTTCTCTTCACTGTTGCAGTTTTCGGTCCCTCCCTCCATCTCCCTTTTTCTTTTGGGCTTTGCTTTGGTTACCGTCCTGGTCAAGGGTCCCCCTTTTCCTTCTTCATTTCTCCCTCTGGATGTGCATAGCCTCATTTTGCCCTATGGAGACTGTTCTCTACTGAGGCAACTCAGTTCTGGGAAACTGCGTCCGTATGTCACATTTATGCCCTACAATCCTTTAAGGAAGCATATATGTGATGTACGGCACATACAAGATCTAAAGGCTTTGGTATACTGGCAAGATATCCTAGGCAGGAGATCCATAAGGTTAAGAATACTTCAATAGTGAAAAGAAGGACATCTACTGTTATGGTAAGATTTTACACAGCTGTACTTTCTGCAACTACACTACTTGATTTGCCCTCACCAGGGGCCATTTGATAAGAATGCTATGAAGATATTTCATGGCTTGCACTTTTTTTTTCTTCCCCTTCAGTCATTTCTTACCAGTATTTGTATGCATTATTACAAACTTAAAAACTCATCTAGGCCATCTCACCAGACTGCTAGGGCTACTAATCTCACTTCTAAGCAGAATGTACAATCACTTTCCTAAAAAATACAAAGTACCCAAGATCCATCCTAGAGTAGTTAGTCTCTAGGAGCACACAAGCAAATATTCCACATAATTATCTTCAGAGATCATCTTCCCTTCAGAAGAGTAGGGGGATATGGATATAATGTTTGGACCTTAAGGATGTTACTTGTATTTCAAAGTCAGGAAGGTGCACCAAAGTTTCCTGTGCTCCCTTAAAAGCAGTGAGATGCCCCACCACTGGACCAGTAATCAAGGAGCCTCAATCCTCACCACTGGCACTAATGGGAGATGTACATTTGGAAGAAGACAGGTACACACACACACTATTACCAGATGCAGCTCTCTGCATCAAGTGCAATTTCTCGTAAGAGCACACAGAGACCACAGTCAGTCCAGGGCTGGTTTCTCCAGATCCCCAATAAGACTTCCCACTGGCACAGCTATAGAGTTGAGATCTCAGCTGAGTGGTGAAGCCAAGACCTCCAACACTCTGTCCAACCAGTGCTTCACGTGCCTGGCCAAGTAGCTGACACACACACTCCTGGAGATTTGTTTTAAACACACATGCACACACATACCTGGGAAAGGCTGGCGCAGGTTTACTAGCTATGCCCCTTTTGCCCAGACTATAAAGTAGTTATCACTACCACCAGCCACCTCTTTATCAACTACTTTAAGGCCCTTAAAGGGTGTCCAATCTTACTGTATAATGTTACTATCAATACAAATAGTACTTTGACTGAGAGCAAGGCTATTAGGAATGGCCCACACAGTGTCACCAAATAAATATGCAAGTACTCTCAGAGCTTAAATATCTCTAGTCAGATCAGCCACAATGAAATATTTAAATATATTTAATAAATAATAGAAGAACAAGAAAATACTTAATACACATTTACAGTAACATCAGCATTCAAAATCACAAGAAATATTTAAAACAACATTGGAGGACAGTCTCAAATAAATAAAGAAAACGTCTAAGCTAAGCTTTGCTATACAATACCATAGTACACTTAGTTAGAGCAGTAAGGCAGATGTGGTGAGTGGATCTTGAAGTTGGCAGGTCAAAGATAATGCAGAATCCTCTCTAAGAGCTATTAAATTAATATTTCAAATATTACTGCTGGGGAAAGCTTGCAGAATGACATCATTTGTTGTCATCTGACTCTATCCCAGATGAAATCTCCACTGCTGGAACTAGCAGTATTTAGCATCTACCTGTAAAAATACCTAGACAGGGGCTTTTGCTCAGATCTGTGGAGCTGTTGGAAGTCATAAAACAATAAAACACATCTCAAGCATAGTAATTATTTCTCCTTCAAGACAACACAGAGAGCTCCCTAGTATAGACATCCTGCTTCTTGCTTTCATAAAGTAATTTAATTTCAGCTATTTTTCTGAAGTTTTGCTGGAATTAAGTTAACCCCCTGTGTTCCAGTTTTCATCGTTAAAATATATGCATTTAAAAAGTTATAATAGGGTATGTACATTTCTGTTCTCTTCCAGCAGGCACACTGTGGTTCCATTTTTAAGCTCAGTACTTTATAAAATATCTTTTCAACACATGTCTGTACAAACCTAGTTTGATATATACATGGCATTTGTAACACAAGCATCTTACATGAAGCATGTTGACATTCACAAATGACACATAACCATTTTACACAATTCCAGACAGCTGTGGTGGCAGTATCTACTTTTGTCACACTTCTGTATAAATCATATTGATATTCACAAATGACATATAATTATTTACAAAATTCCAGCTAGCTGGGCTGGCAGTATCTCCTTTCATCACACTTCTCCCCGCCCCCAAAGACTCAAGCTAGTTTTTCAAGTGACACTTGAGAAGAATTACCCTATCTGGGAATACCTTACCCCATTCCCTGTCTTGTGATCCCAGCTGCCTTGGCATTGCTGACCCCAATACAGTGCTGCACTGTTCTATCATATGCCTGCAATCCTAGGCTCCACCATAGTAATTTGGGATTTTGCTGGCTGGCTCCCTCTAGCCATAGATTCCCCTCAGACTCCTTCTGCCTTCTGCTACAAATACTTAGCACCAGGACCTTTCTATCATGGTAAGATTTCATGGTGTCAACATGGTACAATTTGTGCCCCTGCCTCCTGCCTAGCAGATGTCCTTCTATTCCAATGTTGCAGTATTCTACTAGTGGGTTTACCCTTCTGATCAGATTGTCCAGCCTGGATTCCAATGATTTTCAGTCCCTCTTGGTGCACTGGACATCTGATATGGAGGCAGGAACATGGGCCATAAAGGTGACGTCTGCTGACACCAGCCCTCAGAACTTTTCAGCCACCAGCCAGGTGTTCCTGCTACTCGTGGACATCAGATCTGAATCAAATCAAAGCTAAGTACCTCAATGGGGATTCTTTCAGTCCTTTTTTGTATAGTTTATAGTCTGTTCATGTCCAGTAAGAGTAAGTGCAACTGTGGTCACTGGATTCCCCATAAAGACACCCACAACCAGTGTCTTTTCTGTTTGGGTAGGGAACACGATTATAAGAACTGTGTCATCTGCAAATCGTTCGTCTCCAATACCCTTCGTCACCATTACAGGCTCTTAATTTGTACCTCTAGAATCAGCGTTTAAGACAGATTGCACTAGGTATGGAGACTGGCTCCGATGCCCCGTCTGAACCGCCAAGTTAGTGGGCCAAGTCCATGTGGCCTACTACTTCCACTGCGCCTCCCTCTGGCGTTCCTCAGCCTGTAGCCATTGTCAACTTGGTTGAGGATCCAACATCTGCCACAGCAGATACAGTGGGTACCTTATAGGAGGCCACACAGTCTAGAGCGGATGACATGTCCAGGGAGGACCTACCGGCACCTGTTATAGATGGTGGGGAGGAAACCAGTACCTTTGATGGGTGCTTCGGACTTGGCGTCCACCGTCCCACCGATAACCCCAAGGGCTACCGCCAGCCAAATGCCTGCTAGGCCTTCTAAAAAGAAACAAAAGACTAGATATCTTTCTCCAACGCCTGAATCCTATCCCAATTGGCAGGCCTTTAGCCAAAGTTTATACAATGCCTTCATGGCCCTTAGGCCTTCCACTGAAGCTGTTCCTGCTGTTCCACCTCTTTTAAGTCCCAGACCTGCCATCCCTGAAAGGACTGTGAGTCACCTAGCAGAGGAGGAGTTGTCTGACTCCTTGGTGGACTCCCTGTCCTACTCTTCCCAGATCTCATCCCCACTGGGGTATGGATCTCCTGAGGAAACCTCTGCAGAGCCTGATTCCCCAGTGGAAGACTTAACCTTCAGTGACACTGTAAACTTAATGAGAGACCACTTCAAGTGGGAATGCTCAGACATGACTGAGCAACAAAAGAGATTTTATGATATCATACAAATGGATTCTCCTAACCCTTCACATATTCCACTTGTTCAACCTACCTTCCCGGATGCATTTGCTGCAGCATCCACTAATCCAGATTCCAAACCACCTGCTCCTCACCAGGGCGGATAGATTATACAGGGACTCTGATTCAGACAAATTCTTGCTCAAGTGCCCTCCAGCAGACCCTGCCACTGTCTCCATTTCCACTGACAGGGCATCCAAGCTCCTTCCTAACACCACTGTCCTCCCTGCAGATAAGGACAGTAAGGCAATGGAGAGGTGGGGAAAGAAGATTTACACCTGTGCCACCCTAGCTTTTAGGGCAGCAGATTACCAGTCTCACATGGCTAAATACTCTCTTGCTCTGCTGGACAAAGCCTCCAAGGAATTGAATGACATCCCTGACTGTGCTGCTAAAATATCCCTGTCCTGTTTGCTAGGGCTGATCACTCAGGTGTAAAGAACTCCCTTAGGTGTGGATACGATGCAGCTGAAGCCTCAGCTAGGTCAGCTGCATCAGCATCCATGTTAAGGAGATACTCCTGGGTGCACTTTCAGCCCCTTCCTGATGACTTCAGAGCCAAGCTCCTGGATGCCTCCCTGGACCACTCAGCCCTCTTTGGTGCTAAAGTGGCTGACCTTTTTAAGTCTCTACAACAAAAAGGGAAGGAACTACAGGACCTCAAGCATTTATTAGTCTCTCTTATCCCTAAGTTCCAGAGGAACTATCCAGGAAAGACTCAATTTATAAGAAAGACCTCCAGGCCTTCAGCCCCTACCAGGTCTAAAAGCCCCCCACAGAAGACAGTCCACTCAGCCTAGGACACCTCAGCCCACTAGCCAGAGGCCTCCCATTCCTGACTGGGAAGGCAGTGTCTTCCTGCCACAACTCCTTTCCCCCACCTCCCTCCCTACCTACCTCTGTCCACCCACCTCTCTCACTGTCTCCTACGTGGTCCCTCGTCACATCAGACAAGTGGGTTTTGTCCATCCTGCGGGAGGGTTGCTTTATGACTTGGCTCTCCCCTCCTCCAAGACTGGCCATGCCACAACCACCTGCATCCCAACTGCCCCTTCTCCATCAGGTCTTAAACAACCTGCTGCTTTAAGGCACCATAGAATCAATACCCCCTCATTCTCAAGGGAAAGGATTCTATTCCAGAATATTTCTGGTCCCCAGGAAGGGAGGCCCATGGAGACCTATCTTAGACCTCTCCCGCCTCAACCTGTTCTTAAAGGTCCCCTCCTTCAGGATGCTCACCTTACCCATAGTCTTTCCCTTCATTCTTCTTCAGGCCTTCATGGCAACCCTGGACATAAAGGAGACCTACCTCCAAATCTCCATAAAGCCTGCATTCAGGAAATATCTCAGATTCCTAGCAGGCTGTTCTCACTTTCAGTTTTGTGCCTTGCTTTTTGGGCTCTCCACTGCCCCAAGGGTATTCACAAAATGCCTGGCTCCAGTGATTGCCTACTGCAGGACCAAGGGAATACAAATATTCCCCTTCCTAGATGACCTCTTAGCTCATGCAGCAGACAGAGAAACCCTCCTTCATCACATGAAAGACCTCCTGCTCCTGCTGCAGTCTCTAGCGTTCCGGATAAATTTCCCAAAATCCCAACTCGATCTGGCACAGGACATTGTCTTCTTGGGATGCAGAATCAGGACAGACATTATGATGGCCTCCCTTCAAGGAGAAAAGGTGATATCTCTTTCCCACCACCTTCTCTCTGCCCTTCATTCATCAGAACTGTCCACAAGACAATTTCTGAGACTACTGGAGTACATGGCAGCCACTATCCCCATGCTACCCTAGCAAGGTTACACATGAGAAAATTTCAATGGTACCTTCACTCAGTGTAGACCCAGCACTCTCACCTATGTTCAGGGTCCCACTCCTCCCCTGTCTCTGTCAAGAACTAAAATGGTGGCTAGCTCAGGTAGCCCAGAATCCAGGACTATCCCTTTAAATGCCTCCCTCCTCCCAGACCATGCACACGGATGCCTCAGATCTGGGTTGGGGGGCAACTCTGGGTCCAGAAATAGTGCAAGGTTTGTGGACAGACAGACACAAATGAGCACATAAATGTCAGGGAAATGAGAGCAATTCTCCTCACCCTGCAGGCCTTCCAACCCTACCTCCAGCAGGGCCTCCTAAAGATCTTCACAGACAACACCACAGTCATGTGATACCTCAACAAGCAAGGAGGGACCAAGTCCTACCTCCTATGCAGACAAGCTCTACAGGTATGGGAGCTGGCTACCTCTCAGGGAATCACCCTCAAGGCAGCCTACATCCCATCCCAGCACAACTCACAGGCAGATTCACTAAGCAGAACCAAATCAGACAGCCATGAATGGATGCTGTCAAGAGATGCATTTCTAAATCTGGTCCACAGGTGGGGTATTCCACAGATAGACCTGCTTGCATCCTCCACAACAGGCAACTCCAGAGCTATTGCTCCAGGACACACAACCCAAAGGCTTTACAAACAGATGCCTTCTCAATGTCATGGAAAGGGAGATTCATGTATGCATTCTCCCCCTTCCCATTAATTCAGAGAATCATACTGAAAATCCAGCAGGACTCACCAAAAATCTTGTTGGTGACTCCCTACTGGCCAAAGTAGCACTGGTTCCCTCTACTTCTTCATCTGTGTAAGGGCAATCACCACACGTTACCCCCCTCAGTGGACCTACTCACACAGCACAAGAGGACATAGATACACCCACTGTGGCAGTCTCTGCACCTCACCCTGTGGCGAATAGGATTCTGATCCCCTTCAGACACCTGTAAAATGAGGACTTGCTTTCAGTCCTGCAGGATGCCAGGAAACCCAACACAAGAAAATCCTATATCTCCAAACGGAAAAGGTTTTCTATCTGGTGTCATAAAAGACAGATGGATCCGCTGGACAGCAGTATTCCTCTGATACTGTCTTACCTGTATGAACTCTTACAGTCAGGTTTATCCTACTTCTCTGTAAAGGTACACCTGTCTGCCATCTCTGCCTGCCTGCCTATGGACCCTCCTCTGGTATCCAGACTCCCAGCCAAACTTTTCCTCAAGGGTGTTCTGCACCTACGACTGCTCAGGAAACCGTCTCCCCCCTCCCTGGGATCTTAATTATGTGTTAGAAAAAGTCACTCTGGCACCCTTTGAACCAGCTGACAAGGCCCCCATAAAGTTTTGCACATGGAAAACTTTACTGCCAGTAGCCTCGTCCTCAGCCAGAAGGGTCTCAGAGCTTCAACCCCTTAAGGCTACAACCCTTTTCTGTTTTTTCATATGAACAGGGTCACCCTTAGGACAAACCCTTCCTTCACTCCCAAGGTGGTCAGTAACCTTTCCTTGAATCAGGCTATCCACCTGCCTACCTTCTTCCCTAACCCACAGGGAGATAGTCCTTTATTCCCTAGATGTGCACAGACAGCTCAGATTTTATTTGCATAAAGCCAGACCTTTTCGCAAATCAGACCAGCTGTTTGTCTCCTTTCACCCCAGGGCTCTAGGGAAAGTGGTGAACAAGCAGTCATTTTCATCCTAGATTTCCAGGGCTATTTCCTTTTGCTACTCACACCATGGGAATACCTTGCTAGGCAATGTCAGGGCCCATTCCACAAGAGCTATGGCCTCTTCTGAAGCCTTCTTAAAGGCCTAGACACTAATTCCATTCTGGAGGCAGCTACCTGGTCCTCTGTACACACCTTCACCAGACACTACAAACTGGAATCATATCTCAAAGGCCAGGGCAGGGTTTGCAAGGGCTATCCTGCATGGATTCCTGGAGTCCTCTTCCAGGCCACCTCCCAGTCAACAGTGAGCTTTTGTACTCACCCACTAGTAGAATACTGCAACATTGGAATAGCAGGACATAGGAAAGTTGAGTAAAATCTTACCATAACCATAGATGTCCTTCTCTTCCATGTTGCAGTATTCCTTCACCCTCATACTCTTGCACTTGCTCTCCTTGGCTTCTGGACAGGCTATGCCCTTCAGGACTGGCTCCATCTGGGGTTGCTATCTATGTTCTGAGGGCTGGTGCATGCAGACGTCACCTTTATGGCCCACGTTTCTGCCTCCACATCAAATGTCTGATGCACCAAGAAGGCCTGAAAATCTTTGGAAACCTGGCTGGATAACCTGATCGGAAGAAGGGTAAACCCACTAGTAGAATACTGCAACATGGAAAGAAGGACATATATGGTTATGGTACATTTTTACACAACTTTCCTTTCTACCATGTAGTTAACAGCACTGACCTTCCTTACCACTTTGAAGGGTCCCTCCTGAGCTGCCTGCAGCTTGTTGTGTCTGACAGGAATGAGAACCTTAACCTGCTGCCCCACAGCATACACTCTAGCTCAAGCATTCCTGTCATACCAGACCTTTCTCTGCTGTTAGACTTCTGCCAGGTTCTCCTGGGCCAAGCCGATGAGTTCCTTAAGCCTTGTCCTGAGGTTTAGGACATATGCCACAACAGACTCCTTGTGGGATTCACACTCACCCTTCCACTAATCACGAATCAAATCTAGAGGTCACCTCACCTTATGCCCATACAGCAACTCAAAGGGTGAAAAACCTGTGGAAGCATGGGGCACCTCTCTGTAAGCAAACAACAGATGGGGCAGATATTTGTCCCACTCCCACTTAAACTGGTCTGCAAACACCTGTGGTGTGGTCTTAAGTGTAACATTTTACCTCTTTACCGGACCATTAGTCTGGGGATGGTAGGGGTGGTCTTTAGGTGCTTCACCCCACAGTGCCTCCACAGACAAGTTAGCAGGTCTGACATGACACCGGCACCTCTGTCAGTCAGTATTTCTTTTGGGAAACCTACCCTGCTGAAAATCTCTAACAAAGCATTTATAGGTTCATAGGATGGTACTAGGCTATTGGCCTGGAAGCCCTTATAAGCATAGTCATGAATTTCACCCATGTTCCTTCAAAGTCAGCACCTGTTTCCCCTGTCCAGCAGGGACACAGGTGGGATCCCAGGGGTGCATTTTCTGTTTCCCATCCGATCATCCAGGTTCCTCTTAAAGAGGGCTAGAGAGGTACTCTGCTTGACATGGAGAGGGAGTCTGTTCCACAAATGGGGGAGTCTTTGGGACACAAATCTGTCCAATCAACAAGTTTTATTAGTGTCACAGACTAGGTTAAGGCCTTGCGTGCTGGTTGCTTGAGTGGAGTTTGTCTTACAAATATGCAGCAACTCCATCAAGGCTGGGTCTGAGATGGCCTTGTATGCCAGACACAGGTCACCTCTGAGCAGTCTGTATGCCACCTTTTGTGCCTCAATGGAGGATAGGGCCACTACTTCAGGGTATCTGGTAGCATAATCTACTACCACTAGGATATACTTCTTCCCTGTGGAATTTGGGGTACTCAGAGGCCCCACAATATCCATAGCTACCCTCTGAAATGGCTCCTCAATCACAGGCAAAGGCATCAAAGGAGTTTTAACCTTGTCTCTTGCCTTGCCTACCTTTTTGGCACTGCTCACAGGTCCTGCAGTACCAATAAAAGTTCTGTATAATGCGTCTCTTGGTACATTTTATGCCCATATGACCTGCAAAGGGAATATCATGGGCTATAGTTAGAAGTGCCAGATGGTACTCTCTGGGTACTACTAACTGATGTATTCTCTCACCCTCTAGCCCACCCTCAAGGGTCCCCTCACTGTACAGTAATCCTTTGTCCCAGTATACAGATTCCCCCTTTCCTTGAGAATCAGGTGCCTCACTGGCAACCTCCCTCAGACCTTGTATTGTAGGGTCTGAGAGCTGAGCCTGTCTCAACTCTCTCTTTGTAACCCTTCCCAGCTCCCCTTTCACAGGAAGTCTGGTATTCTCTGACAGCAGTGCCTCACTGTCAGCCTGGGTACTCCTACTCACCTCTGCCCTTGCAGTCACTCTGTCAAAGGGAACATAAGTACTCACCAGGAGCTGTGGCTCACCATCAGTCACACTGCTACAGGGTAGCTCCCTCTCTGAAGTAACCACCTTACCAGTCCTGGCTTCAAGTGTGTGGTCTATCTGGGTCCCCCCCCCCCAGGCTACCAGACCCACAGGTTTGTCTCCAAGCCTGACTGTATGCACACAAGTTACTGCATAATCAAAACAATTCCCTATCAGGGCATCTGCAGGGATATCCTCAAACATACCTATTTGCTTGCTTCCTTTTCCACCCTCCCAGTCAAGGTGAACACTGAAGGTATTTGGAATGGGGTCCCTCCTAAAGCTCTGACTGGAGTAGACTGCCCAGGCAAGTAGTGCTCCTCTTTACCATTGCAGGCTTCACAGTGGTTATGTCAGAGGTTGTGTCTCTCTTAGCAGTGGCCTGTTTCCCATCTACTAAGATGGAATATAACCTCTTGTGGTAGTTTGGTACCCTTGTTGTCTCTAGACAACTTACTGCTGGCATTCTGTCATTCCCACTTACTGGCTCTCCCCTCTTTTGTTCCCCACCTTGCCTCCGTGGACATATATATGCTACATGGCCCCAGTGGTTGCATTTAAAACATTTAACCCTTGGTCCTGGCCATGTACCTAAACTAGTGGCTTCCCCTGCTACTGGCGGACTCTGTTGGGGCAGTTTAGGCTGCTCACCATGGGTTCCCTTAGACCCCTGTGCAGCACTGGGTATCCCTTTCCTGTGCAGTGATGCCCTGCTTGCTAAGTATAGGTCTCACTTTTTCCCCAACTCCTCTGCAGTCCTGCATTCCCTATCTGCCAACCAGATTCTCTTGTCCTCAGGCAAAGTGCTAAGGGATTGTTCCCTCAACAAAAGGTCTGCCATCCCTTCAGTAGTGGTGACCTGACACCCACTCACCCATCTATGAAAATAAGTACTTAACTCAGCAGTATATGCACACATACTTTCATCTGCCTTGCATCTATGCTCACAAAACTTTTTTCTATAAGTTTTAGGTGTTAACTTAAAACACCCTAATAAACAATTTTTAAGAGCATTATAATTTAAGCAATCAGTATCAGACAATTTAGAAATAGCAGTTACAGCTTTACCATGTAGTAAGGGGGTCAGGAACTGTATCCATAGCCCTTGGTCAACATTATACTGTTTACAAACCCTTTCAAAGATATGAGTAAAACTATCAAAAGTATCACTCTCTGTAAATTTTGGAAGAAATTTACTGATCTTTATTGCTTCTGGGGTTCAGTTCCTCCCTTCCCCTTACCTACATAACCCTGGCAAATATGTCAGCATATCCTTTTCATGTTGCCTCTGCCTTTCATTTTCTTCAGGCTCCAGATGTCTCAGTCTCTCTGCTGATTCTGTTTTGACCTCCAAATGCTGCAGTCTGTCTGCTGATTCTACTTCCAAATGTTTAGCCTCCAGTTCAAGTCTCTTTAACTCCAGATGGATTTTTAAGTCCTCTATGGAAAGGTTGAAGTGTCCATTTTCTGAGACCTGTACATCTCCAAGGCCAGTCTAGTTGTCCTCCTGGTTGCTGGTCTGTGATGCAGCTGTGATTAAGGCTGCAATCATTTTTGCTTTAGGCAGGTTGGCATACACTAGTCCTTTGTCTTGACACATCGCAGCCAACTGGTTCCTTGTCAGCTTGCCATAATCTTCTGCTTACATTTTTGCCTGCTGTCCCTGACTAAGCTAACAAAAAAATAAATAAAACTATTGTGATATGAAACTCTGAATGTTCACTGTGTGGCTGTTTGAGAGTACAAACACCTTCTTTAGTGACAACTGTTTTCAGGCTAGAGGAGTTCAATTTCCACACCACTGAATCCTTATATATGGTGCGGTGACCCACCAGCGCCACCAATAAATGTGACGCCCCACCACTGGACCAGTAATCAAGGAGCCTCAATCCTCACCACTGGCACCAGTGGGGGACTTACATTTGGAGGAAAACAGGTACACACACAGTATTTCCAGATGTAGCTGTCTGCATCAAGTGCAATTTCCCTTAAGAGCACACAGAGATCACAGTCAGTCTGGGGCCGGTTTCTCCCTCATTCTCAAATCTCCACTAAGACACCCACTGCCGCAGCTATGGAGTTGAGATCTCAGCTGAGTGGCCAAGCCAAGAACTCCAACACTCTCTCTGTCCAACCAGTGCTTTGCGTCCCTGCCTCAGTAGCTGACACACACACTATTGGAGATTTGTTTAACACACACACACACACACACACCTGGGAAAGTCGGGTACAGGTTTACTAGGGTCTATATTAGAACACCGAACATTCAAAATGTTGAGTGTTCTAATATCAAACCCTACCAATCGAAAATACTAAACATCAAACATTCAGGAAAACATCCTAGGAAAAAAATTTGCTGTTCCAAAACACATACACACAACACAAGCACATCAAACAAACAGCAATCCACACACACACACACACCTAAACTGTTACACCTAACCCTACAGTAACTATACACACAGCACTAACTATCCACTTACCTTAACCCAAACCCTAACCCTAAGGTCTGTCACTCACACACTCACCTCACCCGCGTCCTAACCCTAACTCACCTACCCCGCCCTAACCCTCATGTCCACACAATCGCACACATACCTAACCCACACCCTAACCAACCTAACCCACACTCATAGGTTCATAGGTTGGTACTAGGCTATCAGCTCAATCACACACTTACCTGAACCCGACCCATAACTTTCCACCAGAGCACTGAAAATACTGAAGCAACAGAAACGGACAACCAAATTCTTTCCCTGGGAAAAAATTTGGTTTTCTGTTTCTTCGATATTTTCAGCATTCGCTGAAAATGGGCCGATATTAGAACACTCAACATTTTAAATGTTCGGTGTTCTAATATAGACCCGGTTTACTAGCTATGCCCCTTTTGCCCAGACTATAAGGTAGTTATCACTTCCACCAGCCACCTCTTTATCAGCTACTTTAAGGCCTTAACAAAGCGTGACTAATCTTACTGTGTAATGTTACTATCAATACAAATGGTAGCTATTAGGAGTGGCCCACACAGTGTCACCAAATAAATTTTCAAGTACTTTCAGAACTTAAATATCTAGACAGATTGGACACAAAGGTTTAAATACATTTAATAATAAAAGAACTAGGCAATACTAAATGTATGTATACAGTGACATCAGAGTTCAAAATCGCAGGAAATATTTAAAACACCATTGCAGGACAGTCTCAAATAAAGAAAAATATCTAATCTAAGCTTTGCTATATTCCTGACTATATCTAAGAGAATTACAATACCCTAGTACACTTAATTAGAGCAGCAAGGCAGATGTGGTGAGTGGATCTTGATGTTGTCAGATCAAAGACAGAATACAGAATGCTCTCTCTCTCTTAGAGTTTATAAATTAATATCTCAAATATAACTGCTGGGATAGCTTGCAGAATGACATCATTTCTTGTCATCTGACTCTATCCCAGATGAAACCCCACTGCTAGAACTGTCAGTATTTCGCATCTACCTGTAAAATACCCAGACAAGGGCTTTTGCTCAGATTTTTGCAGCTTTTAGAAGTCATAAAACAATAAAACACTTACATCGCAAGCCCAGTAATTATCCCTCCTTCAAGACAACACAGAGAGCTCCCTAGTATAGCCATCCTGTCTTTTGCTGTCATAAAATAATTTAATTTCAGTTGCTTTTCTGAAGTTTTACTGGAACAAAGTTAACCCCTGTGTTCCTGTTTCCACTATTAAAATATATACATTTAAACAGTTACAAAAGTGTATGTTCATGTCTGTTCTCCTCCAGTAGGGCACACTGTGGATCCATTTTTAAGCCCAGTCCTTTATAAAATATCTTAACACACGTCTGTACAAACCTAGTTTTTATATATACATGTCATACAGTTCTAATACATTTGTAACACAAGCATCGTACATGAAGCATGTTGATATTCACAGATGACACACAACCATTTCACAATTCCAGACAGCTGTGCTGGCAGTATCTCCCTTTGTCAGACTTCTATATAAATTGTGTTGATATTCACAAATGACATATAATTATCTACAAAATTCTAGCTAGCTGGGCTGGCAGTATCTTCTTTCATCACAAGCAGCAATCATTTCCAGTTCTAACTTTTGCTGTTTGGTCTTTCTTACACTCCAGGGTGTTCACAAAATGCATTATGATGGTCACTATTCATCTGTCACTTGGCAGCATTCATGTTTTATTTTAACCAATATCATTTGCTTCTAGTTGCATTCTCAACACAGGAGCTTTCTGAATCAAGAGGCTGGATATTAAAATTGTCTGAGTATCTTGTAGTCCAGGTAGGTATCCCAGGGTCCATCTTCATTTTAGCATATTTACTGGCCTTTACAGATTGTTGTTTAGACACAGTTCTGGCTAATGCCCTTTCATCCTTTGCAGTGCACATAGGCCCTTTTTGTTATGGTGTCATTGTGCTCTCATTTGCAGAAATCCAAAAGTGCATGCAGTCGGGCTTCTAAGTCTTTGACAATTGCCATTCCAGTACTCCAGTATGCTTGCCTTTCCTGAAAATATAGCAGTAGCACTCAAATGCCAATGATCACATAATGACTTTCCTAGATAATCTTGTAATTCTTGCCCAAGCCTTTTATGTGTCTGTCCTTTTAGTGAGCCATCTCAGAAAATCTTTTGGTGGATCTTCATTTGAGATTACTATGGCAAGAGTGCCATTAATTGCAAATGTCTCTAGTGTGGGGTGGTACCCTCATTACAGGTCCCATTCAACCCAGGCGAGATGGTCTGTCCTAGATTTTTAAGAGGCAGATAAACTGATGGGAAGTGGAGGCTTTCAATAGTTATCCCTCTCCTCCAAGGAGCTTTGTCCTTATTCACTAGGGCAGTATGACTGTGATATACATCAGTAAACAGTAGGGAAATGGTTTCTGCTGTGTATGCATAGAGACAGTGTTTTTTTGGAATGGGCTTTTCTTATTAACTATCCAAATATCTGGATTAGGTGCCTTCATGGCAGATTGGCCATTCGTATTTTTGCCTTGTGGCATCTTCTTGTGATAAACGTCTTCACTTATGCTACTAAATAAATTGCATGGAGTACTTATTACTCCACCTTCCTCCCTACAGTCACCTGAGAAATACTTTGTCTCAGTGGCCTGATCGACTCCCTTACACTTTTGCTCCGTTAGCCCTTATTCCATACCACCTGATGCAAAGCTGGTTTTCGTTATTTTGTTTGGTACTTCAGACTTAAACAACTATAGTTTCCAGCTCTCTTTCAGCACATTATTTGTTCACACTTGGGACTTTGCTGTATCAGGCATATCTTAAGACTGCTTCAGTGACAGCTCACCCATCTGTGTTAGTCAGGTTTATAGCCTGTCTTATTCAGTTAACATAGAAGCTAGAACTCCTGTTCTAGGAAATTAAGTTAAGCATATTATTTTGGCAGGCCAGAAACATTCCACTCAGTTTCATGAAAGATGAGCATTCCTTCTCATTAGTGTAAACTGACCTTTGGGCTATTGATCTGCACTTTTCCAGTTAGGCCTTTTATTGTCTTTAGACGTGTATCTTATAACTTTCCATTTTTCAGGACAGAATGAAATGGATAGTAACGATCTTTTAGATCACCGTAATAAAAGGCCTGATATCCAACCTGAGTTCCAGAGCTCACTATCAGTTTCCTTCCATGTGGTGCAGATGTTCAACTGTCAGGAACATTAGGATACTCCCAGTATAAGACGACCAACATCTGCTTGTTATTTTAGATCAATTTTGGTGCATTTCACAGTGTATGCATTTCTCTAACAGTGATTCCAAAGCCTGTCATGATTTAGCTAAGTACCCTGTTGAAAATTTCCTTATTGCCTACTTTTTTGGTATATTGCAATTGTTTTTTCTGTTTTTTTTTTTTTTTTTTTTGGTTCTTGTTGGCTTTGTAATGTCTAGTATGACACCTGGCTGTGTATTAGGGCATCTCAAGACTTAAAGGTAAATGTTCTTATGGTAGGCATAGTCACCACAGAGAGTCTCATACCTGTTACTTATTTGGCTTAAACCTTAAGCACATTTTTGAGGACTTCAGGGTGTTTCAGGGATTTGCTCCTAAAACTTTAAAAAATAGGCCGTGTTTCCTATGGAATTACTTGGATTGAATGAAGCTTGAGGGTTGGTGCAGCTAGTCCACCATGGCATCCTCACGTTTTCCTTGGTCTCTGACATCCTCCTGAGAAAGAAGCTATTTAATAAGATGATGGAAAGTTGAGTAATGTGACTCTAGCATCCCATGTTTCCTTGCTACTCAGGGATCTAGCCCCCATGAAGTACTTTCAAAGCCTTTAGTCCATACATCTCAGACTTCCATGGCCTCTGATGAAGCCCCTTTAAAAGCCAACACATCAAGGGAAATGCACACTAAGCAAGCAACCAGATTGTCTGCTTTCTGTGTAGGCATCCCATGCCAGACTTCAATGGCTGAGACCCCTTTGTTATCTCAAGATTTGGGGTGTTGTGTGGGTAAGCAATCCATTATTCTAGTAAGGAAGGATCTAGCTGGCCATGAAGTGGGAGTCTGCAAACCCTCTCCATGGCTTCAGACTTCCACAGTGGATGACCAAACTAAAATGACTCAGGTGAAACACCGGTAACCTGCCCTGGTTTCCCTATAGGTGTTTACTGTTCTGACATCTAGTGGCTCCTTAACATCAGCCCTACCCCACAAACAATGAGTGTCCTTTGTCTGGAGTTTCCTACAGGCTTTAAATAGCCTGCAGCTAAGCTTTGGTCCTTTTCTGGCATCCACTGTGGTAAAAGGAGCCCTCAACTGATAAGGTATAATATGACTCCTTTGGGAGTGAGGAAGGGAAATTGGATTATTTTACCAAAATGTCCTCCCCCTTTAGATTATGGTACTGACACAGAAGACATTTCTCTTGTCACAGAGGAAATCTCATTTGGAGATGTTCTTCATGGGATGAAACATTGCGTCAGATAGGAATTTGCTGAGGCATCAGATGCCTCCCCAAAAAATATACTTTGATTTTATTGGGTCTCAATGCCCCTAAATCTGTGACTGTTCCACTTTTTTATTTTGGGGGGGGGGCTCTTAAAGATGCCTTTCTGTTAGCCTTTAAGGAGTTGCAATTTCATCTCCCTGCCCCCTAATAAACACAACATGTTCTGCTGAGTCAAGCTGTCCCATACATTCCTGTATAAAAACACAGTAGTGGATACAGTAATTGTCTGTGGTACAATGGAAGAGGTTCAGATATGTTCCTATCCTAGTACTCTTCCCAAATAACAAGGAACACAGAATGTTAGACCACTTTGGAATGAAGTTACATAAAGCTGCCACTCTGACATTCAGGGCCACAAATTGTCAAACAGATGTCGAAATATCAAATTCTGCCCAGATCAAGTTGAAGAATATTGGGAAGGGTTCTGATGGGGACCTGAAGGTAAAGCTGTTAGAACTCACCCAGGCTGTTTGTTGGCAAAACCCTCTTAAGTGTGTTTATGCTACTGTATATGCAGCACTTAGGAAGGCAACTGTGGGTTCAGTTTATGAAGATATGCTTGATTAAAGCTACAACCCCTGAAAGAGGATGTCAGAGTGCAGTTCTTAAGTGCACTACTGCATAAGGAGCTGTTCTTGGAAAAGAGAGAGGATTATCAGCGTGCTAAGCAGCTTTATTTCCTTTCTTTATCCAGGCATGAAAGGAGCTACTCCACTAAATCTGGTCCTTGCTATAGCAGTCAGTGGAATGGAAAACCAACAAAAGGTAGAAAGGACCAATGTACGAATAAATGGCAGGGGATCACAAAAGAAATCCCTGGAGGGACCATCAGGATCTTTACTCAGGGAGCAGCCATGACTCTGTAGATCTTCTCCCTAGCCCCCTTTATCCAAACCTTCACCCTCACCTACTATGCCCAAGTTGAAAGGTAGTAGAAAGGGTAACCCAGTGCCTAAGAAACTTGGAGATCATTGCAAAGAACAAATGGGTATTAAATCATTTCACAGTGGTACAAGCTACAGTTCATAAGCTGCATGTTATTTACCTCATTCCTGAAAGACCAAGTACACCTGATTCCTCTTATTCCGGAGTAGCTGTTACTACTGGGGGTAGTAGAATCTATGTTCATTGAGGAACAATGCAAGGGGTTCTCTTCAAGACTATTTTTAATACTCAGAAAGGAAGGGCATTGAATACCTACTTTAGGCCTTTCACAACTAAACACTCAAGTTTCCAATTACAAAATGTTGATATTAAAGGCCTTGATACTGCTTCTGGTTTCCTCAGGCCTTGATGGTAATTTTGGATCTCACTATGTTCATGAAGGAACAATGCAAGGAGTTCTGTTCAAGACTATTTTTAATACTCAGAAACGAAGGACAGTGAATACCTACTTTAGGCCTTTCACAACTAAACACTCAAGTTTCCAAATACAAAATGTTGACATTAAAGGCCTTGCTACTGTTTCTGGTTTCCTCAGCCCTTGATGGTCATTTTGGATCTCAGGTATGTCTGTCAATCCCCTTCTCATGAGCCACTAGCCCTTCCCCGAGTCTGAGGCAGGGGACTTCCATTGTCACTTTACCTCCTTACCCCTTGAAATGGGTGCTGCACCCAGGGTTTTCACAAAATGCCTTGCTCCAGTGATAGCTTACTGAAGGCGAAGGACATACACATATACTGCTTTCTGGAAGACCACCTCTGTCTAGCACTGCCACAGGAGGAGGTGGTGCATATAAGGCTTCTGTTCCACAATGGACAACTTTCAAAGTCTCAGGTTCTTCTTCAACATTCTCATGTCAACCCTTACCCCTTCCAGGAGAATGGTATTCCAAGGAGGACTCCTGGACCCCAGTTGCAAGAAAGCCTTCCTCCCCCAGAGATCATGGAGAAAGCCTTCTTCCCCTTGAGAGTATGGATAAAGTATTCCTTCCCATGGAGAAAGCCTTCCTTCCCTAGAGAATATGGAACACTTGGTGCTTTTCTTGCACAAGGTGGCACAGGAGGCAAATGTGTCAGCCAGAGAATGTATGAGAACTGGATTTGTCATTTCACTACCCTGATAGTACCACCAGGAAAGATGCAGATGAGAAAGCTCTACTGCTACTGAATATCCATTTACACCCAACATTTTCATTCCTGGAACAGATGATTCCTGTCCTACCCTATGTATCCCAAGAACTGGAGTGATCCTCCCATATCAGGTAAAACCTTGACATACTCTCTACCCAGGAACCTCACAATCAAGCCTTAATAATGGATGGCTTCAGACCTGATCAGGGAGCTCATGAGAACCTCAGGCTCTGATGCCTTATGCCAGGTAGCACTCTGCATTCCATGCAAGCAGGTCAGATCTGCACAAGTGGGTGCTACACAAAAACCTCCATTACCTTTCACAACAGCATGTTGGCATACAGTGTCTGTAAAGATATCCTTACATTCACCACTGAAGTATTCATAACTTATTGGATTCCCTGCCATGAAGTCCATTGTCTGGCCAGTCTACCAAAGTCTACCATTGCTTTGAGGTATGCTGAATGCCACCTAAACACACCTCGTGTGGTGTAGGGCATAAAGGTGATGTTCAGGAGTACCAACATCAGAACTTCTTTGCTGCCTGTCTGAACACAGTTTTTAACCATCGGTCTGTCTGCCTCTGTCTGTTATTTTGCTGTTTTCTGTTTGTTGGTATTCTGGTGATTACTCCTGTTTGCTGAAGTACTCACCATTGCAGATAAGTACCCAGTTGGGGGTTTTGTTCTTTTATTGATTTTTTGTGCTGTTTGGGTTAATGTCATCCAGTAAGGGTAAATGCCAGTGTGGGAGACAGATTCCCCATAAAGACCACCGTGATGTGTTTTTTTTTTTTGCCTAGGAGCTTCTCACAACCATACGTCTTGTTCCATTTGTCAGGCATTTGTCCCAAAACCCCTTCATAGTAGGATTTCTTCCCATTCATTGGACCAGCATCTTAAGCTTCTTGCTAAAGATACGATAGATGGAACGTCTTGCCCTGAGGGTCAGCCATCAGGGAAGAAGAAGGTGAAAAAGGTAAGACTGGAATCTTCTGCTCGCCATCCTCTGCCGGGGTTTTCCCCCCAAAGTTATTTCAAACCCGAAGACTCACCTGGTTGTGTTGTCAGATTCCTCTGCCATGTCCAGGTTAGAGGCCGGTGAGGATCTGGCGGGCAGCACATCAGATGAGGCTTTGCAGGCATCCATTTCTAGCATTCAGGGGAGCCATGGTTGATTGTTTCCAAGGGGTCTAGGGGAGGGTTCCAAAGTTTCTTCTAAGGGAAGTAATTTTTCTGCGGTTGTGGAATGCCATCCTGAGTCAGGGTCCTCTCAGTTTTCTAGGACGGATGTTCCCCTTAAAAAAGAAACAGAAAACTAAACATGTTTCATCTGCTCCTAGGGATCCATAAAGTGAGTAGCAGGCCTTTACTCAGGGGTTATTTAATCCTTTATTGCCATTAAGGCCTACTCAAGAGGTTTTTGTTCTTGCTCCTTCTTGGTCCTCTTTTTTCCTTAAAAGGCCCAGGGAATTAAATTTTTCTGAGGAAGAGCTGGATTCTGATAAAGAATCCCCTACTTATTCTACCCAGATTCCTTCTCTTTTAGACTATGGGTCTGAGGAGGAGGAATCTAATAGCCCAGATACTCCTTCTGAGGAGATTTCCTTTGGGAACACAATCTCTAGGATGATGGATTTTTTTAAGTGGGATTGTGCCCAGGTTTCTGATATCCATAGGAGGTACTATGAGTTGCTCCAGATGGACTCTCCTGAACCTGCGGCTATTCCTTCTGTCTTGGCTGCTTTACTAGATATTTTTCCAGTGCCTCTAAAGCGCCTGATTCTCTGCCCCCTGCTCCCAAGAAATCTGATAGGTTTTATAGGGTGCCTAAGAATTGTTCCTTTTTGTTCAAATGTCTTGCTGCTGACCCCCCTTTGGTGTCTGTAGCCTCTGATTAGCCATCCCAATTGCTTCCTTCATTCAAGTTACTGCCTTCTGACAAGGACAGCAGAACCATGGGCAAGGCTGGGTAAGAAGGTTTATACTTCTGCTACCCTAGCTTTTAGGGCAATTATCAGACCCATATGTCTAGGTATGTGTTGGCTCTTCTTTCTCAAGCTTGCCAGCTTTTTTTCTGATCTTCCATACTCTGAGAGTAAATCTTCTGCTCTTTCCTTGCTAGAGACTTCCTCTCAAGTAGTTTGTAATTCTATCAAATGTAGTTATGATGCAGCAGATGCCTCTTCTAGGGCTGCTGCTTTTGGTCCAGTACTGAGGAGGTATTCTTGGTGTAGGCTTCAACCTTTACCCAATAATATTAAGGCTAAGTTGATGAATGCTCCTCTGGATACTAAACTTTTGTTTGGGGAAGCAACTGCTGGTTTAAGTCTCTTCAGGACAAGGGGAAGGCTTTACAGGAGCTTAAACATCTGTTTGTTTTCTTGTGCCTAAATTTCAGAAAAACTACCCTTCTAAGCCAGTCTTTGTTTGTAGGCAATCTTATCCTCCTGCTAAAGGTAAAAAGGGTAGTAAATGAGCTCCTCCTGCTAAGGAGGCTAAGACTCAGACTGTAGTAATTCTAAAGCCTTCCTTTCCTGACAAACCAGGTGCAGTTTGGCTATCCAGCTGTTCACAGTCACATTCCTCTTTCTCTTCACCTTTCTCTTTCTCTTCCTATTTGGCTTCAAATCACATAGGGTTCTTGGGTTCTGTCAGTCATTCATCAAGGGTACTTCATGGTGTGGATTCCCCATCCTCCTTTTATGGGCATTCCTCAGCCTCCTCAGGAACAACTTCCTTTTTTCCCCAGAGGTTTTTCAAGATCTCTTGTTTCAGGGTACTATTCAAGAGGTGCCTGTGTCCCAAAGGGGAAGGGGTTTTATTTAAGAATGTTTCTAGTGCCCAGAAAAGAAGGTACTTGGAGACCGATTCTAGACCTGTCTCATCTAAACACTTTTCTGAAGGTGTTTTTCTTTCGGATGTTGTCCCTTCAGACCCTTTTTCCTCTCTTGCTCTCTTGGGCCTTTCTGGTGTCTCTGGATCTCAAGGATGCTTATCTCCATATTCCGCTGGATCTCAAGGATGCTTATCTCCCTATTCTGATCCACCCTCTTTTCAGAAGGTTTTTGTGTTTCTCTGTTGCTTCCTGGTATTTTTAGTTCTGTGCTTTGCCCTTTGGCCTTGGCCTTTCTACTGCCCCAAGGTTATTCACCAAATGCCTCGCTCCTGTGATTGCTTTTTGCAGGCTTCAAGGGATCCAAATATTTCCTTACTTGGAAGACCTGCTGGTTCAGGCATCCTCTCTAGAGGTCCTTTTGCAAAATCTTTGTTTTACAATTTCTCTTCTTCAGAGCCTAGTGTTCACAATAAACTTTAAAAAGTCTTCCCTGACTCATTTTCAGGATCATGTCTTTCTGGGTTGCAGGATTCAGATGGTGCCAGTGCTGGCATCCCTGTCTCCTCCAAAGGCATTAATTCTCATTTTTTACTTTCAAACTCTTCTTACCCTGGCCTCCATTACAGCCAGGGAGTTTCTCAGAGCTTGGGGGTTCATGGCTTCCACCATTCCAATGCTCCCTCTGGCCAAACTCCACATGAGGAAGTTCCAGTAGTTTCTGAAGTCGGTGTGGCTTCAACATGTGCATCCTCTAGACTTTACAGTTCCTCTTCTCCCTTGTCTCAAGAAGAAACTTCTGTGGTGGATTCAGCAGTTGTCTCTGAATCCAGGGCTCCCTTTTCATCCTCCTGTTCCCTTTAAGGATCTGTTCACAGATGCTTCAAATGTGGGATGGCGAGCAATGTTTTGCTCCCTGAAGGTTCAGGGAGTGTGATTGCCTTGTCAGCAGAAGGAGCACATCAGTGTCAAAGAGATGAGAGCTCTTATGCTGGCTCTTCAGACCTTTCATCCTCTTTTTCTCTCCGGGACCTCTCAAAGTATTCACAGACAATACTACAATTATGTGGTATATCAACAAACAGGGGGGAACAAGATCTTACCTTCTCTGCCAACTGGCACTTCTGGTATGGGATCTAGCTTCAAGTATCAAGTGACTCTTCAGGCAGTTTGTATTCCTTCAGATCAGAACATTGTGGCAGACACTCTGAGCAGGTCCTTCACTCAGTCAAATGAATGGATGCTTTACAGGGATGTGTTTCTGGACATTCTCAATTAGATCTCTTTGCCTCCCCTCTGAACAGACAACTTCCTCTGTTTTGTGCCAGAGTCCTAGGTCTTTTGGTATGGAAAGTGGACGCCCTCTCATTTTTTTCAAAGGGGATGTTTCTTTATGCATTCCCTCCCCTTTCTCTCATTCCGAGAGTCATGTTCAAGATTCAATATGATGCTCCCAAAATCTTGTTGGTGACTCCCTTTTGGCTGTGACAACACTGGTTCCCTCTACTTCTGCATCTAGCCAAGGGCAATCATCACAAGTTACCTCACAGGGTGAATTTACTCACACAAGACAAGGGATCTTTCATCCATCCCCTCCTGTCCATGCTTCAACTGACACTATGGGTGATAGGGTTTTGATCCCCTCATAGACACCTTTTTTCTGAGGACGTGCCGCAGGTCATGTAGGAGGCCAGAAAACCTACTAGTAGGAAGTCCTACTTATCTAAATGGAAGAGGTTTTGTATTTGGTGTCTTTCTCGTGACCTACACCCACTTACTGTGGATGTTCCTTTGGTTCTCTCTCATTTGTGTGAGTTCTTCAATGCTGGTTTGGCCTGTTCTTCTATTAAGGCCCACTTATCAGCTCTTTCTGCTTGTCTGCCTTTAACTCCCCCGTTAGCTTCTAGATTTGAGGCTAAGCAATTTCTTAAAGGCATCCTTAATATTAGACCTCCTAGGAAGCCTGTTCCTCGTCCCTGGGATCTTAATTTCATTCTGGAGAAATTTACTCAGGCTCCTTTTGAGCCTGCTGTTTCAGCTTCCTTGCAACATTGTTCTTGGAAGACAGTTCTTTTGTTAGCTCTTAATTCTGCCAGATGGGTGTCTGAGTGGCAAGCCGTTGTGGCTTGTCCACCTTTTTTGATATTTCACAAGGACATGGTGTCCTTGTATACTAATCTTTATTTTATGCCCAAGGTGGTTAATGAGTTGTCATTTAACCAGCCTATTAATTTGCCTGCTTTTTTTCCTCTCCACAGTCTGACAGTGAAAGGGTGCTGCATATCTTAGACATGCATATACAGCTCAGATTTTATTTGGATAAGACTAAAGCTATAAGAAAGTCTGATCAGTTTGTTTCCTTTCATCCTAGGTCTTTAGGATTAGCTGTTTTCAAGCAAACTATTTCTACTTGGGTTTCAAAGACTATTTCTTTTTGTTACACTTTTCATGGTGAGAGCCTTCCTTCTGTAAAGGCTCATTCTACTAGAGCTGTGGCCTCTTCTGGTGTTTTTTTCAAGGGTTCAGACACCAGTTCTATTCTTGAAGCTGCTACCTGGCCTTCTGTACATACCTTTACCAAACATTACCAGTTGGATGGTACCTCCAGGGCTAGAGCTGGTTTTGCTGCGGCCATTCTTCATGGCTTCTTGGAGGGCTCTCCTGCTTCCTCCTCCCAGGTTTCTTCTTGAGCTTTGGCACTCTCTCATAAGTTATGCATACTGCAGCGGTGAATGTAAGGACATAGTACAGTTGTGTAAAATCTTACCATAAAGGTAGATGTCCTTGCCTTCGCCGCTGCAGTGTTCACTCCCTCCTCCCATCCCTCTACTCTTTTTTTTTTCTTTCTTTCCTGGATGTGCAGGTTCTTTTTGTTTTTCCTTGGACTCTGTTCCTAGTGGGGCAATCAGTTCTGAGGATGGTATGCCTGAACATCACCTTTATGCCCTACACTAAGTGAGGAGTGTGTAGGTGACGCGCAGCATACCTTAAAGCAATGGTAGACTGATAAACTGGATGAATGACAGGCTTCACAGCAGGGAATCCCATAATGACTTCTATGACTCAACAGTGGCCCTTCAGAAGAATACAACTTCTCAGTCTCCAACTGTTAATTGCCTAGACTGGCAATGACAGGCTCTGGATTAAGTGGACAAGTATGTGCTTTCATCTTGAAGATTATCCATGGGGATGTTAAATGGCTTAACAGAAATGTACATTTGTTGAGGTACAACAGTCCAGAGAGAAGGTGCCTGCTGGTGACATTTAAGAGAGAGAGACAGAGAGAAAGAGAGAGACTTGAAGAGCAATGCTCTATATTTCTGCAATCTGACAAGCTGATGATCCCAGTGGTGTGCCGTATAGCAGTTGTCAGCTAGGACACCACAGTCTGGCATAGCTATATGCTGGTATTCATGTCTCTGCATAACATCTTTTTCTGAAATGTCAACCTGCCCTATATTGATTCACTCTGTGTGGGCCTCTTACAATTTGATCCAGAAATTGATGGCTGCTTGAAATTGATGAAATAAAAGTGGAAAATCCTTGTTGCTGTACTTGGGAAATTTTACTCTGTCATATTCATGCATGAGAACACAGAGGAGTTAATGGAGATCTTGATTTCACTGAAATCCACAATCATAGTGACAAGGTTTTCTTGAGACTCAGCAGTTTGCTTGTACTCTATCTCAGGAGAGGGTGCTGACACAGATGTAAAGGTCCTTGGTCCTTTCAGAGAGGCTGCAGACAGGCCAGTGGGAGCCAGTAACAGCTCTAGCTACTGTCCAGATCATCCCTAGATGGAGGTGGCCCAGAACAGATGTGCCAGCTTGGTTCAGTATTAACCAGCAATGCCTGAGTAAGGGGTGTGAAAGCCAAGTGCTGTTTTATAAAATGTTTGTTTCCTTCCCATCCTGTCTGTTCCATTTCTAGAAGGACATGCAGATGCTGCTCATGGAAAGAGATATTCAAGAGGCTCTAAAACTCCCAAGAATTCTATTATTCCTCATTGGTGTGGATTATAAAGCCCTGTAGTAGATATGGCTTAAACATCTTCATCTCTACAATACTTTTTGTGTGGTGACACTTTCTCCCTCTCCAAACTCTTCAGAGGACACTGGTTGTGCTGTTTAGATTTTCAGGGCACCTTTCTACATGTAAAGATCAGAAAGTGGTAAAGAGTTCTTCACTTTTAAGATGGAGACTGCTATTACCATTCCAAGACTCTTACTTTGCAGTCTCACCCTATCACAGAGTGTTTTTGATGCACGTCAGAAGTAGCCACCCACCTGTGTCTGTGAGGGATAAAGGTGTTGCTCTTTTCAGACAAATAGCTTTTAATGGCTGATATCATATGCACTCATCTGCTACAGGGTCTCTGCTCCACAACTTTCACCCACTAGGGATTACTTTACGTTTTGCAAATTCACACCTAACTCAGGTTTAGTGATTGACTTTCATAGGATGTTCTCTAGGTTCTAAGACATGCCAGTTATTTTAACCACTGGAGTGAATCTTGAATGTCCTTCCTACAGACCCACTTCTGTTAGATGAGACTTATTTAACAGACTGTGTCTGCAGGCTCTTGGTTTCATAGGAGTTTCTTGGCATTCAATTCAAAGACTCTGTATGCCTTGTGAATACTGACCTTTGGGCTATATCTCCTTTCTTAAAGATAGGGAGAACAGTTAGTCCTAGGGTAAACTTGTGAGCACTCTTCTCTTGTCTAGGTTTAGACTAAAAGACAATATTGAATCACGTTGTTTAACCTGCAGTGAAAGTTTATTCCAGAGAAGAGCAAGGCACTGAGTGGTGAATCTATGTCTCTCCACTCTTTAATTTCTCCAAGTCTTTTGGGTTTCTAATACCATGATGGGAATGGACCCCATTCCTAAGTCAAAGTATATTTAAAGTTCATGAAATTAGCATTGTTTCAGTCTTTGCTGTCACCCAACAGTGCTCTTTGCAGCACCCGCAATGTGCCCAGTAATGACTCCTCCTGCAGTTTGTATGGAGTTACATGTATTGGTAGCATATCTAAATACAATTGTAAATTCTTTTTTATAAGACCCGTTGCTCCTACTACTACTATTGGAACTGTCTGGGTATCTTTCTTCCACATTGCTCTCATTTCTGCCTGCAGATCCTGATATTTTATGACTTTGTGTCTCTCTGTACCCAAGACACTGTAGTCAGCTGGTGTGGCAATTTCAGTGATCAATGCTACTCTTGTCTTCTTTTCTTGGACCACCATATCCAGTTTTCTAGCATATATCTTTTGAGCTGTTGGTAATGGATGATCCCATGTGGTGTAAACTTCTTTATTTTCTATGATGCTTTGTGGATCATGTTTCCAGTGTTTTTCAGCCACTTCAGTACCATAATGCTTGCACAATCCCTAGTGCAACAGTCTCGCCACATTATTATGCCTTTCAGTATACAGTCCTTCTGCCATTAGTATGTCACAACCAGCAACGAGGTGTGCAACTTTTTCCAATTTGGTTTTACAAAACCTACATTTGTCTGTTTCTCCCACATGTTCAATGGACTTTATAAACCAACGTGTATGCAGCCCACTGTCTTGGGCCACCAATATTAACCTTTCATCTCTTGGTTTAAATTCACCTCTCCTTAACCACTCCTGTGTTCATTCCTGAACAACATGAGGTTCTTCCAGATGTTTTCTATACTTGCAGCTATATTTATGCTTTTTCCACATTTCTTGCCTTGTCATCTGATCCTTCACCTTATATTCTTTCTTTTGTTTTTTTGGCACATTCAATTTGCTGCCTGATTTTTATCTCTGTCTGGTTTGATTTCCATTCCTGCTTGACACTGATAAGCTTCTGCTA
Organism: Protopterus annectens; assembly: GCF_019279795.1. Taxonomy (NCBI): domain Eukaryota; kingdom Metazoa; phylum Chordata; order Ceratodontiformes; family Protopteridae; genus Protopterus; species Protopterus annectens. The sequence goes on from NC_056741.1 coordinate 1,924,974,266, forward strand.
GATTAAGCAGAGAAGTAATCATAGATTTATTCTCCTCATGTTTCAAAACATTTAATATGTTTGGGTCTTGTGAGGTCAGCAAATATGTGTGGAGTGTGGAGTCCCACAATTGCAGATCTATACATATAATCAGTTTCAAGGAGGCCCATCCCTCCTTCAGAATGGGCGATATATAATCTTGATATGCACTAATTTTTATAACGCATCCTTCTTGTTTTCCTATCTCATCTATTCAATACGTTTTGGGGCCAGTCAATCACTCCAAAACTGTAAGTTAGGACAGAAAGAACAAATTGGTTTATAGCTTGAATTTTGTTCCTAGATGTCAGTGCTGTTTTCAGGATTAATTTAAGTATTCTGAAATATTCCTTACTAAGTTTTTTTCACATTTGTTCATGTTTTATTGTTGATCCTTCATAGATTCACAAATATTTATACAATCCTCCTTGCACAAGTTCTTTTATATCACATTCTTGTCCCAAACTGATGTTTTCCTGGTGTTGCAGTTTTCCTGCTTTAAAGGTTGCTTTTGCACATTTATCAAGACAAAATGGCATTCTTATATCATCTGAAAAACCTTTGACAACTTGTAGTTGTGCTTTCAGTTCCTCATCTGATGAGCTATACAGTTTTAAATCATCAACAAAGAGAAGGTGAGAAGTCTTTTACACTTCATTGTTTTGAAGGAGCCAGATTATAGCCATGGCCTAAGCTGTTAAGTAAACAACTTAATGGATTAAGGGCAAGGTAGAATAGTAACTGTGACAGAGAGTCACCCAGGAATATCCCCCTTTGAAATTTTATCCCTGGGATAACAATTTGTCCTTTATCATGGCTTAATTGCAAAGTGGTCTGCCACTGTTTCATGGTCACTGTAATGTAGTCGATCAGTGTAGGGTGTATCTTATACATTTTTAAGATCTCTTTTATCCATGAATGAGAGATACTATCAAATGCTTTTTTGTAGTCAATCAATGCCATACTTATATTCTTCCCCTTTTTACAGTTCTCCACTATGACTTTATTTAGCAACAAATGATGCTTTGTTCCATATGTCTTTCTTTCATTGCCCTTTTGTTCTACTGCCATAATTGCATTTTCTTCTAAATGACTTTAAACTTTGTCAGCATTAGTTCCCATGTATAGTTTATACATTGTCGGAAGGCAAGTTATTGGTCTATAATTTTTAGGGTAACTTGCAGGTTCACTGTTAAGTAGGAGCATTGTTTTTCCTGTTGTTAGCCAGGTTGGTGTCTGTTCTGGATGAGCATATACATAGCTCTTAGTCATGGCTAAGTCTTCGTGCAAAGATGTTAATACTTTTAACCAGAAGTTAGGTACTGCATCTGGGCATGGAATTTGCTAATTAGAGGCTTTTCTTAACTTTGTTTCAATCTCTCTGGTTGTTACTTCATCCCATTTCATATCCTGTACCTTTAAACTTCCTATTCTTTGTTTTACTTCTTCTATCCATTTAGCATCTTTGTTATGTTCCAAAGGATCTTCATAGATACTTCTCCGAAATGTATCTATTTCATCTTTTTTTTGGCGGTCATTCAATTCCTTTTACCTTATTTCCCAGTTCTCTATAAAACCTTTTTGGGTCATCAATACATTGCTTATTTTGCACTTTTCCTTTATATTTATCTTCATATCTTCTAAGTTTTTCCACCTGTGCTGAAATTTTTAGTTTATTTGCGGTAGTACAGATAAATCCTGGTCTGGTCTAATATTGCGCATTGCTTTTATCATATCTATCTTAGTATTTTTGTTGATCTATTCCCTCTTCTATAGGCTTCTAACAGTGACACTTCTTGTCTTAATTGCTTTATAATTTTCTCTATTCAATATTTCCATGATGGTATTCGATTAGTCCCCTTTCTTTCCCTCACTACCCTGTGTTCTTGTGGTATTACTTTATCAGTTATTAATTTAGCTGCACAGTAATATATCCTGTTTACGTCTGCTATAGTTCATGGATCTCTATGAACAGTCCTAATTACTGTGTTCATTTGTTTTATCAGACTTCTGACTTTTTGGGTTTTATTAACCTTCTACAGTCTATTTCTTTCATTGATCTTGATATATCTGTCCATGTCTATTAAATCAAGCAATTCTTCTCTTAGCTCATTTTCTTCCAAACTGAGGGCACATCCCTTGTTTTCCAGTTCATGCAGGCATTCTATAGAAGGTTCTATAACATCTTCCTGTGACACAGTCTCAATTTCATTCTGTGCCGTCCGTTCCTCTATCATATGGGAACTCACTGGCCTATCACACCTCAGCATTGACTGCATCAGAGTTTCCACAGTTTCCTGTTCCTTCCTTTGCTGTCTAGCTTCAAGTGAAAGTTTATAATTGTTTCCTGTGGAGGGCTCCAAATTATCTTCATACGGCACCTGACCAATTACTTCCTGTTCCACTGCTTTCCCCTTAGTTTGGATATTTATTACTGTATCCTGTTGTGGTACTTTCTGAATTAGATTTTCTACACTGAATCTTTCACTTTGCAGGTACTCCATAACCTCAGTTTCTATTTACCTTCTCCATTACTAATCTCCTTTTCCTCTTTGTCTTCTTATTTTTTGTATTGTAAAGTTTTCCATGTCTGGATTCTTTTGACTGTATTTCCCTTCAAATATCTTTAGTGCTGCTCTTTTTGTATTGATTAGTTTTGCTTTCTCCTTTGAGTAAATATTACACCATATTAAATCTCTCTTTCTTTCCCATGTCCACATTTCTTCAGATGTTTCCTGATCCTCCTGTTTCTCCCTGCTTTGGGGACTCACTCCATCTTGCTGTGATGTAACCTGTGTTAGACCTTCTACATCAAATCCTTCACTTTGCAAAGAGTCCATAACTTCAACTTCTTCATAACTTCTCTCCACTGTGTTTATTTGCTGATGAAGGTTTAGATCTCTGGTTCCAGTATTATCTGAACTGTTTGACATATTGATATATACTGGATATCCAATGACACAGGAAGCAAGGCATAGCTCCATCAGTGTATAAGAGACAGACTACAGGGGCAGGGCTTCCATTATCTCCTGGTAACTAAGGTTCTTAAGAACATAGATCTTGGATGAAATGCTTTTGGATAATAGTTATGCTAAGTAGAAGGATTTTCTGACAATCATTGCCACATGGTGATCAAAAGAGAGGGAACTGTCAGCTGAGGTGCCCATGTCTCGGACTACTTTTTTGTTTAGTAAGGGTATTCTACACTGTATGCTGCAGGTAATTTTTCTTTCTGAAAGAAACAGTGTTACACTTTTTAACATTCAGTTTAAGCCCATTTTCCATGCACTAGTTATTAACTAGGATAAGCTGTTTCTGAAGAGTGTAGATATCTAAGGGGAGTTTGATAATGACACACAGTTTGCAGTTGTTCGTAAATTTGGTTATCATTTTTGAGATCAGAGAAGTAGATGACAAATGGGAGCAGATCTAGTACAGACCTCTGGGGGACTACATTGGTTACCTTAACACAATCTGAAGAAGCACTTGCCCCCCCCCCCACACACACACACACATTATGTGGGTTCTGTCTTTTAGCCAACTGTCTATCTTACCACCTAGAGATCTGTGCTTAGGGATGTCAGTTTCCTTACAATTCCAGCATGAAATAAATTTGTTAGGTTTAACAGGCATGATCTCCGTTTGATGAAGCCAGATTGATAAGGGTCAAGCCTAATGAAATTCTTGAATTAATGAGATCATTTATACATTCTGTGGCTTTACATATCAGACATTTGGGGCTTACTGGCCTATAATTTCCTGGGTCCATGGTAGGGCCACCTTTGTGGAGGAGCACAACCACAGCAGTGTGCCAGGATTCTGTAACATAGCCTATAGCTAGGGTTTGGTTAAACAGTTAGGTTCTGTAAGAGGCTGCTTAATCATATTTAATTAGGCACCCATGTATGTCAGGAAGTGTTTTTGGTTTCTAACACCTTAAGAACATGAACTTTAGTGATGATAGGGGATGTAAAGGATTCTTTGATGAGTGGTGGAAGAGGTGTTTTATGTGTACATTTTCAAGCAAACTTGTTTACTACCATATTTCAGGAAAGTAAATAATGTGGGAAGAAATAGGATAGCCTAGTACCAACCTATGAACCTACGAACCTATAATTTGCTATGCCATTTGGGTTGAGATGTCCTGTTAAGGAAAAGTTCAGACCAATACTGAGGTTTATTTATTAGTTTTCTAACATAACTGAAAAATGACTTGTTATCCTTCAGTTCAGAAGCTAATCTCCATTATTGGTTTGCTTTAGTGGTCCTTATAGTGCTTTCCATAGGTTCATAGGTGTGTACTAGGCTCACACAGTGGTCCTTATAGTGCTTTCCATAGGTTCATAGGTGTGTACTAGGCTCACATAGTCGTCCTTATAGTGCTTTCCATAGGTTCATAGGTGTGTACTAGGCTCACATAGTGGTCCTTATATTGATTTCTATAGGTTCATAGGTGTGTACTAGGCTCACATAGTGGTCCTTATAGTGATTTCCATAGGTTCATAGGTGTGTACTAGGCTCACATAGTGGTCCTTATAGTGCTTTTCATAGGTTCATAGGTGTGTACTAGGCTCACATAGTGGTCCTTATAGTGATTTCTATAGGTTCATAGGTGTGTACTAGGCTCACATAGTGGTCCTTATAGTGATTTCCATAGGTTCATAGGTGTGTACTAGGCTCACAACCACCAGAGCCCTTATAAGCCTAGCTGTGCAGTCCAAATATGACCCACAAATTTGATTTACTGGCAATTTACTGGCTGCCTCTGTCCATCACAGACATAGTCACCAGCCAGGGGTGAATTTCCAATTACCCATCCATTAGTCAAAGTTGCACCGAATAGGGTTAGGGAGGAAAAGATTCAGCAAAACTATGTCCAGGGATGTCTTGTATGCCAGTTTCATGGTAATAATGTTTTACACTATCCCATTCTGAGGAGTTCTAGTGTTGCTGTATAATATAAAGAGGTTTTTTTTCTCTTGTCCAAAAGGTTTGTAACAGTTGACTACCGGGGTCCTGTTTTTTTTAATTTCTTACTATATTTGGTTCTTGTTGGGCTTGCTAGATCTATGCATTTGTCTAAATGGACATAAAACTCCTTAGTGAAATTGGCTCCTGTGTCAGCATCAACAGTAGGGATATCATGGGTAAATTTAGAGGTTTCACCATGTAATTGTACAAGGTTTGCCCTTTTGAATCCTTAAATATGGAGACGTTAGTAACTGGGGGTACAGTGGTTTTGAGAGTAAATGTTTAGTGTATGTTTCAAATTACCTGGTGAAGGAGAGACTACTGGAGTGGAGCAGGTAGCGACAATGTTAGTGAGGACTAGATCCAGATTAGTTTGACCTCTTGAGTTCACTCACTATTTGATCCACGGAATTCTTGTTTATCAAATCCAAAAATCTCTGGGCATATCCTATGTTACAGATATAGATCCTGTAGTCTGTGGCTGGGTAACAGAAGTCACCTAGGATTATGGCATTACTGCTTTTTAGAATTTCGTCTAAAACATCCAGGAGCCTATATCTAATCTGGAGACATGAAGTGTGTTCTGTAACACTTCTTCTGATGGTACCATATAGGAGATACCATGTGAGGGTACTACAATGGAGTTTCAGTGTTCACTGATCCAAGGAATCAAACCTGTTGAATGTGTTAATCAAGAGTTTTGCATCCTGTGTGAAATACCAGATTGGTGAACTCCCCCTGCCACTATCTTTTCTGGCAAAACCTCAAGTTCATTTCCTGAAACAACTGTCACAACAGGCATTTCCACTTTGGCATGCAAAATTCACTCTTAAGGTCACACAGGACAAGGACTTTCATTAGCTCAGAACTAAAAGTGTCACATCAAATTTTTGAAGATAAGGTCAGTGTTGTTTTTGGACTAAGTTCAACAGATGTGGATTCCACCTAGCAACATCTCCATTCAGACACTATGTCAACAGTTTGGTACATGAACAAAGACAGAGGATATCTTCATATATCAAACTGAAAAATGACTGAAATTCGAATTGTGGTATTACAAAATCAACTAGCACTTGACATAATGCTAGCTGCCTAGGGGAGGTTTTGTGCCCTAATAGGAAGTCTTCATTGTTCTTATATTAGTGACTATCATGATAAACAAAAAAGTTAGCCAGTTTCATGGAGCAAAGAACCAAATATCTGGACTGTACTGCTAAACAGTGGACACTTTTTGGTTGGTTGGACATTGCATTTGGTAACCTGAAAACGAGTATATTACAAGGTATCATTACAAAAATTGGTATAATTCTTTTAGTTGTTTTAATATTTCTGTTCTAAAGGCTGTGATTACAAAATGCTTAATATGACCTGCACACACAATATCACTTATAAAATCATGTAATGATAAATTAATGAAGATAATGAGTATTAGGATGCAGAAGGATATTTTATCAAATTAAGAAAAATCAAAATATAATTGTGGATGACACTCATTGTGTCAGAGGGGAGACTGTTATGGAAGGTTATTAAGTCTCATGTTTATTCTTCACAAAATGCATATTAACTTGTAGTTTCTTCACAAGTGAGTCAAATAAAATGTTAATAATATGTTTGTCAAAAGAAAAATAGATGGATGACTGCAACATATAATTTCACATAAGTAATAGCTTTATATTTCAAATGTCTTACAATTTTATCCTCTCTGTACTGATAGATAGTTGAAGGCAAAGTAAGTGCTGAAGGAATTAAGGGGGAGCCACCACGGACCCTGGGAACTACCGCCCCATTAGCCTGATGAGCCTGGTCTGCTAGACTATGGAATGTATCATCAAGGAACTTATAAACAATGACATTGGTAATCTCCAAACTCTGGATCCCTCCCAGTTTGGGTTTGTAAAAGGCAGATCATGTCTCCTAAACCTGATAGACTTCTTTGAAGTGGTTACCAAAGCAGTAGATGAGGGTAAGGTGGTTCACACAGCCTATTTAGATCTCGCCAAGGCTTTTGACACCATCTCCCACTCTGGAATTATAGATAAACTCACTAAACTAGGTATAAATCCCTATTTCACAAGATGGGTTACCAACTGGCTCATTGACAGAACCTACACCATGAAAGTAGCAGATTCCAAATCCGACTTCAGACCAGTGACAAGTGGAGTACCACAGGGTTCAGTCCTGGGTCCTCTCCTGTTTGGTATCTACTTCTCAGAAGTGCAGGCTAACACAGAAGGTCTTTGGCTAATGAAGTGTGTAGATGACTGAAAACTAGGAGCCATAATCGAAACTCCTAATGATGTGAACATCCTACAAAAGGGCCTCACTGAGACAGATGCCTGGTGTCAAAGCCGTGGCCTCAAGCTCAATGCCAAAAAGTGCATTGTCATCCCTTTTGGTAAAAGCTCTGTACACATGAACTACCACATAGGCGTTAGTCTACTTAACACTGAAAGCATGATAAGAGACCTTGGGACTCAGGTGGACAGTAGACTTTCCTTTGATAATCACATTGCCACTGTAGTTAGGAAATCCTTCTATGTGGCATACCTCATCACAAAAGGTTTCTCATCCAGGAAAAAAGAGGTAATTGTTCCCCTCTACGTGTTACTCATTAGACCCCTTATAGAGTACAATGCCCCTTTTGGTACATACCTCACAAGACATCTACAACAACTAGAAAGGGCGCAGAAATACCTCACAAAGAGGATTACCGGCCTCAAACAGATGCCATACTTAGACCGTCTCAAAAAACTCCAGCTTTACTCCGTCGCATATCGTCTACTCACAGGTGATCTCTGCCTAACATACAAAGCTATGTCAAACCCAGAGCTGTTAGACATGCTCCACTTAAAGAAATCCCAATCCCTCCGAGCTACACGCTCTAGGGACTTAAACCTTGTCACCACAATAAACAGAACATGCTGGAGAGATAGATTCCTTTCCCAGAGACTTCCCATACTCTGGAACAAACTACATATATATATATATATATATATATATATATATATATATATATATATATATATCAAACAAAGCTCCTCATTAGCACTCTTCAAGAAAAATCTTGATGATTGGATGAGAGATAGGAAATTCACCCCATGGATCACTTCTGTGGCTCTGCTCGACAGGGGCACAGGAAAATAATTTTCTTGGGTGGTGAAAGCCAGGGTACTTTTTTGGCTAGGCTTATATAGGCCCTAGGGCCAATAGCCTAGTACCAACCTATGAACCTATGTTATGTATAAAAGCATCAGGTATCAGTGGAAACCAGATTAATCAACAGTACGCTCTGGCCTTCTCAGGCTGGGGATGAGTCTTTGCAAGGATGTCTGTGAGATAGTGTGTACTGGTACCAAATGTTAAAAAGTTGCAAGCCAATAAATCTTAAGCACAGGTGATCTATGTTTTAAAAGGCATATTGTCAAGTGTTGCTTTGAAGCTCTAAGTGAGGATCATGAGATCATAAAATATTTAAAAATTTTATTATTTGTTAAAAGCTATGTTATATCAAAGTTGTACATGCATGAAATTGATAGGAAAAATATATAAATGAGGTATTTTCCTCGATTCTTTGAGACTGATCTGAAAATTTTAGTAGGTAGTCTCCCAGCACTGTTTATGGACTACACAAGTACTTTGCACATCCTGAAGCGTTATTCTTGGCTCACGCCTAAAAGGTTAAACTCTTTGTTATTTATTTCTAAACATTAACACAGCAAAAGAGCACACGGCTAATTATACTGTGCTGCTCCCCTGGAATGTCTCATTAGCATTTGTGGTAGGACAGGGACAGCTCACTGGGTTGTTGTACCTCTTTCTGCTGTCTAAAACTTGAAAATGATTAGTGCCAGAAGTAAAAAGGGCTAACTGCTGGCCCATACCATATTGAATCCCAGCCCTAGTTTTCAGAGACTCCTGAGGGAGACTAGAAGCATATTTGAACTCAGGCTGGCCACTGACACTTCCAAGAACAAAAAAAAAAAAATTTTAGACATGTGAGGAGCTGCAGGAAAAATGCTTAGTCTGGTATCAGTGTGGTCAAAGAGGAAATTTGGATAACTAATCTGAATCCATTAGTGGATTTTTTTATGGAAAAGTTCTCTGCCTTATCTAAAAAATGTATCACCTTGACCACGTTTGACTCCTATAAATGTAGTACTCCTGCCCTTCAATAATTCTCAGTGTGGAGAAGAAAACTTTAAAAGCAATAAAACCTAATACAATGAGTAGGCCTGATGGACTTAATGGGTTTTTCATGTCAAATGTTAATGCGTCTTACACCATGCATTTGACAGCGTTTTCAACTGACCCTTCATACAGGGTTTATACCTCAGATATGGAAGTCCACTATGGTTATTCCCATGTTCAGAGGGGATGCTTACAACTCTGTGGTAATTCACCCTCTATATGACATGTATCACTGAGAAACTGGCATTATGTGCTTCAGTGTCTGAAGTATCAAAATTAAATTTGGGTGTTTTCCAGCATGGATTTTCTGAAGTGATCTTTTTGACAGACTTAATCAGTTTTTATCAAAGCATATGGAAAACTGTTGATCTGGGCTTGCCAGTGGATGTGGTATATTTGGATATTGCAAAAACATTTGATTCTGTGCCACACACTGAAATAATTAATATGCATAACATCAGTGTTAACGGGCAGAATTGCTAAGTCTGTTGGTAAGAAGTTGCCAAACAGAACTTATAGGGTTAAAACTGATGCTGCTGCATCTAAGTATATGCTAGTTATTGTGGGGGTCACCAAAATATGTTCCTTGGACTGATATTTGCTATCTTTATGTCTTACTTTCCAGCACAAAATTGCATATAGGCCAGCATGTTTACTGATTACAAAACTGGATTAATTATAAATACAGTAAATTATTATACTAGAAAGGAGGACTTTATGGTTGCCTTGTATGTGGTTAATTAACTGATATATGGAATTTAATGATGATAAATCTAAAGTGCTAGACTTTGGCAGCAGTAACCCCTGTTATACACATGCTTTTGATAATATAATTCTAACTGGAGAAGATTTGCTTAGAGTCCTGGTTACGATTGCTGGCAACAGATTTAAATGCAAAGGGAATTTACTGCTGGTAATCAGGAAGTGTTATTCTGTAATAAAGGACGTCTCGCATAGTATTCCTAGTAAAGATGAATGGGGATTAATCCCTGCTTTTAAGGCTGTAGTCAGTACTGTGCAACAGCTGATGTTTGTAACTGTTCTTAGTTGTATAGACTCAAAACTATCCAAAGATGTTAAACTAGGTAGATCACTATAGTAAAACATCAAAGCTATAGGAACAGGATGGTGGTGCTCTGTCTGTTGTCTATTAGCTTAGACTGATTAGGAGCAGTCTTATTTAAATGTATAAATATAAAGACTTACATTTGGTAGCCACTCTAGGGATAGAGTTTGTCACAACCCGTGAGTATAAGAAAAAAAAACTGTTTTGTTGTGAATATTTCATTTAAGGATTAGAAAGGCCTCTAGTTGTGAAACATTTAAGGATAGGTCACAAATTTAAGGATGGTGTGAATGAATGGCTTAGAAAGAGAGTATTTGACTACTCAATGATAAGTGACAAATTCATGTAAAGTATCTGTTGAGGCTTAGAGTCTGAGATATTTATACACTGAACATGACTACCTCACTCTCTCAGCTCTGAGTTTGATATACATTTGTGATGAATGTAGACACCAATGACCTGTCAGGGGGGATACCTGAGATGGTGGCAAATAGGACTAGGAAGTTTTCAGACAGGTACCAGTATAGGCGTTGAAGGACGTAGGAAAGAATTAAGGAGGCATTAGACAGGGGACAAGGACCTGGGACTGACAGGTCAGGGAGAGAGAGAGCACAGCAGATAAACTATCACATCAAGAATAACAGGTTTCATTTTAGCCCTGAAGGGACAGCAATGCTCAAAGCTGGATTGGAAAAGAACATTTCAACAAATGTACCTTTAAGATGGTAGGGAGTGTTAGAGAAGCAGAAGAACCGTGTAGATAGGCTAACAGTAGAGATAAAATAGACACCTATAGGAGGAGCCCAGGGTTAAGAGCTAGCTATAGAACACCCTGCATGTCCCCCACTGACCATGATAGCTCTCCTAAAACCTTAGCTGATATTCCCCTTTACCCAAAAACATTTATATTTGGTGACTTCACTTACTCTACCCACAGGTTTAACTTTTCCATGATCACAGCCACCCCTGTGCAGCAAGTCCTCTCAAAAGCTAAGAACTCTTGATACATGTATCCTGATAAATCTTTCCAGGTCACCTATCAGTATGAAATATGGCCTATCCAAACCTCTATTTAACCTTTTTGATCTAAGACTCTGCCCTAGTTTCCTTCATGAAGCCTGGAAAATGGCCATTGTCATGCTATTACACAAGGGTGAGCCAACCCTAACCCATTAGCCTCACCAACCTTATATGTAAAGCTATGGAAAATATCCCAAACCATATTAATCCCTCTATCTCTCTCAAGAGTCACGGAAAACTCCTATTGTGACCTGATGGACAGTTGGATATTAAATATCTCTTAACCTTTGACCCTCATCAGTTTGGGTTTGTCAAAAGCAAGTCATGCCTCGGCTTCTTAACTCATTAACAATGGCAGTAGTGATCATGATCTGAAGTTAATCACAACTGTAGCATTAGCTGCTTGGGCTGCCTTGTTCCCTTTGAGACAATCACACTTGAAAGGCAGACAGCACATGTTTTTGTCTAAATGCTACTTAACTGCATTACTGAATTTTTGGTATTTAATGCCACAATTAAGCACATTATGTTACAGGAAGTTATTTCAGCTGAGCAAGGAATGCAAAAAGCTGATTTTTTTATTCAGGTGAAAAGATTTTCTCACATTTAATTTTCTTCATGGCATGCAGCTTTGGACAACTGTATTCCATCCTGCTGGCAGTCACAAATATCACACTTAGTGATATGACTACTGGTTACACATTAATGAGCTAATTTTGTTCATGTTTTTGAAAAAGTCATGGAGATAGTGCATAGCGGTTGTGCAATTCATACAGCATATCTGGACCTGGATAAGGCATATGACACTAGTCTCGTGCTTGTATTATTGACAGACTTGTAAATCTCTCTCTCTCTCTCTCTCTCTATATATATATATATATATATATATATATATATATATATATATACATACATATACACACACACACACACACACACACACACACACACACACACACACACACTATGCAGTGGATAATTAAATGGTTGATAGAAACATTGGGAATGGAGTTACAGCTGCCACTTCTGAAAGTAAAAAAGTTTCCAGTGGTGTACCACAGGGCTCAGTGTTGGTACCCTTTTGTATCTGGCATTGTATTTCTCAAAACATGAATCTATAGATGACTATAAATTGGGTGTTGCTTATTCCTCCTCTGACTCACAATTGCTCCGTCATGGGTTTGACTATGTTAACAAGTGGTGCAAAGACAATAGTCTCAAACTAAATGTCAAAAATATCATACTATATAGGCAATTTGCCCCTCCAGTAAGACACTGTCATAAGGGAACTAGGCACTATAGTTGATAATTCCCTATCTTTGACCAGCAGGTCTTTGTAGTAGTTAGGAAATCCTGTCCAGCTTAACAGATTTTTAAAGATGTCTCCTAGATCCAAAAAAATCTTTAATTCCCTCTGCATTCATCTCTCGTTAGCCTTGTTATTAAATATAAATCCCACTTTGGCATGTATTTGTCAAAATATATTACTTACCTTTTGAAACCCCAGTGATTCCTAACTAAAAAGCTCAGTGGCCTCAAGGCACTTAGTAGGTATCTGGACAGGCTGGCAGGCTTCTCCCTATATTCACTCTATTGTAGACTCTTCCTTGGTGACCTGTGTCTGTCCTTTAGAGTTTAGAGCTATTGGAAATCTCTCCCACCTTTAGTTCCTATTCCTTTGCAAAACAATTGATTCCACAAATACCCGCCTGAAGAACCTAAATCTTCATTAAAAGATAGATAAGTCACATTGGTGTAAAAGATCCCTCCCCCCCCCCACCTCTGGACTCTGGAACAACCTTCCATTACATGTCAAACAGAGTAGCATCCTTGCCAACTTCAAGGTAAACCTAGATATTTGGATGGGCAGCCTGAAGTTCTTTCCAGTCTATCTTGTGTCTGCAGACTGACTGAATAGTATTTACCAATTAACTTACTTATGCAGAAGGGCATTAACTGCACGCTCTTGGAGGAGGTGGTGGAGGAAGAAGTTGCCATCAACTAACAGGAGCAAGAAAATGGGAGGGGTCAGATCTTAATTTAAACACACTAGAGACTGAGACAGACAAAGGAGAAGTGCTGGTGGAGCAATTAGCATGAAATGGTTGGAGTGGTTATACATGTGGAAGATTTGACTTGGCAGAAACAAACTGGGAGTTTCCAAGCTCCAATATAGCCTGGAAGCTGGAGAGGGTTGTGTTCTTGAACTATGATGTTTCAACCAGTTGAAACTAGACTGTTAATCAGAAAAGAACAGAATTCTGAAAGTGGTACTAAACAGTTTGGAGGGTTTTCCACAGGAAGGTACAACTGTCTAACAGTGGCCACACAATTTGTGAGGTTTAGCAGGGGAAATTTAAGAATTCAGGGGCAGTAGTGTGCAGTTTTAGCCAGCTGGGTTATCCTAAGCTGGTTAAGAAAGTTGTAAATGAATTTTGGGTCTAAAAACAAGCTAAAGGAGCAGATAAACATTGCATATTGTCAGGGATGGAGTACTTAGGCCTGCAGGCGAGGTTCTGAGAAAGGTGAAAAAAATAATAAGAATGCAAATACAGCAGTATAGGATTGTAGATGAGTGGGTTAGAAGATCATGGGTGAGTTTAGAGTCTATAGGCAAACTGAGGGAGTTAATAAGCTTCGGAAATGGTGAGTAAAGTTGACACAAGTTTGAGAGAGAGAGAGAAAAAGAAGAGAGCTATGTAAGGCTAACAGGGCAAAATGCAGTGCATGCTAGATGTAGAAGGGAGGGGTGGGAAGGTGCTTCAACTGTGGAGGTAAGGCCATCAAAAACACATGCTGAAAAAGTTGACAGGTGAGGTATAGGAGAACAAAGACTGTTATGTGCACTCCAAAAAGAAAACCTGCAGGGTCACCTGACTACTCTGAGCTGAAAAAGGGGTGAGTCATCAGAAGACTGAAGAAAAAACAAACTATTACATGAGTAATTTGCTTCAGTTTTCATAAAAGAAAACAAGGACAGGATACAATATTAGTAGAGGGGGTAAGGTAGAAGATATCATGCCTTGAGGGAAGGTAGGGGAGAGCAAAGGATAGATAAGGCACAGCTTGGAAGAAAAGTGGCTGCCATTATGGATATCAGATGGACTGGCTCCCAAAGTCTTAGGATATATGGCTAATGTGCTGGTTGATTCCACTAACTGAGATCTTCATAATTGTACCAGCCATTGAAGAAGTGCCTATGAACTGGATGATAACAAGTGTAGTACCCTCGTCTAAGGTAGTGGGTACAGGAAACATCTAAGGAACTACAGGCTTGTTAGTCTAACAGCCATGGCAGAAGGCTTTTTGCTTTCCTAGAAATCAGTAATCCCAATGACAATGCTCAACATAGATTTAGGGAGCAAAAGAGCTGTCATGTCAAATCTGATCCAGTTATATGAAATGGTTACAGGAGAACTTGATAGCTGTAGTGATCCTTAACATCGTCAAGGTTTTTTATTTTATTCAGTCTGACATGGACATTTGCTGGTTGAAGATAGGAATATGACAGAGATAGTATATTGCTGCAGGGTTGCAGGGTAAGATAGTGATGGTTATAATGAGAGGCGGGACTTAGGGAAGTGAGTAGCTGAGGAATACCCCTGGGATCAGTTTTGGATGCAGTGCTTTTTCACTGTTATTTTCCAAAAACAGTAAAAATTTCCCACATCAGATTGTTGAAAATAAAATGTTCAGAGTTGCTCTATTAGACTCAGACAGATCACTGCAATCTCATTAAGAAACTTCATTGGCTACCCGTTATTTATAGGGCATTCTGTTCAGACATTTACTATTCAGTGTATTAAAACTAGGCTACTGCCCACCTTTACGATCTAAACTTTCCTAGAACAATCCTACTCTTTAAGAAATAAGATGATGATATTACACTTATTGGGCTCCCCTTCAAAAGTAAAATAACTAAAAAATTACAGGACTAGGACTTGCCACAGCAACAATTTAAGTAAAGAATGTAAAACACTATTTACATTGAAAGATTAAAAAAAAATTAGTAGAAAAGCCATCTTAGCAATGAAGTTGTATGCAAGTGCTGTAAGGACAATGGTTAACGTACCTACCTACTTCACACTGTCACTCGTATTGTATTAAACTGTAAATAATGTACATAACTTTCATTGTCTTCTGATTTTGCAGTATTAATGTTTTGTTCAGAAAGTCTTTAATATTATGTTCAGTTATATAATTTGCAGTTAATTTCTTTTCATGTATATATTAATCTCTGTTTTATTGTAAAGTTGCCAGTTCAAGTGTTCTATGCTCTGTTCTTTGGGCCCTGCTGATGGCTGGAAAGGGTCAGTAGACTACCCCACTTACCTGGTCAACAAATAAGTAAAATAAATTGGATCAGATTAAAGACACCCTAGCAAAACAAAGTAACGTCTGTATAAAAAGCATTTGCAAACTTCCCTTTATTTGGGCATCATAGGAATTATGCAAATTATAAATTCATAAAAGTGGTCTGAATGATTGCTGGGAATAGAAAATAGGAACAACCTTTTCACTGGTGACATTAACGTGTAGCACTGAAGAATGAGAGAAAGTCTAAAGAATGATATGGAAAGGCTAGCCAAGTGGATAGAAAGGTGATAGCTGAAGGTCACTGCAGATAAAAGCAACAAACCAGACTTTAGACCACAATAACTCTTGGTGTTAAGTATCAACAGGGAAGTGTTGCTAATGGCAGCAGAATAGAAAAAAGGCTCTGTTGGTGTTAATTGGCTATAGTTTGAATTAGGAGCAAAAAGGATGGTGGCAACAATAGACAGACAGGATGCTGGGGTTTATTGTCATGGGGATAGACTCACAAAGCAGTGATAATTCTGTTCTGCTGGTCTCTGGTCAGGTGTGTGAACCTGCAGGCTGTACAAGGAGAGGGACTTTAAGTTTCTGGAAAGAGTACCTAGCAAAACCACTCAAAGGGAGAATATGACTATCTGTTATCTCTGGCAGTAGGTTGTTCCTTAACACACATCCATCCCTTTTGTTCTGTCATCAATGTCAGTGTCTTACTTAAACCTAAGCCTCACAGCCACCTTCCATGTAACCTTGGCCACTGAGTGTCCATTTAGCAAAACCTTCTTTTCTTTCTGTAAACTGGCTGTCACATCTGCTTCACTTCCTGCCCCATGTCACCTGACGTTTTACTGTAACCGTTCCTGTTTGCAGCACCCCTAGCCTTCTTTACCTCCTGCAGCACCTGATCCATTTCCCATCCCTCCACTCTTAGAGTTTTTTTTCCATTTCTAGGTTCTTATTCTGCACATTCCACTTATTCTTTTACCTTCCCCTCCTCTTGATTTCACCTTTGCTCTGTCTCTGTACTTGATGCACACACTGTCCTTGCAGTATGACTGGGGGAGTTGTGTGAAATATGCTGTGGTGTTGTGTTAAAGATACCCCTATGTCTATGAAAACCCATTCAGGGACATTCTAAAGTATTCTGGACTGTTGTGAGGTATGCACAGCACAACTAACATCATCACATCTTGGCTTAGATACCCAAAACAATACATAAATAAGTAACTATTTCCAGAAAAACAAATCATGCAAGTTAATACCATTTTTGGAAACAGATTCAAACAAGCATGATGCTGTCTGCAGTACAACTCAAAGATACAACCTATTTTACCATTGCAAAATCTTAACATTAACTCCTTGAAAAAGTACTGCCGCGTAAAATAGTAAAACACCCAGTGCAATACCGATTATGCTACAAAATGAACGTGAATGCATTGACATAATTTTTATTCTATTCCAGTTGAAGTCCGGGAAAACACAAGATCAAGTCTCTGAAGAAAGCCTGATATGCTCCAATATTTCCAGCTCTACTCTAGCATTGTTTACCTAACATGATGTCATGTTAGGGAGCAGAGTTTTACAGAAAAATAAGCTTCAACATTCCATTGGAAGCTCCATCTTGACAATTTCAACTAGGAAATAAGTATTTCCACCAAAGGGGAAAAAAAAACACATTTACTACTACAGTAAGTAATACTGCTATCACAATGCATGCAAAACAAAAACAGAATACATAAAAAAGTGTTACAAATCACTTTAACAGCTAAAGGCAAGATCGGATCTAAGGCAGATGCAATACTGAATAATGCATGAAACATTCCAGGCATTACTGTCTACTCCATTAGTTATATACACAGTCCCACAGGAATGACTGCAAACTGTAGACTAATTCCTTTATTGTATATACCAATGACCAAACAGAAGCACATAAGTATACAATACTCCTTTTTACATGCTCTGCAGCCTGGCAGATATTCAAAATGACACACTAAAATTACAACTCCATCCACCCATCCATTAACCCACCCACCAGATTATCTATACGGGGCACACACTGTTTTCAGAGGGGTCCCAAGGAGAAAAAGCGTCTAAAGCACTAAACACGTTGGCAAAGAAATACATACGTTAAAAATGTTATATAAAACAAAGCACATCTAAATGCAGTGCACAGGAAGACAAAACCAAAAAAAGATGTGCCTTTGCAAACAAGCTATGCAAAACATTTTATAATAAATTATATTGCTTTTGCATGAGCTGAACAGACAGAAAAGTGTTTAGTTTCATGCTTAATACTATGATAAATACATTAGCAGAATACAACTAACCAGATGTACAGTTTTAAAATGAACTGGATTACTATCGCAGGAGTTATAGGTACTGTAATATGTTCACTTTCAATTACAGACCATAGGCTACACTTAACTGTGTAATATAATGGATATATGCATATTATATATATAATAGAATAATAATAAGTAAGCAGGGAGTATAGCATGTGAATAAAGAAACATTAAGTAGAAGACCTTTATAACACAAGGTGTATTGGTGGAACATAGGCTGACTGAGTCATAGCAGAGATGGACAGTAGGCTAATTTGAGAACATAGAGTTAGCCATAAAAGGGAAAATAATTTGAAATGAGATACCTCCTCCTCCTATTTGGTGATTGTAATTGGATCAGATTTTGAGGTTAGCAAAGTGGTCTTTGGACAAAGCTTTAAATGGGAACAATGATGTTTTGGAATAGCTTAATATTAAAAAAAAGCTGCAATATATGCTGTGCTTACAGGAATTCCTTGCATAGAAAAGAAAGTGTTCCTTCTTCTACTGCATACAAATTGTTTGGAATCAGCACTGATATAGCATTGCAGCTATGAAAACTTAACATCATTAGCCTTTCTGCCACAAACAGGCATCATACCAGCATACATAAAACTCAGAAAATGCATGCCAAAGTCACTCCACCCACAGCTGATGCAGGCAGAAATAAAAATATACTGGAAGCTACTTAATAGAATGGATTTCACACTGAAACACACGAGCATACTTTCACAATAAGCCTGCTTTTCTCTCACTTTGTATTGCAATTCCTATTTGTATCGTGCTAACTTATCTTTAATTTCTCTATAAACTAGCTAAAATGTATCTACTATTAGATCATTTTCATATAACTTGTATCTATTCCTAGCTAATGTTTTTATATTATGTCTAGTTTGGTATAATTATTTAAACTGTATTTGTTTTTAAAGACTGGAAAATTATTGTTCTTAAAATGTTTTGTAATACTTTGGAACTTTTCTGCCCAGGCCTCTGCTGAAAATGGGGTCCCACCCAGTCGGACTTTCCTGGCAATCAGATGTCAATAAATAAAAACCCTAACCTACTCACACTTAAACACACAAGCTTCTTCCCCCCTTATCTCTACACATGCACTTACCTTAAAAACCTGTCCAGTTCGTTATCATGCGCATTCAATATTCCAGTCACACACAGTAAACGTTCGGCATTCCAAACATTCAACCTTTTAAATGTAACTCTTATCTAGCATTAGTGTACAATAAAATGAATTTCTTCAAGTAATAAGCATGATCAACCAGAATATTCTAAACAGGTGATGATTTTAAAAGCCACATTTAATAGTACAACAAAAAGAATTGGTGGACTGGCTTTCTTTGTGGGAGCAAGGATGGAACCCCAGCTAGCTTAGAGCCAAAATCCTCTGCACTAAGGTACACAAGGGGAGGCGAGTAATTCCTACTCAGTCTCACTACATCACAATCATTTTAAAACACTGTTCTCTTACTGACTTTAACCACTCCTCCTCTTTTATGTGGCAAAATGGTCCATGTCAAAGGTTATTTGACTTTTTTTAGCACATCTGGTTACTTAAATGTCTTCCCCTCACCCAACAGCTTTAAGAGCCCCTCCCCCAGTCCCAAATGGCAAACAAATTCAGTGTCATATTCTAGTGCATAATATGGAGTTAAATCAAGTCTAACCAACACAATGCCACCTTTCCATAAGGTGCCATTTTTTGTGGTTATGGTAACTGGAATATATGTAGTTTTCTGTTTATTTTTATTATTTTTTTTTTAACCTAGACTTCACATCTTTCATTCAATGGCCAGTTAGGTGAACTGGTAAACACACAGACCCTTTGCACCCATGATCGGGGGATATTAAGCATTAGGAACAGTACAATGACATGGTTGTATAAAATACAACTACATAGTTAAGCTATTCAAATATATATTGCTGTGTCTCTATGTCTGTGTACATTTGCATGCGTGCGCATGTGTGTCTGTGTGTGTTACACATATCAGAGTGATACACCTACTGGAAAAAGTGTCAGTAGGAAATGTAGTCATAATATATTGTGACTTAAAATGGCTCATCTCATGGCTGTTTCTATGAAAAGCAAGGATAAGCTACTTATATGATCAAAGTATGTCCTCTGTAGTTGTTTAAAGGGGCAAGCTGATATGTAAATCTTATATTAAAATGCAGGAAACTTACACTCTTTTTTTTTTTGTAGAAATATTTTTGGTAGACTGTCATCTAGCCTATAGTCGAGCTAATGTGAAGAAAAATGTGCAGATTTTCATATGCCATTAATTTTATTTTGTTTGTTAACCAGATACAAGGACTGTCTTTCAGCCATGATCCAAGCCAAAGGCACATATTATAATTTATTTGTATGTAGTTTTTATAATGATTTGCAGAGGTGTATTATACAACACAAATAAACATTAGAGTGCCCATTCACGTAGAACAAGATGAAGTCATAAAAGTCGGTGATCTTCATTTTAAATAGTGAGTGCCTAACAGCAATAAATCTGCATTTTCTAAAGGCAGTTGTTGCCTCAGTGCTACTTTTTAAACCAGGAAGCAAAGAGTATCTCTGCAGGAAGCTATTTAACTTAAAATCACCTTAATGCTGCAGGAGAATTGTCAGACTGACCTTGGGGGGGGGGGGTCTGGCATTAAGTGCACACACTTGCACATTTGTTCTGTAATATATACATTTTAGATGGTGCTATAACAGAGAGGGGAAGAGTTGATTTGCATCTCACACTGAGGCTCCCTGCTGCTTTCAGCACAGGTCCTGAGATTTGACTGACAACTTTGTTCTTGAATAAAGGTCTTTCATCTGCCTCTTTACACTGCCTGAGTAATGACAGCTCCATTAATATGTGCAGGATCGGATGTGACAAAGCCGGGCTGCTCCAACTGCCCTTCTTTACTTCCACATGAGGTCAGCACCTTAAATCCTGTCAGAGTCTCAGCAGGGGGTGAGGAATGCACTTGTTAATGGTCCCAGTATGGGACAGAGGGAGACAGTGGACTTCAATGAAGAAATGAGAGAGATTATGACTCTGAGATGAGGCACTGTTTACCACAGGAAATTGGGGCCTGCTGAATTAGCTGTGATGACAATGGACTCCCATTAACACTCAGTAATGAGATTTATGAGATCTGGAAATTTTTTCCCCTTCCTTCATTCCTGGAACTGCCTTCTTAAAACACATCTACCAGTTCAATGGAAACTTGAACAAAAGAAGAAGACAAGGTTGAGGTTTGCCTTTAATGAGTCACTGTGTGCCAGGAAAAAAATCTAGTTTTGTGGTGTGACAAAATAAAACATTATTGTGTCATAGTCTGCTGTTTTAAAAACATAGCTGGGTCTAGTTCCAAACTGTACACACTTGTAAAAAACGTACATATTCACAGCTGAAATATATCTGTGATATATCACATGTTCTAAAATGATGGGCAAAGCTAGGAAATTTCTCATATTCAAATATTTAACATCTTCCTGAATGTATATATGTAGAACAAAAGAATGTTTTATTGTTTTACATATACTATTTTCATAATAGATGCTGAAGATATGTAGTAGCAGTAAAAATTGCATTGTTTTCTATGTCTGGCACTTAGTTTAGGCTACAGCATTAAGGATCTGAGCTGTTAATGAGCTCCTTCCTGTTCTCCATGGTATAAGGTTTGATTCCTTCCACCTCTGTTTGCCTACTTTATTGTCAGTTAACAAAACAGTGCTCCCGGGTTGCCCCAGAAAAGTGACACTTGCATCCAGTGGGCTTACGCAATCAATAAATGAATAAAATAAAGCCCATGTTTTAAAGCAGGCTACAACAAAAGACAATAGTGTGCGTGACCTTAACCTGCTTCATTGCCTTATTTTTTCATTTGTTTGTACTTTGTTAACTAGATAGTTGCACTAGAACAAAAGTAGCCTTTTTACAAAGAATCTCCAGGAAGCAAAATTTTTCAGTAACACTTCAGTAATTAAGTTAATAATGCATTAATAAATTGTTCCAGTGCTGTGCATTTATTTGTTTGTTTCTTTTAATTAGCCCTGATATGCAGAGCTTCATTTTCCATGGAGAAAAGGTAACAGTTAGGGCAGTAACGTAGAGATAAAAATCTTATAGTTCAGTACAATGAGGTCAACATTCAAGATTTCATTATTACAAATAAGTCACATTCATTATGAAGATAAAAGGTCAAACATCAGCTAATATCATATAAAAATGACAAGCTCGTTTGTCAGGTTGTAAGATATGTCCTAGTCACATCACTTAAATACAGCTATCAGAATGTTAACAGGCCTAAGTGAGACAGGAAGAAGCAACACAATTTAATGTGAGGGTCAATGTGGTTGTCATTAGCAAAGTACAGCAGTTCTGTGATACTGGGTGCTATGCAAGCAGTTAAAACACTAGTGAATAAAGGTGTCCTTAATCTGTGGAGAGAGATCTGGGAATAAGATGCTACTTTCAGCATATTTGTTTTTCTGTGTACTGTGTTGTTCCACAGGTACAAGGACTCTATGCAACACATTATTAGAATTAATACTTGAAAAATTATTCTGAAATCTATTTCTTCCTCCTGTCTCACTTAAACCTCTGAACTTTCTGACTGCTGTATTTCCCTAAGGTAACTAGGACATTTCTTACAATCTTACAGCTGAACTCATTATTTTGTATGGACCAAATATTAGAAAGCAAAACAAACAAAAAAAAAAATAACTCTGTTGTGTGCAGATAAACCACCTTAAAAAAACTAAATAAAAAAAAATCTCAATTAGCAAAAGTAACTGCAATAGCAGTTAAAAGGACTTGCTGTTTTACTTAAACTTTGCTAAGCACTGAATGAGCAAAGAAATCAGTTTTGTGAAAGACAAAGAATGTGTGTGTGTCTCTTCTTTCCTCAGTACTTTTGATACATAAAGGCTTTTCATCAACATGTATTACCTGAAAAATAAGAAGTATGAAACTATAATGTCTGCCTTTATTGACAAAATTTTCCAGAAAATGAAGGACACAAATCAGGGACATTCTGCAAAATCAGTGACAGATGGGGGATGCTTTGCACTGTATGTTTTTTTGACTGGGGAGGTAGTCAGTCAAGAAAGTGGCTGTAATTGCTGGGCACATTTGTGTCTCTGAGTGTGTGTGTATGTATGTATATATATATATATATATATATATATATATATATATATATATATATATATATAGTTATTTATTTATTTTTTTTGCATTGAGCATGTTTCGGTGTATATGTTTATATTCCAAAGACATGCTTCTGGAGCATTTCTGCTTGGGCCTCTGCTGAAAATAGGCTCTGTCCTAGTCTGACTTTCCCAGTCAACAAATGATCGATAAATAAATGAATGTGTGTGAGTCTGTCTCTGCATGTGTATTTGTGTGTGTGTGTGTTGACACTGAATAATTGTATAGCTTATATTTTTTTTCTTTTTAAACACCTTCATTGAATCATCACTTGTGACACAGGCAAAGTTACATTTATACAAAAGTAATCAAAGTCTATTAAACTAACATCAACAAACATTATACTTCACAAATATTGCTGTGCATCATATAACCTAAGCAACATTATATAAATTATTCAGTCCCCCCCCCTTTGTTTAAACAAGAAACATCCTTATTAAACCATAACGTATGATATAAGCAATCATATATTTAGAAAACAAACCACACTGACACAATCCTAGTTGCAAGCATTTTACATCACAAACCATACTGACATACTCCCAGTTCCAAACATTATTTATCATTTATAATCTACCCAAATATGTTCAGTCAAACATTACATAGCTCATTTAAGTCCTGCCTTCTTTTAACCCCCATTCCTCCCCTGTATGTATTGTTCCCTCAATTCCCATTTTTCCCTATGTAGTTTGCTCCTACCCTTTTCTAAAGATCTCAATTCCAGTTGTTTTATCTCTGTTACTGTATTCACTGCTTCTAATAAAGTTGGTTTCGGTTTTGATTTCCATTTTCTAGTAATTGCTTTTCGGCAGCCACCATAATTAGACAGTATAGCTTATATTTTGGATGTAAAATACTTCTTCCAACAACAATGACAAGTGTTACAAAAACTATGAAACAGAAGGAGTAACTATTTTATATCAACAATATAAAAAAATGCACATACCAATAAAAAAGCAAATATGAAACAATTTAACAAATCAGTTATTGTCTAAGCACAATAATGCCCTTCCAGGGGTGTAGAACCCCCTGCCTGCAGTGTTTATTTCCTCAATCACACCCACCCTGTCAGGCATTATTGCTTGCTTATTAACAAGTACCT
This sequence comes from Protopterus annectens, assembly GCF_019279795.1. NCBI lineage: Eukaryota > Metazoa > Chordata > Ceratodontiformes > Protopteridae > Protopterus > Protopterus annectens. The sequence continues at coordinate 1,924,998,482 of NC_056741.1, forward strand.
TCAATTCAGTCCTGTACAGCTGGGATAGAGTCTTCCTCAGTAGATTTCTCGGTCTCTATCTTTCTTTGAAACTCTCATTGTCTCTGTTTTCTGGATTCAATGTTTCATAAAGCACTCCTAATCTAGTTAATACTGCAAACTTTCTCCTTGGTTTTAAAGCAACATTCTCATTTAAAGTGATAGCAACACTTCTCTGGGAAATATAATAGATGCTCTTTTCTGTTCTTAAATAAACATTTTATTTACCTTATCCTTAAAGGAAATTTTATTTATAGATCCATATGTAATTACTAGACTATTAGTCTGTTAAGAAGCTTAGTCTTACATTCCCATGGTAGTTTTAGCTCTTCTATTTTGCAGAGACAAGCCAGACAAGAACATATTGTGACATTTATATGCTTTCCCTTTCTATGAGGGACATGGGTGCAAAACTGGGGGATGAATTTGCAGTTTCCCATCCATTCAAAACTAAAAATGCAGAGCCAGCAAACCGTGACAGAAAAGTTTATTAATATAAAATAGGAGAACAAAACAAACCGGTTTCAGCTGTAAGTTTATCAAGTCTTCATCTGTATAGTAAATTATAGTTGCAACCATTCTTCTTTTATATTGTATCACCACTAGAGGCTGAATGAGAGAATTGCTTCCATTAACACATTTCATTAGAAATATTCATTAAGTTCTGGTGAGAATAAAGCACCCAGTTTGATGATCCATTTTTTCTCTTTGTTGTTCAACAATTGATGCCAACCTGATTTATTATTTCTGTTACCCTGTATTTTCTCAATAATCGTAAAATTAAAGACTGCATTATGATGTTTGTCAGTGTGTTTATATAAAGCATTTGTTGGTTTCCTGACCCTGATATCACTTATGTGTTCTGAAATTCTGAATTTAACTGGTCTTGAAGTCTGTCCCACATAAAAGGCAGAGCAGCTGCAAGTGGCCATATAAATGAGCTAATCTGACTGACAATTTGCAAAGAATGAAATATTGAACATTTGCCCAGTATTTTTGCTAGTAAATTCACCAGTCTTCAACATCCTTTTACAGTGGGTACAGTGACCACATGGAAAACAACCTTGCAAAACCCCACCTTCTTGTGTTGTCTGTATTGAATGCATATCAGATGTATGCACATGTTTATAATGACTCATGTATGAGCCAAGATTTTTGCCCCTTCTAAAAGAAAAATGGCATGTATCATCTAAAATTTCACATAGCCTAGTATCTGCTAATAAGATATTCCAGTGCCTGCGGACACTGTTGAGTAAGAAATCCGTATTTCTGTCATAAGTAGTGATTAATCTGATTTGTGAATTGTTATCTGATGTTTTATCCCTGTACTGAAGTAAATTGGTCCTGATTGGATGCCCAGTGTTTGGCCTGATAGATGCCCCCTCTCTTGTAGCCCCTCTGCCTGAATCTCATAGCTAAATCTTCCTCATAAGAATGGTAAGTGGCTGCATCCAAACATATCCTTTTGATACGTAAAAACTGTGACTTTGGAATGTTTATGCATATGTGAGGAGGATGAAAGCTGGTAGCATGGAGTAAGGAGTTGAACTGGGGGTGTTTATGATAAACCTCAGATGTTAATGTATGATCAGCATTTCTGGTTACTAACACGTCCAGAAAAGTAATTCTGTCCATGTCAAAAGTAGCTGTAAAATGAATCCCCCATTTGTTATCATTCAAGAATTCAACAAACTCCTGAAGATAGTCTATATCTGACCTCCATACTAACCAGCAGTCATCCAAATGTCAATCTCATCTATGTAGATGTTGTGAGCCCTATCATAAATCAGTTGTTCCTCAATATAGGCCATAAAGAGATCAGCATATATGGGGGCAAAGGAGGCCCCCATGGCAGTTCCTTTAATCTGTAGATAACAGTTGTTTGGGAAGTAGAAAACATTTTTTGTCAAAACATGCTCTGTTAAACAGAGTAGGAAGGTATTGAAGCCCGGTTGATACAATTCAGACCTAAGTAGCCAATATTCTAAAGCTTCCAAGCCTGCCCAATGGGGAATGTTCATGTGTAATGCAGAAGCATCCAAAGTACACATGAGCCACTTGCCTCCAACTGCATTTCAGAGATGACCCTGAGAAATTCGGTGGTATCTTGGATCCTTGCTCTAACCCATTTTCGCAAGGATTTGAAATATAAAGTTAGGAACTGGGATAGAGGTTCACTAATTGAACCTCTGCCAGGGACAATTGGTCTACCCGGTGGATTTTGTAAACTCTTATGTATTTTAGGTAAGAAGTATATATACTGGCTGGAAGGGTCCCAAACTGTTAAATGGTGAAGTGTGTTATCCGTTATAATCCCCTCTTCCTTAGAAGAGTTCAAGAAGCAATCTATTTGTTTCTTGAAACCACTAGTTGGGTCACATACCATTTGTGTATAGTAATGTTTATTGGAAAGTTGTTTCATTGCTTCCATATTATATTGTGACCAATCCTGTACCACTATAGCCCCACCTTTGTCTGCTGGCAATATTACTAGTTCATGATTAGCACCCAGTTCCTGTATCATATCCATCTCATGTTTCGATAAGTTATTAGATTTTGCACGGTAATCCCTATAGTTGAAATATAGATCTTTGAGAACTGAGTTCTGAAACATCAGTACAGTAGGATGCATGGGTGGAATGAAATTGGATTTATGATATTTAAATCCATGTTGTGATTCCGATTCAGATGCTGTTTGGTGAAAAAAGTTTCAGGTTAAGGGATCTGCAAAAAAGGAGATATCCTGTGCAAAGGTGTCTTCAGGCACATAAAAAACAGGTATAAAATTTAAATCTTTATTGAGGAGTTTGACATGAGTAGTGGACAATTCAACAGAGGAAATATTTAGTACATTATTCTGTTCTACTTCCGTACCATGAGCTTGAGCAGCTCTTCCATGCTGTCTACCCCTGTGTTTCCTACCCCCCCCCCCAGATTTTGCTTACCCCTAAAGAGATAGGTGTATTACTTTTCTTGGATACTGGTGAATCTGTGGCATTTGGTGTAGTGGACTCTAAACCAGAGGAAGATTCCTCACCTGAATCATCACAACTAGATAAAGTGGAATGGAATGTGGTCTCTTTCTTTTGACCACCTTCCTGTTCATAGGTTCAAATCTCACATGTTTGGTAGTGGAATAGGGATGTCCACCCTCGTGATCAGTTACATCTCTATGAAACGTTTTCATTTTCTTTTCTTTTAACTGTTGCTCCAATGACAAAACATCCTGACTCAACTTCTTTAAACAATTATAACCCTCTTGACCCTCATATTTGACAATATCAATGCACATGTGTGTGATATCAGATATATTTTTGTAAATGGTTCTATCATAATATGATGTTAGGGTTTTGACAAATTCCATGGATGCTTTATGTTGCACCTCAGCCCATTGTTCTAAAAGGGTTGTATCAGTATCAGCAACCAGGGGTTGAATCGTACCCTCAAACCTCTGGGTGAGATATCTTTGGCTATGTATGCCTTAAATAATTTCGCATGGCATACATTAGCCCTGAGGGACCTCATATTTTTGTTAAGTTTGTGAAATTCAACTTCACACATATTTGCTTGTGTGGTACTCTCAGACCCATTCTGTATGCTGTTATTATTTAGTCCAAAAACTGCCAAATCATCCCTATCCGATGATAAACCTTTAAGCAAGTTAGTAAGATCCATTTGTGGGTCAATCTGCCGTATATTTTGTTATAAAAAAAGAAAAAAATGAGCTACAGTTGGACTGTGATATTCCACAAATAATAGTCCAATTTAGATAGTTGTTAATGATGAATGGTAATCCAAGCAACAGTACTTAGATTCCAAAATGTTATGTACTTAAATATATTGAGCACAAATACAGTTGGAAACAATGCCAGCCACTGAATATTTGTTCACAGCAGTGCTAAGTCCACAGTCTAAGTTAAAAAAATATTAGTATATATAACCACTGCTTCCTGACTATATAAAAAAAAGACTGAGGACAATATTAGCCCCTGCTGGACCATATGTTACCAAACACTATACCTATTGATTGGCAAATGGATATCTATATGTGGCCCAAAGTGATGAAAAGCATGGACAATAATAGCTCCTGCATATAGTTAGAACATTCCTCTATTAATCCAGCAGTGCTCTGCCCACAATCCAGAAAATCAAACAAAATTAAAATGTATCCTCATATCGCTTAAGGACAATATTAGCCCCTGCATAAAGTAATTACATAACCAAAATGCAAATATTATGCAGTGCTAAGTCCTAAGTGTCTGGTTACCCCAAGTATACCTAGTAAAAGTTAATTGGTTGCCATTCAATATCCTAATTTAGGTAGGCAATTATCCAGTCCAACATATAACTTATTAAAAAAACAAACGAAGCAAGCCCAGAAATGGATATCCAACCTCCAAAGGTATATCTATAATGCTAAAGCTTCCAAAAATGAGACCCCTAGTTTAGGGATGCAAAGTAATTCTATCTCTATACTGTATTGTGACTATCTTGCAAAAAGGACTAGATTGTATATATTATTCAAAAATCTGTCCTTGTACATAGATGTGCCAAAAGGTATTAAGAAATCCCCAAACTGTGAAATATATCATAATATTCTTTACAAATCCCTTGAGACTCAGTTTGTACAGAGAACAGCTGCAGTTGTACATTAGTCTACATAAGCCCAACTTATAAACAAACTGTATATGCTGTAATTTAAACCAACATTCGCTGTTTCTGAAAACAAAATGGCATCCCGAATGACGCAAATTCAAAAAAGTATAACAAGTCTCAACAGAGAAATGGCACAAACACACAATTGCATATTATATCATAAAGCTTTGAAACTCTCAATGTCTCTCTTTTCTGGATTCAATGTTTCATAAAACAGTCCTATTCTAGCTAATACTGCAAACTTTCTCCCTGGTTTTAAAACAGCATTCTCATTTAAAGTGATAGCAACACTTCTCTGGGAAATATGACAAATGCGCCTTTCTGTTCTTAAATAAACATTTTATTTACCTTATCCTTAAAGGAAATGTTATTTATAGATCCATAGGTAATTACTAGACTATTGGTCTGTTAAGAAGTTTAGCCTTACATTCCCATGGTAGTTTTAGCTCTTCTATTTTGCAGAGACAAGTCAGACAATGATATATTGGGGCATTTATATGTTTTCCCTTTCTATGAGGGACATGGGTGCAAAATTGGGGATGAATTTGCAGTTTCCCATCCATTCATCCAAATTACATTTGAGTAGTGTAAAAGAAATAATTTGCTTTATGTGGAGAGGAAGACTGTTCCATAGAAAATGTATTCTCTGTGATATATACCTATCCCACCAACATGTTCTATGTATGTTGCGAAAGAGATTGAGATCCCTTGAGTGGGTGTTTGTTCTACAATTGGGCTTGCAAATTCGTAATAGGTCTAACAGGATAGGATCTGCCAAGGCTCTATACACAAGGCAGAGGTTGCCTCTTAGTAGTCTGTATGAGACTAAGAAGAAAGATAAGAGCTTGAGGCTGTCTGCATAGCTTTTGTGATTTAGGCCTTTGATTTTTTTTTAGTGCAAAAGCAATGTGGTTACTCTAGTTTTGACAAGTGTTTGGACAGGTATGATCAATGATCAGCCTGATGAGAGATGAATACATCCCTTGACCTGGATGTCATACTTGTAGATGTAAACTGTGCCATGAAAAAGGACTTCCTTACAATATATGGTGATCATAGGACAGTTCATTGTTGACATAGGTTCCCAGATCCATGACTACTGGATCAACTTTTGTGAGTATGTTGTTAATGTGATAGTTACAAGAGAAGCCACGATTGCCAAAGGATGCAACTATACATTTCTTGGCATTTAGTTTTAGTCCATGGTTATGACACCAGCTGTTTGTGAAAGGTCCTCTTGGAGGATTATTGCATCCTCTAGGGAGTTTATGATGGCCCCAAGGTTGCAATCATCCTCAAACTTGTTCAATCATAAACCCTTAATATGTGCATTGATGCCCGAAAAATAAATGCCTGACAGTAGTGGCCCGATACTAAACCTTGGGGTATATCAACAGTGGAAGAGGTTGAGACACTCATCCTGTTGTTCTTGGTTCTGTTTTTATCCAGTTTCCTACCCAGTGAGTTAGATAGGAGTTTACATTTAGCTGGAAGAGTTTATTTATGATAGCCGAGTGTGGGGTGATTTTGAATCTCTTTGCAAGGTTTACATATGCCATGTGTACTGATTTGCCCTCATTCATTGCTTCAGTAACCTTCTCAAAGACATCAACCAAGGTAAGTAGGCAGCATCTTCCTTGATGAATCCAAACCGGCTTAGTTTTGAGAATGTATGTTACTCATGTCCTTATTAATTAATTCTGTAATAATTATTTCCATATGCTTACAGATAAAACTTGTCATACCTATGGGTCTATAATTACCCAGGTCTATTGATGACCATTCTTTGTGCAAGGTGATGACTATTACTATCCTCCATTCATCTGACATGAAGCATGTTTTGAGGTTGATACTAAATAACCTCTGTACATGGTTTGACAAGTCATGTTTCAGACTGAGCAGTAGGTAGGTCAGATATGTTATGTGGCTGTATGGAAGTAGTGTTCTTGGCCTTTGGTAGTGCCTTGAGGACTTGTTCTTAGGAGATTTGAGGTGGGTATAGATGTGGCTATGTAATCCAGGAATATGGGGGGGGGGTTAAGTCTGAACTGAACTTGTCTGCTAGAAGATTGTGTATGGCATCTGGGTTTGAGTATGTGATATCCTTTACTATTTACTCTGTATAGTGCTAAACATTGTTCCTGATATTTCTAACAAAGTTAAAGAAGGTTTTATAGTTATCTTTCACCTGGGTGGCTATTTCTACCTTATCTCTGGCTTTGGTTGATTTGATCAGGGTCCAAAGTTCCTTGTTAAGCTTAATGAGAGTGTTATTGGCTTCTTTAGAGTTAAATTTAGTTTTGCATGTTAGTTTTTTTTTTCTTTTATTATAGAACCTGTTTATATTAGGGTTCCATGTTTAAATTTGGCATTCTATTTACTTCTGTGGGGGGCAAATGCATCTGTACAGCTATCAACACATGCATAGAATTTGGCGGTAAAGGATTCTGCATAAGCAGTGGGGTTGTCAAAACAGAAAGGTGTTATTAATTTATCCAGGTCATTACTTTGTTTTAGTAGTTTATTAGCCTTGGCATAATATCTGAATACCAAGGTATAGGAACATGCTTCCAGCTTCAGTCTTAAGGTGAATATGACTTATACATGGTCTGATTTGACCACTGATGAAGTTATAATTGATGGGGAGAAAAGTTGCTCCATAGTGGTAGGGATTACATCCAGGATTTGATGAACTCCACATAAGCAAGAACTCCATTGTTCTGGGAGACTAAATACCCCTCGATAAACTGCAATACCTATACTTCTAGTGTAGAATTTGCCCCAATGTTTTTGGATCAACTTTATAAAAGCTCCATGCATCATATTGTTACAAACCCCACTAGAGGAAATAATATTTTTGACCAAGTACTTACGAATGTACTTTCATCATGCACCACTAGTATGATATCTCCTTCCCTATTAAGTCAGATAATAAAACCTGCTCAAACCTAATATATAATATAATGTATACAAATTCAAGGGTTTCAGATGTACAAATCTCATCAAATTGTATGATGATAGCTTGAAGTTCACTTATAGCGACTACACCTGAGACATTGCCACAGCAGATACGTTTGTAAAGGAGTTCTATACTCACTTAAAAAAATGCACATAACTATCAGTGCCCTCCAGATCCAAATATAGACAGGAGTTTAAAAGCAAACCACCCTGGTGATAAACTGACATAAATGAAATGTACAGTAAAACTATAAAACTCATTAAAGTATACAGCAAATAAAAAGAAACCCCTCGGGTAAAGGAGACTATCATATAATTGACTAAAAATTTGAAAAATATTATTAAGTCAGTTCGTGAACTTATGGACATTTATAAATCTTTCTTTAGCTATGTTAGGACACTAAGAAACAGCACTCAGCTTTGCATCAGATTCATACAAAATGGTACAACCTACTCTGTCCCAGTGGACGTTTTCTATATAACAGTAGTCAAAGTTAGTGCAAATTTCACTCCATAGACAACTATCCAAAGCCATCCTATTACTGAATGTTTCACCTGCCATCTTTACTAAAGAACATGTACTGAAAGAGCTGTCCACCATGGGACTTGCCATTTACTGAGCTGTGTAATAAACAGTATTAAACATGCCCTGGCACAGCTGCTCTGTAAAATATTTAACCTCAGCCTAGTAACAGTGTCTGTCTTAGAGGTATGGGGCACAGCATTGGTGATACCACTTCATAAGGATGGTTCCACTGTGGGCACCAGGAATCATAGGCATGTTAGTCTGATGAGTGCCATTTGCAAGGCCATGGAACATGTTATTACTAACCTGATATACTTTGACATTAAAAATATCATCAGCCTAGACCCACAGCAGTTTGACTTTGAAAAGGGTGGGGCCTGCCTAATGAATCTGGTGAACTTATTCAGAATGGTAATACAAGTTGTTGACAGTTGTCATACAATTCACACAGTGTACTTTGATCTGGCCAAGGCATTTCATACCATCCCCCATGCTAGCAGACAGTAAACTAAATGAATTGCAAATAGATTCCTGTGTGGTAAGAGGGACAACAAATTGGCTAAAAGAACCCACATGGTGATGGTGGCAGGTGCAGCTTCAGACAGTAAGGAGGTAACCATTGGTATATCACAGGCCTCAGTTCTGGACATCTTTTATTCTGCATTTCCTTTTGTGACCTCCAGGCCAAGAATCAAGACCTCTGGATAACTGCATTTGGCAAGTTCTGCACATTGGGAGTCATTGTTAAAGCTATTTCTGGTGTCCAATCTGTCCAGGAGGAACTTACATTCATAAATACCTGGTAGACTAAAAATGGTCTCAAGTTAAATGCTAAAAAGTGCAGCACTGCAGCACCTACACATTTGGTAGACAACCCCCTCCCCCAAGCATATAATATTGATAATACCCCATTCGTAAAAGTGATGTAGTTATGAATCTTGGAAATTTGAATGATTTCCTCTCCTTTGGTCATCATGTAGCAGCAGTAATTAGGAAGCTAATTGCCAAGAGAATGTCACTAAAGAGGCTATTATCCCTCATATTTAGAACTGATCAGACCAGTTATTAAATACAATGCCCTATTTGCAATGCACCTCACTAAACATATTAAAAAATTAGACCCAAGGGGTTCCTAACCAAGGTGATGACCAGCTCAAAATCCCTAAGATCATCACTGGGTTAAAAACTCTAAAGAAAAGAAGAAAAAATAAGGACTAGAGAAAAAAAAGAAAGGAAAGACTAGAAACACTGCCTCCTTATTTAGTGTCATATAGACATCTCAGAAATTCATGCCTTGTCTTTCATGCAATTAGATGCTTAGTCATTCTGGATCTTTTGTGCCTGTACAAACTAAATAGTCCCACAAATACCAGAACCAGAAATATAAATATTTACCAGCAAATTAAAAAGATTCTGTGGAGAGTCAGGTTCATTACTCAGCACATCTCTTCTTTTGGAATAGACTCCCCTTGGGGATCAAATAGTGTGATTCAGTGTCTTCCTTCAAACTGGACCAAGATATTTGGATGGGCATTTATAAATTCTTCCCTGGCTTCAATTGTAAGCCCTTTAAGAGAGGGTGGGTACATTCTATGAGTGTGTATCAGCAAGAAGTAATGGTTACAAGACTCAGTTGCCTTGAAATTTTCTAAGATCCCTATGAAACCCATAGCTCCATACAGAAGTAGAACCTAGACTTTAAAACTGTCATATGACTTACAGCATCAAGCACTGTGCAGTCAAGACATCACAAAGTACTATCTCTGTCTTACAGACAAACATTACAACTCATATCCTGTGCAATAGAGATGCCCCAAGACACCATCTTTTGAGTACTATAAATTGTTTAATGTAAAATGCATACTTTAAGATGCAGACAGCAAGTGATAGTTATCTTTCTGTTTGTGTGTGTGTGTGTGTGTATTCTGTGATAGACTGGCATCTGAACCAGGAGTAATTTCTATGCCTTATGCCCATGAAGTGCCCTTTATAGGCTGCAGCTTTCCATAATACAGAAATGGATAAACCTTCTAGAATCTGGTCCGATGCTATAAAATGTGCATCCACCTATTTATTAGTTGTGTAGCTTGTTATAGCTGTGCTTTGATCTGACATGCATGAGCATAATAAATCCATATAACATCATTTAAATGCATCTTTCTCAGTCTTTTCCTTTTTCTCCCAACATCTTAATGTAATTCTGAAGATTATAGTTAAAATGACAATGCCGGCCTTATGTATGGGGCAGAAGAAGACATTGTTCAGCATTAACAGTGTAAGTCCAAGAAAAGATCCTCTATCATTGTAGATTTCAACAAGAGGAAGAGAGGTACCCTCCACCTAAAGACAGCTTTCCTTCCTGGATAGTATAATCCAGTGCAGCACTATACATATATAATGTATGGATTATATATAACAATTGTGTGTGTGTGTGTGTGTGTGTATATATATATATATATATATATATATATATATATCTATAATATGTATATCAAAAACACAACATAATACTTGTAATTATCCCTGGTGCATAGTTATCTTTTTATCCTTCAAAACCAATTAAATGTCTTACATATTTAAATTAAAATCCTTTCAGGATAAAATAATTTCAGATGGATAATGCCTTTCAGCAATACAGAACAAAGCTTTGTGATCACTGCCTCATTTGAGGTGAATAGGTATATCTTCATCTCTCTTCATAATTGTTGTTCCATTTTCTGTCAGTGGAAGCTTCTCTGATGATCTGCTTTAGCTCACAATTTATATGCTTAATTATTCATAGCCTGAGGAACAAACCACTTGAAATACCAGTTTACTAAACTTTTGTAACATTCCAGTAAGCATTCTGAGTAGCTTTACTAGAAAATGTTAGTATTTTATGCAGTTTTAGTCAAACTTCTGTCAGAGTAATGAACTCAAGAAACTTTGGGGTTTGTAAACCAAAGACTGAATATATGAAAACTAGGAAACATCTACCGCAAAAATTGAAGCATGCCTGCTTGAAACATGCAAAAACAACCATTCACTAATTTTGCCTGGCAGACACAGCATCACATGCAGGGGATCCCACAGGATTTTTTGCAGGGGGGTGCAAACCCAGATCCCCCCACTCAGCCCCCCCAGCCATTCCAGTGTCCCATTACTTGGCTATTTCTCCCCAGTTGCCATAAACACTGTTCAAAACTCTCAGTGGGCATACTGTTTTATGCTTTACTTCTACAATGATTACAGATATTTGGATTTCATTTACAACTTTTATTTCAAATTTTATAGCACAAAAACTGATAGACATTTGCTAAACAAAGCAATAATCTTACAATGAAAACAGACTTGGCATTAAAACTTCTCTGCCTTTGAAACTCACATTCACTGAAACAGCATTGAAACCCACATTCAAAGAAAATGCATCTGGCCAGTGGCAGGTTAAGTCTACCTTTGGGCTGTTTTCAAATCATAGGTTCCTTGCACACAATTTTTGGACCATGTAAAAGTTCTTTGATTCACCTTCCTGATTGTATTAATAATAATATATAATAATTGAATTATATTCCTTGTATAATACAGCACCACTTGTTAGAGTGTGTTTTAAATTTATAGTTTTGAACATTTTTCCAGTAAGCAATGAAACAATTCATATGAAATAATAATGACAAACTGCCCAATTCAGAACATTTCAACCATAAAAGACCACGCAAACGTCTGTCATTACAATCTACCAGTATCAGTCAATATGCACAATCTTTGCAAAAGTAAAAGTCATCTGAATAATTCCACATTAAAGAGATCTGAAACTAATGAAGAGGTTGTTGTTAGAAAGCAACTTTATATTTCATTGTTTCATTGTTTCATGTACAAATTCAGTGCCTACTGCCATTAAAGAATACATTGCCTATGTTACATTAAAAAAATGGTAAGCTGGTATATTGCAATAGGGAATGGGTGGCAAGCTGAAAAATAGGTTCATAGTTACTAAGCATCTCATCCAGAGGATGACATACTCAGGACTGCAGCACCCATCCCCTTAAAATGCAAATCTACATGATGTGGGAGTACAACCTACAGCCCTCTGCATCAAGATGCAAGTATGCTACCTGCTGTGCTTCTAACACTGCTTTACAATTATATACCACAATAGTGATACCATTTGTTAAACAAAACAGTTACACATTTTAAGTAGACTTGGCATGAGCAGCAGTAAATTTCTCTTCCCTTAAAGCTCACAATTCCTTACAAATACACTTGAAAATAAAATCCACCTGCTAACTCTAAATAGGTCATTTCACTCTCTCTCTCTCTCTCTCTCACACACACACACCATACCTCTAGCACAAGAAATCTGAACAAAGTCTGTTATAAAGTTGGGGACAAAGGCCCAAAACTAGGGACACATTAAGAAAGTTGCTAGAATAACAGGATTTGTTTTAGAACGCCTTTTCTAAAGGATGTGAAGTCTGAAACTGAAACACATGTCATTATTTAGTAACTTTAATCCTTAGTTCATCCCAGTGATTTGTCCAAAAAAAAACAGAAATTTTATGAGGAACAGACCAAAAATATAAAGCAAAAATCTAGACATTCTTTGAAAATATGTACAATTGAGAGGTATGACACACACATACACCCCTACCTCCTTAGAAAGTGGATAGAACAACAATGTTTGCATTAGTACGCATTTTCTGAGGATATGAAGTCTAAAACTCAAAGCCCTCAATGATTTGCCAGAAAAACACAATTTTATGACAAACAAACTGAAAATGTAATGCAAAAATCTGGATAATTGCAAGGTATGACCCCCCTACACACACACACACACACACACACACACACCCTCTTTCTTACATACAAACTCACACACCTCTACCTCCCTCTTACAAACACACACACACACACACACACACACCACTAACTTTACCTACCTACTTCTTACATACATGCATACACACCCCTACCTACCTACCTACTTCTTACATCCATACACGCCTACCGATTTCTCACACACACACACACACACACACACCAACACTTAAAATACCCACACACCTACCTCTCACTTGTACCTTCGTCTGCAGTCCAGACATCATCTGGAATTCAAATTCCGCACGGGCAAGGAAGATGAAGACGTAAACCATTGGCTGGATGCAAAATGTATTTTTTTTTTATATTTAAAAGAAAATTAATCTCCTGGCCAGCCAGTGGGAACCCTTGATCACATGTAACTGCCATGCTAATGTATTATTTTCTAACCACATCTCTATTTTCTAGAATAAGTTGCATAAATATATCAGGGCCATGAGTACCCTACCCAGCCTTAACAAGATCCACTTGATTTACCAAGCATACTTCAAGTGCACCTGCAGAAACAGAGAGTAATTCCACTTGAACTGCTTTAAGTATGTGTTAAAATACCTTCCAACTTAGATGGTGTTGGGTGTGATATATGCAATGTTCTTTTCTTCAACCTTTGTCTCAGTAAATTGTAGTAGCATGTGCTGAAGACACCCTATGATGGTTTTTTCATAAATATTAATTTGCTGGCCTTGTGTGAAATTTGAAAGTTTACTGTTTGTCATACCTTTTCACTTCTTAGTACACGAAATTTGGACAAACCCTAAATAATGGTTGGATGAAGGCCCAAAAATAGGGACTGATTTTAAATAATATTCATATAAACTTGCAAAGTTGCTGTAATAACAGGATTTGTGTTAGCATGCATTTTCTGAAGGCTATGAAGCCTGAAACTCAAATGTATGTTATTTATTGACTTCAGTCCTCAGTGATTTGTCAGAAGACCACAAATTTTATGAGAAACAGACCAAACTATAAGGCAAAAATCTGGACAGTTGAGGGGTATGCTGTTTGTAGTACAATGGACAGCGCTATTGTTTCAGCCCTGGTTTCATTTCAGCACTGCCTAGCTTTCGACAGACACCAGAAGTGCAGCTATGCTGTGCATTCAACATTTGTTTGAAATTATTGTAGTATCTCTATGTTCTAGTGATAAGTGGGATGATTCATTGCAAAACTGCCTTGTGCATGCTTAATAATTAATTGTGTACAATGGATTTATGACAGTATAACCACATTGTGCACAATTTATAATTAGCTGTTTATAATAAAGGTTTTCTCCCTGGGCCTTCTCTGAAAAAAAGATCTTGACCACACTGAATAACCCAGTTAACAAAATATAAATAAAATAAATAAATACAAGCACACAGTTGTGCAACAGGTATCATTTCTGCCCCATAGTACTTGATTTTCTAGTTTGGTTCTCAGTTGTAGAACTTTCTGTGCAGACCTTGCACAACTTTCCTTCATCTGTGTGGATTTCTGCCTTGTGGTCCATTTCTTCCTACAGTCCAAAGATGTATCGTAGGTGAATTAATGATCACTGAAACTGCCCACATTTTTCTGTGCTATGTGTGTGTGTGTGTATATATACAGCACGGTAGGCTGGCACCATGTCCTGGATTACTTTCTCTGTCTTGTACACACTGAGTGCCAAGATATGCACTGTCTCTCTCATGACTCTAAACTGGATTATATAGGTAATCAGAGTATGAAAATAAGTAAAATAGCTGAGAGTAAGTCTGTACAGCAGTCATTAAATGTGAGTATTCTTTCACTCAGTTCTTACACTAAAAATAACATGAGAAATTTCAGCTGGGTAGAAACCATTTTCAGTTGAAGGCCATGGATAAAATCTGTAATGAAACAATTATCAACAGCATACAACCTAAAATATACAGAAATATCTGGTATTAGAAAGCAGCACTGATCTATACTATAGCAGTTCATGCACAGCAGTGGATAGGAACATGTGCAAAATTATATGGTACCACAGTATTTACAATTAGATTTAAATCCACATATAGGTTCCCAGTGTATTAAACATCACTTTACATGCAAAAAAAATATATATCTTACAAACAGGGACAAAAAAAAAAAGTTCATGATAAAATATTAGTTTAAAATGAGCAAATAAGAAACTGTCATCAAATCATTTAAGTGCAGTACTATCCTTATGCATTAAGTAGTAACAGGTGAGAAAGGTCACAATTCATTCAGTATTAGATAATAGACTGGCCATATTTATTTGTTTTGTTTTGTTAATTAGGAAAGTTCAAATGGATGAAGTCTATTTACAGTGGAGGCCTGTGGTCATGCATTATTCTAAAAGGTTTCCTTATGTTTATCTTATAGAATGCAGCTAATCTGCAAGCTGAAAATAACAAAATAAGCAGATATTTTGAAAAGTTTCTGAAGAGCTGTTAGCTGATTAATTTAAAAAGATAAGTGGCAATAATACCTAGTAGAGAGACAAAATAAGCAGGTGTGTATATCCAGAGTTAGGTTAGAAAAGGACTTGAGCGAAAAGTTACGTTTGTGGTTATGACATGGAATATTTTAGGATATGGATAGCAAGATGCACGCAGGAAACATGTTTTAGTTCCCTTAGCTTTCTATACAGGTCAGGCATTTTTTTATCAATGGACAGTAATTAATAAAGAGTTGAAGGATTTTATCTGGGAGGGGAAAAGGGCAAGCGTCAAGTGGGATAAGCTGATGCTCCCAATAGAACAAGACGGGTAAGGGTTATCTAATTTGAATGACATATTTTAGAGCTAAAGAGTTAAGGTTCATATATGTAACACAAGCAGATGGCTATAATTCAAAGTGGAAAGGGATGATGATAAAGCAGAGGAGAAATTCAAGAAATAAGGAGAGAGTGGGATTTTGGATGCAGATTCTTAAGTAGAATAACAATAGCCATAGGGAATATTAGTTATATAGTAGCAGAATGTATTCTAAGACCTAAGCCAACATGAGAATGGAGAAAAAAGATTTTGCTGATAGGGATGACTGCAATTATGGGTACAGAGAATAGGCAAGAGCAAGTTGAAATTTACTGGGGAAAACTGGCAAAGGAACCAAGGTAATGGGAGCAAATAATCAGAGAGAGAATGGTGATAGAATGGGAAGAGGCCAAGAAGACATTTGGACTGCAGCCTAGAGACTGCCTTTCCTATCAGGGTTTTATATCAGAGTATAGGCAAAGAGAAAGAGCTAGGGGAATCTTAATTGAAAGACCTGCTCTGGTAGAGTTTTTAGTTGAATCTAGAACAGAATCTGCTGCTTAAAAAAAGGGGTAATTAGAAGGGCATATGAAATATTGCTTGATAACTATATGAATCAATCAGAGAAAGTTAGAAAGGACTGGGAGGATAGATTGGATAAGCAATTCACAAGGAAACAATGGGAGGACATATGTGTGGCTTCCAAATATGCAACATAGTCCAGAAGATTTAGGATTTTTGCTTGGAAGCATTTGCATAGTTATTGTTATACCCCAAGCAGATTCTAAAGAATTTTTCCTCAGGTAGATTCCAAATCTTGCAGGTGTGATGGAGAAGAAAGAGGTAACTGGGAATATATGTTTTGGGAGTATAATGAGTTAGTAGACTTAAAAAAATCCCTATAGAGTATTGGGTGAGTAAATGGGTGTTACTAAGGACATTATGTTTTGAGCTGGGATTCAGGATCTGAATTGCCTGGACATAATAAGGCCTTGTGAGTTTAATTCTGGTGGCTGCCAAAAAAGCAATTACTAGAAAATGGAAATCAAAATCTAAACCAACTGTATTTGAAGTATTGACTATTGTAATAGGGGTAAAAGAACTGGAAGTAGGATCTTTAGAAAAGGGTAGGAGCACATTACATAGAAAAAAAATGAAAATTGTGGGAACAATAAATGCAGAATAAAGTTTTGGAGGAGGCGTGATGTTTAAGGGAAGGTAGGAATTGACTGATTTCTGTAATGTTGAATTGATAATTATACAAAAGAACATATCTATTTATTTAATTGTCTTTGTTGACTGGGAAAGTCCGACTTGGCAGAGCCCACTTATAGTACAGGCCTGGGGAGAAAAGCTACATCACAGTACAATTATATTAACAATTGAATTTCAGACAGTTCTCAAAAGAACAATAGCTACATTTCTCATGAAAAAAAACAAATATAATTAAAAGACAATTGTAAGTCTAATCACTTTTTCTAAAATCTTGCAGGAAGTTGATGGATTGATACTGCAAAATGGAAAATGCTGTGAAGAAGTTTAGTGTTTTCAAGTTCAGTAAAGAAAGGTATGGAAGGAGTTCAAGATATGTAATGAAGTTAGAAAATTATGTAGGAGAGGAGATATTAGCAGTCTGTAGGAGGATAGTGGTAATAACATATGACTGAGAGAACATAGTACAGGATTAGTTTCATTTAGGTTGCCTGCATCTAGAAGGTTTATAATTTTGGTATACAGGGGATACATGAGAGGAGTAGAGTGGTGGATGACGGAAGTTCAAAAAAGAGAAAGATAAGAATTGTTTAAGAGGGAGGTGAAAAGGGATGTATTGATTCAAGTGCAGGAAGGAAAGTTGTTGTGAGTGTAATGATTCAAGCAGAGAAGGGCAAAAGGTTAATGATAATCAAAAAGAAGTTTTAATAAGAAGTTTGTACTTTTACTAGAGGTCTCAACCTGGTGATGACCGTGAGCATGACCAGGACTGGATAAGGCATTCTTTCAGTTGGATTTTATAGCTTAGGTGTTTGCTAGTCATTTTACTTGTGTAGGGATGGTGTTCCAGAGTTTGGAGATGTAACAGGAATATAGTGAGACCCCTGCTGAATTTTTTTGTTTTAGTAGTGCTTAGTATAAATTTTTCACCAGAACGAAGGTCTCTTGTGGGGGAATAGGGCAGTAATGTATCTTTTAATACAGGGCATTGTTCAGAATAATATATCAGTTTGTGTGCCATAACTAGCTGAGAGTATGTTGTGTAGTTGTTAAGCTCTAGCAGTTTAGCTGTTTTAATACTTGGCAATGGTGAGCTTGGTCTGCAGCATTGGTAGCAAATTTAGGTACTTTATTGTAACAGGAGGCTAGTTTGGATTTTAGTGTACAGCTTAGGTTTGTAGGGATAGGTGAGGCATATAAGAGGGTTGAAAAAAATGGGATGAGGCTAGGGTTATTCTTGTTGGGTCATTAAGGTACTGTTTTGCCCTGTAAAGGCAGCCAAGTTTCTGGTGTATCTTTTTAATTGTTTGAAGAATATGTTGATTAAATTTAAGATTGTCATCTATTACAATGCCCAGTAATTTAGCCTGTAGTATTAATTCAGTTTTAGTATTATTTGCATATGTAACCAAGAAAGATTGTTTTTGATGGAGATAATGTTTTGGGGTAAAGAGCATCAGTTTTATTTTATTGGGATTAAGGAGTAGGTTTAAGTTTTTCAGCCAGGTTTTGATTGAAGAGAAAGAACTTTGAGTAATTTCCTGAAGTCTGGACATTGTGGGGGATGTATATATTAAATCCGAATCAGTTTTGTATTAGAACAGTACCTCACGTTTTATTTCTGCACAGATGTGGGCATGTCGCTAGCGACTGACAGAGGAAATGGCAATGGAAACTCCTGATGACTGAAAGGAATGGCAATTCGTATGTGAATTAATGCATGTATTTCTGTAAACTGTTGAATATTCATGCAGAATAGCAACTTCAACCCCATAAAGCAGCCTTTATTAAGCAAGGCATTTCCATCTTACTAAGGATATCAACTGCAAATGCAGCCACAAAATAAGTATTACTTTTTCTCTTTGCTTCTTTATTAGTTTTTCTCTTTGCTTTTGCAGGGGACAAGCCTCCCTGCACCCCCCACACCCCACGCTACTTCACTATAGCAACTCAGAGATCGCACTACATTGAGGAAGAGGGTATGCAAAGACTAACCTGCTCCTGTCTTTCTGTGCTGTTTAAGGTGCTTACTGTATACACTTCCTTGCTTTAATTCATGATTTGCTTCTCCTAATGGATTTCTCATTCCCCTAGCATGTTGGCATCAGTTGCTACATTTCACTCCTGTGCTGCCTACTTGCCATGTGTGTGCAGTTCACCACAGGAATGAATATTCATGCAGATTCAACAGCCTGCCAGGAATTGTCAGCCTGGAGGCATGGTTAGGGCGGGATTTGCTACTTCACATCCTGCGAGGTACTTTTCTAATACAAGACTATCTGCATATTGTACTATATTTGCTTGGTGGATTGAGAGAGACGTACAGAAAAGAGTTCAGTGAGTAAATGATGGGATACAGTGTTGAAAGCTTTGGATAAGTCTAAGAACACATTTGACATTAGGTTGACATTGTTTCTGTGTTGGTTTATAGTGTTGGTGAAGTGAAGGAGGGTGGTCATTATGCTATGGTGGAGTCTGAAGCCATGCTGTGTTTTCAAGAGTAAATTATTTTGAATTTAGGTGATATAGAAGCTGAGCATAAATTAATTTTTCAAGTATTTTTGATAGGGGAGGAAGGATTGCAGCAGGCCTGTAGTTATTATACTCTGTAGATGTGTCAACTTCATGTAAAGGTGTAATAAAGATTTTTTCTAGATGGAAAGAGTGTACTTTTTGGATATAGATGTAGTTGTCAATACAGAGACTGGAAAAGCAATTTCATCTGCAGCCATTTTTAAGTAGTCTGAGGGGAGATGGTTAGCAGCTAGTTGGTTTTAGCTTATGTAGGAGCTTTTTAATGGTGGAGTCAAAAAGCTGATGATATTTAGCAGAGGCTCCAGGTACTGAGAGGGTAGTGGAAGTATTACTGTTTGTGAGGGTCAACAGAAATGTAGTTGGTGCAATTAGCACCTTGGGCTGGTACTATGAACCAGTATCTTCAAGTAAAGAGCAAAGAAAAAAGGTATAAAAAAAGCACACTTTAATAAGCTGTAAGTGATCGGCTTATTAAAGTTATCTGTACCCACCCCAAGCAGATCTATTCTCTGTCCTCCAGCAAAAAACAAAACAAAACAAAAAAAAAAAAAAAGTTCCTTCTACTGGCAGACCATCCAGGTGGCCAGATGCGTTACGTGCTCCCCCCTCCTGCCCCAGCCATTGCGGTCCCATTTTTGTGACCTGTCCCCAATGTTCCTTTAACATATTGTATTAAAAAAAAAATTCTTATATTAAACTGCAACAAACTGGTTGCTACAGTTTATACCTAGTATGGCACTCATATTTTCATTTTTTTAATTCTTCTGTTTAAACTGTAGCAAACTACTTGCTACAAATGTAGCAAACAGTTGCTACAGTTTATATCCTGCCTGGCTGCATGGAGCTCTATAGCACTCAGGTTTCAGTTTGAAATAAAGTTGCTACAGTTTAGACCACACACAGTGCGACAGCACTCTGGTTTGACCGCAGATGCATTACTGGCTTTTAAAAGCCAGTATTGCATTAAAGAGCAATTGGAATTGACTAATCATGCCCCCCCAACACTTTGCCCCTGGAGCAGTTGCCTGCCCTAGCTACACTACTAAGGGGAGATATAGTCTGTACAAAATAGTTGTTAAACTGTGTGGGAATTGAATCATTAGTATTGTTGGATATAGGGACGGGGGTGATAATTTGACCTGGATGTCAACGTTTTTTTATGGATGTCCAGAAGAGTTTTGGGTTGTTTTGATGTTTAATTTGGAAAATGTTATAATATGTTTGTGTGTCATGTTTTATTTGGTATTTTGTCCTATTCCTTAGTTGCCTGAAAAGTTGAAATATGTTTTATGGTCTATTTTTAAGTCTTTCTTTCCAGGTTTTGTCACCTTGTAGCATTACTTTCTAAGTTAGCCATGGTGCAAGATTAGATTAACCCTTTTAGTACATACTGGGGCAAGGTTATTGAGAATTTTTAGTAATATCTCATTTAAATGTGAGACAGCAGAGTATAAGGGAATAGCTTTTAGTATTTTCCATTTATATTATGTTAAGGATTTGATAAAAGTACATTTGTCAAAGTTTTTTAGGGTATATATTTGGTTGCAAATGATATGTTTATCTTGGATACTGTAACTTCTGAGAGTGTAAGTAGGTTGATGGTCACTTAGGCTGTCTGGAAAGCTACCGGCTGCCCTAATTTTGTTGGGTCTATTAGCAATAATCCAGTCTAAGGTTGATTGCCTACCAGTACTTTTTTAGACTGTAGTAATTGATGTAATTAACTGTATAAAGCCATACAGGTTTATGAGATCAGCTGGGGTGTTGTTGCTTATTTGTCCTGTCAAGCCTAATTATACTGAAACCAGGTGGGGTAAGCTCATTGTCATTTATGTCTTTTTTTCAGCCACGTTTCTGTAGCTATGATTATGTCTGGGGAATATGTTGCAATACAATCATGAATGCCCTGGATGTTATTGCATATGCTTCCAAGATGATGTTTAGGAAGAAAACGCCAGAAATGGGAGATAGGAGGAAAAGAGAATGGTACGTTTGGTACCACACTGTTAATGGTTTTTTTCTGTTGTGTGGGGCCAGGGTTTGGGTAAATGTCTACACTGATTTTTTTTTGGGGGGGGGGTGGGGCGAGGTGGAGGCGGAAATTTTATGAAGGAAAGTATGTAGCCAAATGCATTTGTGCTTTAGTTTTATTGGATTTCGTATGGTAACATGCTTAGATTTAAGATACCTGTAATCGATAAAGTCTAAGAAAGTTTGCCTGTACATTTTGGGTGCTGTGGTGATTGATTGACTTGGTAACTGTCAGTGTAGTGATTGTGGGTTTGTAGAAATATTAATTATATTTAGTAGGGAAGTATGGTAGTTGGTAAAGAGTGCTAATATCATGAGTAGGCACACTAGTGGGGTTATTTTGTATGACATGTAAGATTTTGCTGAAGACATAAGTTCGCACTGTAAAATGTCACTGGGCAAGAGTAGTTATAGTTACTGCAATATAACTTCTACAAGGACAAGCTGGGTTCAGCACTGTAAGTAAATGACTCAGAGATCCTGATTGTAGGGCAGCTGTGATTGGGTTATGCTCTAATTGTTTTGATGCAAAGATAGGTTGTTTGAAGTGTTTGTGTGGAGTTAGGATACTTAAAATGTAGAGTAGGAGGGGGTAGGTGAGAATTGGGGGTAAGGTAGGGAACCTGAGTAAGCCCAAGCGTAGTGAGGGAGAATAGAGCAGAGCCAAAACACTGAATCAGCAATGTAACAATACTGAGAAAAACAATCAGTAAGCTTTGGTTATGGCATAAGATAAGAAGGTTTCCAGAGATGGTCAACTGTATGAGTTGAAGAGTGTAAAACAGAAGCTGGGAGGGAGAAAAGGAGAATTATAGGGAGTAATAGACAATCCCAGGAAGAGTAAGTAGGGATTTACATGTGTGGTTCAGTATTTAGAGAGCTGTAGCATAGCATATCTAGCAGTCAAGGAAGAAAAGGACAAAGGAGTAGTGTGAAAAGCAAAGCAAATAGTTTGTCCTGTTCCAGTGGGGAGGAGGGGAGAGTAACAAACTATGTATTGGCTGTTATTTTGTACTACACAAAAACTTGTTAAAATTATTGCCCATTATTATGGGCTGTAATATATACCAGTGGTATAGGTGGTGTTGGGGTTCTATGGAACCACATCCTCTAGTACAGAGTATACACCCTACAGCTACCTACTTCAGGTGAAGGGTACACAGACACTCAGCTGTCCCTATTGTCTGCTTCTACAAGTTGTACATCATAGATTATGTTAACTTTACTGGATCGTAAGTACATAATTACTTTCACTGTACATTTTTGGTTCTTTCACGGATGAACATCAGGCTTGGGTGTCATTTGCTGGACAGTAATAATTCTTATGCAGCCTGTGCAGTGTATTAGCTGGGGCTGGTTTGTTCAGGGTCAAAAGAGTAGGAGTAGAGATGGCTGAAATGGATAAGAGAGATGTTAGACAATGTTACTGTATGTTTGAAGAATTCAGTTTAAACTGAAAAAAAAAATAGATGGGAAAAGACAATGCTTGTTATCAGGTTAGGCCTCCAACATATGTTTTGCAGATATTTATGTGACTGCCAGAAGGTGAGATCAGAGGTCCTTGTGTATACAGGATCTATAATCAGTTAACAAACTTTTACAACTTGACAGAATAAGATAAAAAAGTGCACACTACTCTAGCATATTATATCTAGCAGTCATATCTGTTGCATCAGACTGGCATTAAACCCTATCTGTCCTTAAAAACAGGTACAACTTCTAAGGTCTACAATTAACTCTCAGCTATAGATTAATAAATCACAGCTGATCTGGTCAACAGTTAGTATAACACAAAGTCTACACATTTCACAGTACAGCAATAAGGGTGATCATCTTATAGTTAAGTCACTTTTTATACCCATAGTACTAGGTTTCATGCCTGCTGCCTAACATTTACCCGTGTAATTAGCACCACTGTTAAGCCAACACAAAATGTGTGTGGCTAACAAAGAGACAAATTCTAGCACATCTGACAGAGTTGCCCTACAACAGCCTGTTTAACATGCGGAGAAGCAAGAACATGTTTTTCTCAACACCATACAACACTAACAGTAGAACTTTCTCATGTTGGAGAACTGCAGTTGAACAATATAAATCCTAGTACATTTCTACTTTAGTGTGCTGCTTTTTAGAGAAAAACACAATAAAAACCTGTTAACAACATAATATGGAAACAACTTCTAGCAGTATAATTATTTTTATTTTGTAGTACTGTGTGCATGCAGTTTGTGCTTAGTTAGAGAAATTCTCATAAAGACAATGAGCTTCTAAACTCATTGAGTTAGATTTTACAAACATCAGAACATAACATTTAGCATTTGTAACCCACAGCATGAAACAATTTCAACAACAAAGACACAGGACAATACTACTACACCACATTGCTATTCAAGAGTTCAGAGATCACACAGAAACTTAAAATAATTCAGTAGGAAAGTTCTGATATAACAGAAAAACACTTAGTCTAATCTTTATAATTCTAGCTATTTCTACTTTTAAGATAACTTACTTAAGACAACAGGCAGAGTACTGATGAGATGGATGTCAAGACAAAAATGCTTAATAATCTCTGGTTCTCACTGTTTAAATTGAAACTGCAGTTCTGCTAAACATTACATCATCTTTTTTACACTTCCTGGAGTTCCCAGGCTGACACGTTAACTACATTTACATTCTTAACATCCCCCTTTTGTTATCTTGCAGCTGGTCAGGAACATAGCAATAAAAATACATTTGCATGTTTAAGTCTAGCAATTTAACTCTTGGTTAAAACAATAGAAAGAATTTCTTCATCTAGACTATTCGGCACCACTGTCCCCTTGAAAGATTCACCACATGCTTTTACTGGGTCAGTAGAGAGCACTGTTGCCAAATGTTTGTAACAACATTTCTTTACATTTAAAACAACAAGCATGTAGTTTACATTTATATTTACAAATGATAGAATTATGTATCAAATTCTATTTGACTAGGCTGGCAGCCTTCACCCTTCTCTACCAGTCTTCACCCCCCCCCCCAGAGAACTCAAGCTAGTTTTTCAATTGACCCTTGATAAATGCCGCTTGAGAGGGTTAGGTCTATCTGGGTGTACCTCCCCCCATTCCCTGACTTGAGAGCCCACCTGCATTGGCCTTGCTAATCCCACTGCGGTGCTGCACTGACATATCATATGCTTGCAACCCCACGCTCCATCTTAGCAACTTGGCATTTTGCTGACTGGCTCTGTTTAACCATGTTAGAGGGTTGTGATCTGTCATTACAGTGAATTTTCGTCCATACAGATAAAGTTGAAGTTTCTGCAGTGCCCACACAATGGCTAGACGTTCCTTTTCTACAGCTGCATAGCATTCCTCCCTGGGTTGGAGCCTACGACTGAGATAAACCACTGGGTGCTCTTCTCCCTCTGAAGAAATCTGGCTAAGTACAGCCCTCACCCCATGGTTCAAAGCATCCACTTGCACAACAACTTCTTTGCTGTAATCTGGACTGGCTAACACAGGGGGTCCTCCCAAAGCCTCTTTAAGCTTCTGTAATGCCTGCTCACATGCTGGGGTCCACACTACCTTATCTAACCTGTTCTTCCTTGTCAGGTCTGTGAGGGGAGCAGCTATGGTACTAAAACTAGGGACGGATTTTCTGTAGTACCCTGCTGTCCCTAAGAATGCCCTCACCTGCTTTTTAGTAACAGGTGCAGGCCATGCTTGAATGGCTTCCACTTTGGCAGGTTCTGGCCTTATCTTACCACTCTCTACTCTACGTCCTAATTAGGAGACCTCTGCCATACCCTCCTGACATTTGCTTGGCTTAATGGTCAACCCTGTCCTCTGTAGTCTGCCCAGCACCTCCCTGACATGCTGAAGGTGCTCTGGCCAGGAATGGCTGTAGATGGCAATATCATCTAGGTAAGCAAGGGCAAACCCTCCTACTCCTGCTAGGATATGATCTACCAGCCTCTGGAAAGTCACTGGGGCATTCTTCATCCCAAAGGGTATCCTTGTGAACTCATACAAGCCAAAAGGAGTCACAAAGGCTGACTTATCTCTAGCACTGGGAGTCAAGGGCACCTGCCAGTAACCCTTGGTAAGATCAATGGTTGTAAGATGCTTTGCCCACCCAGCTGCTCTAGGGCCTCATCTGTCCTAGGCATGGGGTAAGCATCTGACTCTGTGTGAATATTTAATTTCCTGTAGTCCACACAGAACCTTGTGCTGCCATCCTTCTTTGGCACCAGCACCACTGGGGAGGCCCAGGGACTGTTGGACTCCTGAATCACCCCTAGTTCCAACATGTCCTGTACCTCCTCCCTCAGAGTCTGTTTGACTCTCTCAGGAACCCTATAAGGGGCCTGCCTAATAGGCCTTTGGGGTCCTGTATCCACCTGGTGCTGCACCAGGTGGGTGCCCCCTGGTTTCCCAGTGAACGTGTCCCCAAACTCCTGCAACACTGCTCAGATTTCTCAAACCTGGGTAAGAGATAGCTGTTGGGATATTGCTACCCCTTCCACTGAGGTGTCAGCCCGAGCCTCACTGAGGAGATCAGTCCCCACATCTCCCTCAGAGTCCTCCTGCAGTCCACTACAAATGCTCAGCACAAGGGCCTCCCTATCATGGTAAGGTTTTATCATGTTAACATGGTACAATTTGTGCCCCTGCCATCAGCCTAGCAGTTCCACCATGTAGTTAACATCACTTACCTTTCTTACCACTTTGTAGGGTCCCTCCCAAGCTGATTGCAGCTTGTTGTGTCTGACAGGAATGAGAACCATTACCTGCTGCCCCACAGCATACTCTCTAGCTTGAGCATTCCTGTCATACCACACCTTTTTTTGTTGATGGGCTTCTGCCAGGCTCTCCTGGGCCAAGCCCATGAGTTCCCGAGCCTTGTCCTGAGGTCTAAGACGTATGCCACAACAAACTCCTTGTGGGACTTGCACTCACCTTCCCACTCATCTCAAATTAAATCTAGAGGTCTCCTCACCCTATGCCCATACAGCAACTCAAACGGTGAAAAACCTGTGGATTCCTGGGGAACTTCTCTGTAAGCAAACAACAGATGGGGCAAATATTTGTCCCACTCCCTCTTAAACTGATCTGCAAATGCCCGTAGCATGGACTTGATTGTAGAGTTTAACCTCTCAACAAGACCATTAGTCTGGGGATGGTAGGGGGTGGTCTTCCTGTGCTTCACCCCACAGGACTTCCACAGACAAACCAGCAGGTCTGACATTTAATTGCACCTCTGTCAGACAGTATTTCTTTTGGGAAACCCACCCTGCTGAAAATCTCTAACAAAGCATTTGCCACCTTCTCTGCCTCAATGGAGGACAAAGCCACTGCCTCAGGGTATCATGTAGCATAATCCACTACCACTAGGATATACTTTTTCCCTGTGGAACTTGGGGTACTCAGAGGACCCACAATATCCATAGCTACCATCTGAAATGGCTCCTCAATCACAGGCAAAGGCATCAAAGGAGCTCTCACCTTGTCTCCTGCCTTGCCTACCTTTTGGCACTGCTCACAAGTCCTGCAGTACCCTGTTACATCTCTGGAAATTCCAGGCCAATAGAAGTTCTGCATAATATGGCTCTTTGTACGTTTTATGCCCATATGACCTGCAAATGGAATATCATGGGCTATGGCTAGAAACGCCAGATGGTAGGCTCTAGGCACTACCAACTGCTGTACACTCCCACCTTCTAGCCCTCCCTTAGGGGTCTACTCTCTGTATAGTAACCCTTTGTCCCAGTATACATATTCCTCCTTTCCTTGAGAATCAGGTGCCTCCATAGCTACCTAACTCAGGCCTTGCAATGTAGGGTCTGAGAGCTGAGCTTGTCTCAACTCTCTCCTTGTAACCCTTCCCAGCTCCCCTCCACAGGAAGTCTGGCATCCTCTGACAGCAGTGCCTCACTGTCAGCCTGGGTACTACTACTCACCCCTACCTTTGCAGTTACCCTGTCCAAGGGAACATCAGTACCCACAAGCAGCTGTGGCTCACCTTCAGTCTCACTGCTACAGTGTAGCTCCCTCCCTGAAGTAACCACCTCACC
The DNA here is from genome assembly GCF_019279795.1 of Protopterus annectens. Lineage (NCBI taxonomy): Eukaryota > Metazoa > Chordata > Ceratodontiformes > Protopteridae > Protopterus > Protopterus annectens. The sequence continues at coordinate 1,925,026,044 of NC_056741.1, forward strand.
AGTCCTGGCTGCAAGTATGCAGTCTGTCTGGGCCTCCCCCAGGCTACCAGGCCCACATGCTTGTCTCCTAGTCTCACTGCGTGTAACTGCATAAGTACATGGTACTGCCTCATCCAAATCCTTCCCTCTCGGGACATGTGCAGGATGGTAGTTTAGTACCCCTGTTGTCTCAAGACAACCTACTATTGGCATTTTGTCTTTCCCACTTACTGGCTCTCTCACATTTGGTTCCCCACCTTGCCTCCATGGATACCTGTATGCCACATGGCCCCACTGGTTGCATTCAAAACATTTAACCCTAGCTCCTAGATGTGTACCTGGACTAGTGGCTTCCCCTGCTACTGGCAGATTCTGTTGTGGCAGTCTGTGCTGCCCACCATGGGTTCCTTTAGACCCATGAGCAGTACTGGGGGTCCTCTTCCTGTGCAGGGCTGCCCTGCTGGCCAGGTATAGGTCTCCATTCTTCCCCAATTATCTGAAGTAGCACATTGTCTATCAGCTAACCAGATCCTCGTGTCCTCAGGCAAAGTGCTAAGGGCTTGTTCCCTCACCAAAAGGTCTGCCAGCCCTTCAAAAGTGCTGACCTGACATCCACTAACCTAGCTATGAAAAGAAGTGCTCAGTTCAGTAATGTATTTACACACACTTTCATCTGCCTTGCATCTATGCTCACAAAACCTTTTCCTATACATTTCAGGTGTTAGCTTAAAACATTCTAAAAGACATTTTTTACAGCAGTATAATCAAAACAGACAGAGTCAGGCATTTTTGATAAAAAAGTTACAGCTTTCCCATGGAGTAAGGGGGTCAGTAACCGTACCCAGAGCCTTGGTCAACACTATACTGTTTGCATACCCTCTCAAACATATGTATGAAACTATCAAAATTATCCCCCTTTAAATTGCGGAAGAAATTTACTGACCTGTTGTGCTTCTGGGGTCCAGTTACTCCCTTCCACATTACCTCCATGACTCTGGCAAAGAGTCAACATTTCCCTCTCATGCCTTCTCTGATGCTCCTTTTCTTCAGCTTCTATCTCCAAACGCCTGGCTTCCAACTCAAGTCTCTTTAGCTTCAGCTGGATTTTTAGGTCTACTGCAGAAAGGTTGAGCTGTCCATTCTCCGTGGATATTGTTTCTGCACTGCCAGTCTGATTGTCCTTTGCAGAAAGGTTGAGCTGTCCATTCTCTGACAATATTGTATCTCCACTGCCAGTCTGATTGTCCTCCTGGATGTTGTTTTCTGATGCAGCTGTAACCAAGGCTGCAATCAGGTCTGCCTTAGTCAGGTTTCTATGCACCAGTTAAATAACCAATAGTGAAAGCACCCAAAACAACCAATAAGTCCAAAAAGAGTGCAATGGGCTAAAATGAGAGAACAAAAAGCTATAATCCAACTCAATTTATTAAACAGAAATACGCAAAGTACATTAACGCTTTTTAAAAACAAAACACGCGTTTTCGTCCTCAACATTCAGACTTCATCAGATATACATTAATTAATACCAACTGCTTCTTATATATTTAGAATTAAAAACAATCAACCAATAATGTCTTTACCAACCATTTTAAATAGACAAATCAAACATTCAATTGGGGCTCATGAATATTCATAATCATTATATACATATGCATGATTCATTTCATATATATTTTTAAAAAATATATTAAAAATACTTTTTTTAAAAAATAGTCATATTAATAGGTTCATTACTTATTTTCTCAATCCCTTAAAATATTTACTAAACCATAAACCTAATATATGTTTATAAATTAGAATACTAAACAAATACATCACATAAAACATAAAATACATACAAAAACAGAAAAAAAGAGATAGAGAGAACTAACTCCCTCTACTGTAAAAACCTAAAATTACAATCATATTCTGGCAGCCCTTAATTTTAGTAGTGGCAATATGGTTAAAGTATCATTTAACCCTGGAAATTTTCCTGCTTCCAGGGTTACTTGCCACCATAGTGCTTTACTTTCTAATATCTCTTCCCAAGGGCCACCTCTGATATCTTGTTTAATTTGTTCTAATACAAAAAAATAAAATGTATACCCTTCACAACATCTTGAATGTTTATAAAGTGCATTAGTGTCTTTTGCTTTAGAAATTTCATAGATGGGCTCATATATTCTTTTTCTTAATGTTCTTTCCGTTTTACCTACGTAAAACGCTTGACATTTTTGACATATCGCAAGATATACTAGTCCCTTGGTGTCACAACAATAAAAACCTCTACTCCTAATCCATCTGTTTCTACTCTCCAGGTGGATTTCACTTTAATTTATAATATATGGACATTGATTACATCTACCACATTTATACGTCCCTATTTTTCTATTTCCTGTTAATAATAGGTTGGTTTTAAACCCATTAGTACCCCTATTACTACCATTTTCCAAAATTTTCCTTATACTGTGGGAATTTTTATATACTACCTTTGGTATTATTTTGGATATTTCTTCCACATCTGTAAATGATGCAAATTTCTCCCATTCCCTCTGGAGAATATCTCTCATATTACCATTAATGGTATTATATTCCAATACTAAAGCTCTTTGAAACTCTTCAGGGTTATGCTCTTCTTTGTTTCCCCCTTCACTCATTTCCTTATAGATATTGTTCCCCATACCTTTAATGGGCTTAAATTTACTTAACCTCCCTTTTTCCACTTCCTTCCTAATATTATTAACAAACACTCTGGGATAACCTTTATCTGTAAACATTTTCTCTAATAAATCACATTCTTTTGCAAAATCAGTATCCAAACTGGTCAAACGACAACCCCTAACAAATTGTCCCTTTACTATATTTCTTTTACAATGTATAGGGTGGGCACTGTCGTAATGCAAGAAGGAATTACAAAACGTGCTTTTTCTATAGACTTTAGTTTACAACCTCTCATTCACCTTATATATTTCCACATCTAAATATTGAAGAATATCATATGATGTGTTATAGGTGAATTTTAAAAAACTAGTAGTATTATTTAAGTAATCCATAAATTCTATAAATCTCTCATAACCTCCCGTCCAAAAGATGACCTCCTGGATGTTGTTTTCTGATGCAGCTGTAACCAAGGCTGCAATCAGGTCTGCCTTAGTCAGGTTTCTATGCACCAGTCCCCTAGCCTGGCACATCTCCATCAGCTGGCTCCTTGTCAGCTTTCCATACTCCTCTGCTGACATGCTGCCTGCTCACCCTGACTAAGCTAACAAAAGAAATAAAACAATTGTGATCTGAACTCTGAGTATTCACTGCATGGCTGATTTAAAGTACAAAACACCTTCAGATATCACTGTACATAAGCTACAGGATTTACTCTACCCACACCACTACAAGCCAATTAGTATTTGCAACTAATTAATATGTGATGTGGATATCCCACTAATGTGAAGTGGATCCCACCATTTCCACCACATGTGACAGCCGTGCCCTGGCCCAGCAATCAAGGAGCCTCAATCCTCACCACTAACACCAGAGAGGGCATCTCATATAAGAGGAAAGGATAACAAATACACACAGCAAAGTACAATTTCCCTTAAGTGCACACAGAGATCACAGTCAGTCTGGGGCTGGTTGCTCCCCTGCTTTCCAGGTCCCCAATAAGACTCCCCACTGGCACAGCTATAGAGTCCAGATCTCAACCTAGCTGGCAAGCTAACCTCTCTAGTACCCTCTCTGTCCAACCAGTGCTTCGTGTCCCTGCCCAAGTAGCTGACACACACACACTTTGAGATTAATATTTAAACAACTTCACAGACACTCCTGGGAAAGGCTGACACAGATTCTCCAGCTGTGCCCCTTTACCCAGACTATACGGTAGTAATTACTGCCACCACCAGCTAATAATTATCAGCTACCCAAAGGCCTTTAAAAGGGTGTCCAATTATTACTGTGCAATATTATTATCCAATTGGTAATTGTGTTTAATCAGTCAAGGCTTATTTGGAGTGACTTAGACAGTAAACTATATAAATATGCAATGTACTCTAGAGCTTAAATATCTCTACATAAACCAGCCACAGTTGAAAAGGGTTTAAAATATTTAATAATAAATAATAATAAAGACACAAGACAATACTACTACACCACAGTGCTATTCAAGAGTTCATAGATCACACAGAAACTTAAAATAATTCAGTAGGAAAGTTCTGATATAACAGAAAAACACTTAGTCTAATCTTTATAATTCTTGCTATTTCTACAAGAAAGATAACTTACTTAAGACAACAGGCAGAGTGCTGATTAGATGGATGTCAAGACAAAAATGCTTAATAATCTCTGGTTCTCACTGCTTACATTGAAACTGCAGTTCTGCTAAACATTATATCATCTTTTTACACTTCCTGGAGTTCCCAGGCTGACACATTAACTACATTTACATTCTTAACATCCTCCTTTTGTTATCTTGCAGTTGGTCAGAAACAGAGCAATAAAAATACATTTGAATGTTTAAGTCTAGCAATTTAACTCTTGGTTAAAACAATAGAAATAATTTCTTCATCTAGATTATTTGTCATCACTGTTCCCGTGAAAGGGCCACCACATGCTTTTACTGGGTCAGTAGAGAGCACTGTTGCCAAATTTTTGTAACAGCATTTCTTTACATTTGAAACAAGCCCGTAGTTTATATTTATATTTACAAATTATAGAATTATGTATCAAATTCTATTTTACTAGGCTGGCAGCCTTCACCCTTCTCTGCCAGTCTTCACAGTACCTACAGGAAGCAACAGAGCTCAAAGGCAGAGGGGGATGATGTGAAACCAAAGCTCATTTGGAGGGATGGATAATGGGAAAACAACCGAGTTCAGTGGGAGTGAAGGATGATGGGAAAGTAAGCTAAAGCAGGAAATAAACAAGAGATGTAATTACCCACTGAACCAGCAGTGTAACATTGTTGAGAAAAACAATTAGCAAGCTTTGGCTATGGCATAAGGTAAGAAGGTTTCCAGAGATAGTTAATTTTATGAGTTAAACATTGTAAAATAGAAGCTGAGAGGGGGGAAAGGAGAATTACAGGGAGCAGTACACAAGCCCAAGAAAATTAAGCAGAGATTTACACATGTGGTTAAGTATTTAACGGGTTAGCTGCAAGCTATTGCAGTAAAGGAAGAAAGGGGGGAGATGGTGTTGACTTGTCTAAACATGGGCTAAACTCTTGGCTAGGCTTATAAGAGTCTTGGGGCCAATAGCCTAGTAACTTCCTATGATCCTATGAGAGTAGTTTTAAAATAAAAGCAAAGTAAATAGTTTGTCCTGTTTCAGTGGTGTGGAGGGAGGGGGTAACAAGCTATGTACTGGCTGTTATTTTGGACTACACAAAAACCTGTTAAACTGATTGTATGCATTATAGACATACTGATTGTATGTATGTGATGCATAATGTGCATTATAGACATACTGATTGCATGTATGTGATGCATAATGTTTGAAACTGGTAATATGTTAATATGATTTGTTTTCTTTTATATAAATGTATGTTTGCTTAGGTCTTAAGTGATAATTTAATAAAGGTGTTAAAAAAACAGTGGTTCTGTACTAAAATGTAGATACTGAAGTTGGTTGATTAACAGATAATAACTAACCATATCAAAGGCCTATATGAAATCAACACGAAGAGCCCACAGATGTGACCTTTGATAGAATCATATAAAGTAAAAACTGGTTTCCCTCATAGTAATAACCTGCATTTGATAGAAATATATATATATATATATATATATATATATATATATATATATATATATATATATATATATATATATACATATACAATTTGGTAGAACTGTTTTTCCTTCACAGTAACAGAGGTTTGGTAATCATAGTTTGTCTTTTTGGCTTTTCCCGGTTAGGGGTCGCCACAGTGGAATTCCAATCCGCTAATGATTGGCAATCGATTTTTATGGTGCCGAGTTGCCAGCCCGACAGCCAACCTTCAGTGAAGGCACGCCCATTCATGCATATCTTTCGGAGACCCCTTGACCACGGGGAGAACATGCAGACTCCACACAGAAGGCACTCCAGCCGAGAATTGAACAGGAGAACTTCTTGCTGTGAGGTAACAATGCAACTGCATTACCACCGCGGAAAACAGGTTTGGTAATCATAGTAACAGTGTGATATTTTTAGATCACAGCACCTGTAAGTACAGAAAAGAAATATGCAGTAAACAAGTGTGATTAGCTTAATGGATGTGCTTCTGTGGAACAAAAAGTATTATACTTCTGAATGTTTTTGTAACAAATGGTATTAACAATAGAGGCTTGTTGAAATAGCATAAACAGTTGAATGTACACAGATATTCAAGTGAAAAGGGAAATTGCTAACACAGCAGAAAAAGTTACAGAGCATCCTTTCAATGAAACAGCATTTTGGCCTGCTGAGAACTGGTTTTCTCTGGATGAGATAAGAATGCAGACAAAGAATGCTTCAATACAGGAAAACAATGTTTTCATCAAGGACAAAGTTTTGAAACTAGATAAAAGTGGCTGTAAAAGACTATTTGTAATCTGTGTCAGCTGTGGAAGTGCATTATATCTGACAGTGGTCTGTGTTATAAAGAAAATGTTTATAATCTCACAGTAGTACTTGGTCAGCTTGTTTCAATAAACTCTTCAGCATATGAATATACAGTTGTACAGTTAATCTGTGTACTTGCTGATAATTCAATTTAACAGTGGCATGCCAGACTTAATTCAAACCTTCTAAATATTTGTAAAAGTACTCTGACAAGCACTAGTTAATATTTTGTTGGCGCCAACCTCAGTACAGTTGGTATTGAACAGCTCAGCAGTATGAGAAACTTCCAAGTGGGTGAAACCGAGATTTCATCTTTGCATCTGCTCTGAGACATTCTCCAGCATTTTCTACACAGACGGAGCTTCCAGTTTGCAGTTCTAGTCTACAGCCTGATCACCTGTTAGCCATTTCTGAAAATGGTAAGCTTATTTCTGAAATAATATGGATGCCATCAAAGACGTAAGTGCTAAATGTACATGTTCTGTGGCCATAGACTTAAACCAGACTCCTGATAAAGTCTGGACATTATTATATCAGTGGTATGAACCAGCCAGTAGTGATGTTAAATGTAATAAAGCATTGTTTGGTATAAAAAGAAGTGAGAAAATTTATACATGTAAATGGATTCATTGTTTTGATCAGTATGTACAACAGTATAAAAGTAAACTTGAATGTCTTAACTGTGGAAACAGATGTATTTGTTTTTGTTTAACATGTCATAAAAATGTGTTACAACAGTTGTCAGTAAAGATTATGCTGGACAAGTCAAAATTATGGGATGAAGTCAAAAGTGATTTTGCAATTCCAGTTTCTCCCTTTTATAGAGAATTTTGATCAGTTTTAGATCTTGCTAAAAGTTTACAGGTAATTTTGATCAGTTTTAGATCTTGCTAAAAGTTTACAGGTTGCAGTGGGATGCTTTTAACAAAGATAAGCAATTATCAGACAAACAGCTGGATGATAAGTTATCAGAACTTAATGAAAAACACATGCAAATTTTAAAGAAACATGACATACAGGTTAGGACGTATATGCAGAATGTTTTAGACATTTTGACTAGGGCTGATGTTGCTATTCATACTGCTATGGATACACAAGAAAATATGGGTGGGTACACTTGACACGGAAGCTCTTACACATGAGTTACAGGATACACAACAAAAACTTTTGAATGCCATGGCAAAGGAAACAGAATTACACATTAAGATAGGGGAATTACAGAAACAACTACAGGAATATACAGTTGCACATGCAGATGCACAGAGGCACATGTCAGAACGTTAGTTAAGATAACATTAACGCTCCAAATGTGCAGGTAGTGTCAGGTTCTCCAGTTGATCTTTATCAACAGTCTCATTTGTTACAAACTATTCTTCATTGCAATGTCAAGAAAGGTATTTTTTAAAATATGTTGACATTTGAAGATTGGCTTTCGTATACTGCTGGCAATGCATGGAATGATTCACTGCAAATATGGCTTTTGGTATGTCTTCCAAAGTGTTATAAGGCTTTCATTGTTTCTAATGAATGCAATCTTGACTTTTATGTTAGGCAGAATAAGAGCTATACTCTTGGCTTACTCCCAAGGCCTGACTTTGATGCTAATACAGGAAGAGCATTTTAAATTGGCTTTTCAGATAGTTTACAGAATAGATAACAGGGAAATGCATGACCCAAACATGCAAAAGCAAAAGTTGCAGGATGATAACAGAGGGTCAAACATTTCATAACAAAGCAAGAAGGAATGCTAAATTGCAGCAATATGAGAGCAAAGGCAATGTATATCCCATAGGAGCTAGGGAAGATCCTTCCTGTGACTCAGAATGTAAAAGGCAGCAGGCTCAATATCAGGAATTTTCTTCATCCTGCATATGCAGCAAATGAACATGATAATTCCCAGGTGCAAGAACACAACAGTTGTGTTGTCAGAGAAGTTTCCAAGCATCTGGATAATAGTGATTCACAATAGGGGAGTGCCCCCCTACTCAGATAGTTCAGTTAGAATTTTTTAAACAAGGAAATGATGGCAGACCTTTAACTGACATCTGAATGGAGGGGTTGCCATGGAAAAATGTCTTAATAGACACAGGAGCAGCAGTTTATGTTATAAACAAAAGGTTTAAGCAGGATTTGAGAAAGAAAACTTTGATCTCAGTTTTAATGGTAGTGCATGTGTAGCAGTGGGCAGTGAACCTGTAGAAATTAAGTTTACTCAAGATGAAGCTTGGTTAATGAGAACATTTTTAATGCATCCTAGTTGTGGAATGACCATAGTAGGAATGGATATTGTAAACAAGCTAGATATAGTAATTGTTTTTTCCATACATAACAAATAAAACCAGTAAGGATTGTTATTTTAGAATATACAATTTTAATGATGAATATATTTCTGATGCATGCATAAAATTGTTTGAAAAAGGTTTTACCTTTGTCCCTACTAGAAGGGCAAGAATCGATGATGTCTTAATCAACCTTAAATTGTTTTCCAGGAAATTAAATTTAGCTTTCTTTTTTGATAACACTAATGGGGAAGATGTTGTGTACCCTGGCTGTAAAAAGCCTAGTTCTTTTAATCCCCCACTTATACCAGTCATTTCAGTATTTGAGAGGGTATGTGAAACTGAAATACGGAGGCTATTAAATACAAGACAGGGCACTGATACCTGGAATTTGACCATGGATGAATCTGTCTTATTGAAACAGATTTGTAACAATGCCAGCATACGAATTATGAAACTCGATAAGGGAGGGGGGATTGTGGTGATGAACAGGAATGACTATGTCAACAAGATGTTTACGTTACTATTTACCGATACTTATGAAGAGTCTAGTATTAATGAAGTGAGCACTGCATTTCATAAAATAGATTTGAATCTAGAGGATCTACTTATTAACAATCAGATCTCCCCCCCTCTGAATATAATTTGTTGATGTTAAAGAATCAAAAGACACCTGTTATTTTTGGTATACCAAAATTACACAAGGATATATCTGACCCCCCTTTTACACCAACTGTAGATGTAAGGGACTCAAAAACTTTTTTATAGCACAGTTTATTGACCATCATTCTAAAAATATATTGTGCTAGCATCCCTCATCAATTAAAGGATTCATAGGATTTTTTAACTATGATTAGTATGGAACTATATAATGACAATCTTATTTTTGTTACCATAGATATCATGGATTTATTTTCTGTCATACCCCACAATATTGGAATTGAATTATTTTAAAATTATTTATGTGCCTGTTCTAATTTAGATCATACTAAAGTGTTAACACTTAGGACATTAATGGAGGTAGTACTTGAGAACAACTTTATAGTTTTTTGAACACCAATTGTTCAGGCAAAGTAAAAGAGTAGCAATGGGGGCAGTGTGTGCCCCCATCTTTGTCAATATAGTGTTGGCCTATTGGGAATTTAATTATGTCTTTAACACAGACTGTGTGAATTCATAGTCATTTTATGCAAGATTTTTGGATGACATAATTATTTTTTGGACTGACACTAGGGCTAAGTTAGAGGAATTTCTTCAACTACCTACATACTACCACAGAATTTTTTGCAATTTACTATGAATGTTTCAGACGATAAAGTTAACTATTTGGATGTTAGTCTTTTTAAGACTAGGCACCAAGGTAAATTTCAGTCTAATATCTACAGAAAACCAACATATTCTAACATGTTGTCATACTACACAAGTTGCCACCCCCGACACCAGACAAAATCACTAGTCAAAGGCCAATGTAATTGTTTAGCCAGGATGGTGTCGGACAATAGTGATTTTCAGGAGCAATGTAATATTTTAAAAGCTATGTTTCAGAAGAGAGGTTATCCAAAACCTCTCTTGGAAGGTATATTTCAAGAGGTTATTTATAAAAGGTCTCAAGGTCACTTTGTTCCCTTATTGGTCATCAGAAATGGCTTAATGGTGGTTTCGTCTTACTCAGATGAAAATAACGCCAACCACAATTTTGGTACAGCATGTATTCTCACCTTTAATAGTGATTTTAAGGAAATTAGAGCCATTATAGAGAATAATTGGTGTGTTTTTACTACAGATTCAGATCATATAAGAATACTAGGCCATTCTCCTAAGATTGTCTACAAGAAAGATGTTTGTATAAAAAATATGGTTGAAAATGATATTTTGAGGCTTTAAGTGGGAGAACACTAAAATATGGACAATGTAATCAATGTAAGCTTGTCCAAGAAGGTGGATCTGTATGCTTCCCCCATTATGGTTCCATTCAGCTAAAGAAGAAGTACAATTGGAATTCCAAGTATGTGGTTTATGTAGCTTTATGCCAAGACTGTTCAGCATTTTGTGTGGGGATGACAACTGAGAGTTTGAACATAATGATGTATCAACATTATTACTGTATTAATAAAAAAGATCATAATAATGTCCTTTTTAGGCACCTTGAGAATTATGAGCAACATTCTTTTAAGTGTACGATTATTGCTCATAAGTTTTTAGAAATAAAGGAACTGCAGTGGCAACTTAGAACTAATGCTACTTTTTTCCAGGTTTAAATGACCAATACTCCATTAGTAGTATTTTAAAATTAAAACACTCACACTCTGTAAATATTGTAAATAGCTTTTGACTTTAACTGTGTGAATTTGTTAAAATGTATCTGCACAATATTTTTCCATTATGGGAAATATTGCTCACGCATTGTATTATTTGATATGTATTTGTACTTGTACTTTAATTTTTATTGGACTGCTATCTTTACTGTAATCTGTTTCTTGGAGCTTTTCTCTCCGGACCTCCACTGAAAACGGGCTCTCTGGGCCCAGTGGACTTCCCCAGTAATCAAACTGGAAATAAATAAATAAATTACTTAGTAAAAGCTACTTTAGAAATTTAAGTGTCATTTGTATAAAAGTATGTACCTATATATAAACATTATTAGTGGTTTTCATTTGTTTTTTGTGTGTTTTTTATACATATGCTGTAAATAGGGGGGATTTTATGATATGTAAATATGTTGGCAGAGCTTTTAGGGTTGAGTGTAACCATTTAGAAAAATCACATGTGTTAATTGCTTACCCAATCATGTTGCTTTTTGTATAGCATTTAATGTGGTTGCTTTATGTGTGTTATTCTGATTAAGTCTCATTTACCTGAGACAAAAGCGCTCAATAAAGTGACATTTCGTGTCATCCGGGCTTGATTCTGTTTATTATTTTTCTTTTTTTTTTTTTTTATGGTTTGTCTTGTTGTGTGCGTTTAATTGTTTTTTCCAACTGTATTCTGTGGAAAACAACAGATGAAAGTGAACTGAGTGTTAACCGACAGTGCATAACAATACAAGTTAGCCTGGTAGAGCACAAGGGAATCAGGGCAGTGCCCCTGAGAGATGAACAAACAGATATTTGGAATACCAGAGAATGAATTTCAGACCTTATGGGCAGAAACAAAAACAGACTGTGGGAATTTAGAAGTTCTGATTACAGTGGGAGGTGCAACAGATTACATTCCTCCTTTCCAGAAACAGTATCCGATTCCAGCTGAGGTAGTTGATGAAATGAGGAAATGCATTTAGACATGCATTTAGACTCGGAACACACAGGCATAATTCAAATGGGACATAGTCCAACAAATTCATCTATCTGGCCAGTTAAAAAGAAGGATGGGCATTCCCGTTTGGTAATAGGCCTCTGTAAGGTTAATCAGTACACACAACCGGGAGTACATTTGATACAGAGAGTTCCAGAAATAGCAGCTTGCATAAAACCACAAAGCAATTGGTTTGCAGTGATAAATTTAGCAAATTTAGCAAATGGATTTTTTGTACTACTACTTAAGAAAACAGAATGCAAAGGTTTGCTTTTACCTTTGAAAATCAACAGTAGGTCATGACTAGATTACCTCAGGCTTTTCACAACAGTCCTGTCATTTTCCATCAGATAGTAGGGACATTCTTACAGGATGTGACTAAAGATGACAAGATTATTCATTATATTGATGATATTCTGATATAGTCAGAGACTGTGAAAGAACAAATATCACAACTGAGAAAAGTTCAAAGACAGTTGCAAGAGGCAGGGTTCAAAGTAAACAAAGACAAAATACAGTTCTTGTCACAAGAAGTAAAATTTCTAGGAACCATTATTAGACCGATAGAGAGGACTACTTGTCAGGAAGGGGTGGGGGCATTCTGCAATTACCAAAGCCTTTGACAATTTCAGATTTGCAAAAATTCATGGAAATTATGAACTACAACAGGGAGTTCATAGAGGACTGCACAGAAGCTGCAGCTCCTCTCTATAAAATGTTGGCAGATCAAAAAGAATAGTTGACTCTACAATGGAGTTGCATTGAGGAAGAGGCATTTAAAATGTTAAAGCAGACGTTGGCACAGGCAATGGAGCTGATAGCTTCCACCAGTAGCTTACCTTTTGTTTTGCAAGCAGCAGCAGGGAAGGAGACACTCTCAGTGGTGTTATTACAGTCTTGGCCACAAGAGGCATCTCAGGGAATGGACACTAACTTAAGACAGGTTACTTTTTGTAGCAGGAGAATGACTCCTGTAAAAAAAGGATATCATCCTTGGATTAAACAGATTTTGTCCATTTACTGGGGAATAAGATAGAGTATTTGACAATGTTCTTGGGGGTTATAGTTCAAACTCCACATTTGACAAGCAAGACTTTGCTAAATGACAACGAGATAAGCAAAATCACTGAAGGGGTTAACCAGACTGTTTTTTCAAAATGAATAACTACTTTCAGTATGAAAAATATACAAATACAGATGGGGCAAGTACTTCTTATCCAATTTCATTGGCAGATCTGGAGAAACCAGATAAGTCACCATTAAAGGCAGATATGACTGCCACATTCCTACAGTGTATGTGGATGGTGCACGTTTCTGGAAGGATGTGAAGTACTACACTGGGCTTACATTAGTGATGTTGCAAAAGGGAGACAAACCAATTATAGTTAAGTTACCAGGATACATGTCAACACAAAGGGCTGAGCTAGAACCTGTACAATATGTTTTGCAGCATTTACATCCAGTAAATATTTACAGTGACAGTGCTTATGTAGTAAATTCTCTAAGACTACATATAGCAACATGGGCTAGAAGAGGGTTCATTAATAGTGCAGGACAGCCTTTGAAGCATGCTTCTGTTTTGCAGGATATGTGGAAACTGATTCAAAAGTACAAGTTGCAGGGACAGTTCAGTATTTTAAAGTTAAAAGCTCATCAAATGACAAATGATGAAAATGCAAAGGGAAATGCTTTGATACATGCTAAAGCAAAGGAAGTAGCTGAAAAGGTTAAGCCTTTATATTATGAAAAGACTGAAGGAAAAGTTAGTGAACTTCAAGTTTCTGAAATATGATTTTTGGAGGAAGGAAAACAAGTAGATGAGGATTTGAAAAAGATTCAAAAGGAAAAGGGAGAGCCAGAAGAAATGGAAAAATGTGTGTTACAGAACGATGGAGTAGGTGGGTATTTCTATGTATGTGAGACAGAGAAAGGGCTGAAATTGGCATATATTCTGTATCAGTTAACAAAACAACTAGTGAAGTTTAATCACCAAATTTTGGGACATGTAGGAACAGAAAAGATATGGCCAGTAGTGAAAGAAAAGTATTGGAATCCATGTTTGAAAAAACTGTGTCAGGTAGTGCAGGATGAATGCTTGATATGTTTGCAGGCAAATGCAAAGTGCAAGAAGCCATAGCTGAATAGGGTACCCATGGCATATGGACCATGGTACTCTATACAGATTGATTATGCAGGACCATTGCCTCCTACAAAGGGTGGGTATTGCTACTTGCTGGTAGTGGTAGATGTTTTTTCAAAATGGGTAGAAGCAATTCCAACCAAGGGAATGACAGCTAAAGTAACAGCAGAAGCACTTTGGAAAAACATTTTTTGCCATTGGGGATGGCCCAGGGTGCTAGAATCAGATAATGGACCACTATTTTTAAGTAAAATGATAAAAGTACTTTGTGACATGCTGGGAATTCAGCAAATGGTTCATGTTCTATATCATCCACAGTCAAATGGGGTGGTATTAAGAATGACTAGAACCCCTAAAGGACAGGTTGAAAAAATGTGCCTTCAGAAAGGAAATAATTGGGTAAATCACTTACCTAGCATTTTGATGGAATTCAGGGCAACACCAAATAGAAAGACAGGAATATCTCCATTGAAGTGATGACAGGCAGACAAATGCCCTTACAGTTTCCTTTTGACGCAGAAGTATGGAGTGAAGAATCATTATTAGAAGCAACAAACCATCAACAATGGATGAAAGACCTGCAGGAAGTATGTCAAGAGATAGCCAAACAGCAAGTGCTCCATTTGTGGAAAAAAGTTCCAACATTGCTAGAGGAAGGAGATATTCATTTGGGAAGTAAAGTCATGGTAAAACATTTCAGTAAAACTTGTCCATGGGACAGTAATTGACAATGACCTTTTGACATAAAGGAACTGATACGTCCATTGGTCCTAAGAGTACAGAATGTGAAAAAGTCTAAAAAACATATTTGTACATAGAGATCAGTGTAAAGTAATTAAACAGGGAGGGCAAATGAAAGGTAGTTATTGATCTATTTTTCAGATGCCCATTTACTGGTTTGGGAGACCAAAATTTGACAGAACAGGAAGAAAAAAGACCTTTATTGGTAAAGGCTCCCAGAAAAAAGAAATGGATATAGTTAGTTATTATATTATATGCAATGGATGTTGTATATAGCCTGAAAGGCCAATCAATATCAAAAGACAAAAAGGGATGGATACCTGATTTGAATACATTTACAGAAATGCACATGGCATATGCAGAAGTAAATAATGAAACTGAATGTTGGGTATGTGCATCGCGTCTATATCACGTTATCGAAATCTTACTAAATCGAATCACTAAAGGTCGACCTCTAGTGATCAATGTAGAAAAACATTGAATAACGCTTAAAAAAACAAAAAGCAAACAAAAATAAAAACTAACTAGCGTAAGCAGGGGGGGCAAGCCCCCCTGCACCCCCACACCCCCCTACTTAAATATTCCAACTCTGAGACCACACTACATTGAGGTAAATGGAAATCTCCCCCTATGGAGATTTCCGTTTACCTGCAGGATGTTCTGCGTTTTCGATGTTGTGGTGCCGATGATATCAGCTTCGATATTGTCGGCTTTTGACATCGTGAAGTAGACCCTGTGCATCAATATCTATGGCAAAGGACAGAGTATATTTTTCAGCAGTACCCATGGAACTAAAAGATTTGCTAAAAATTAGCAACAGGAATAGAGTTTAGAGCAAACCAGACAAGGCAGATGTTCCAACCTTAAAAATAAGGACAGTTCCAAAAGGAAGTGTTTGTATACAACAGACAGGATCAAAACCAGTAGGGGTCAGTGAATGCAATATCACAGTAGCTAGAGGATGTTTAAATATATACCTGGAAAAGGAGTTAGAAGTCAGGGCAGATGTGAGAATGTTTTAATATCAACAAAAATTAGGAAAAGCAATAGAAATAATGAATACAATATTCATTTGGACAGATTGGAGGGAATGTCCCTCAGAAAATATCAGGAAAGATGTAGTACAATTTGTACATTACAGAATTTTGGAGGATACAAATGATAAGGACATGCACAAGTTTGTGACTAGCCTTAATCTAAGACTGGAGGAGGGCCCAATAGGTACATTATATGAGGGATAATACTACATTTGCAGTACAAAATCATATAAATGGCTTCCTATGGAAATGGGAAGGAAACTGTTATGTAGGGTATGTAATACCATCAATGAGATTAACTAAAGAACTACCTGAAGGTAAAATAAGGAATATCAGGAGAAAGAGTGAATTAAAAACAATATTGGTACATTAGATCAACCATGGATCTACAGATGTGACATAAATGCAGCATAAACAAATGGGTTAAAAAGTATGGAGAAGGGTAATAGCTGGAGCAGGAATTCTTCCAGCATATGGAGCTGTAAAGAGTATATGGGAATTGAGAAACCTTAGTAAATTATTAGAAGTACTGGCTAATGCCACATTTGGGGCAAATACAGACATAACAATAGAAATTACAGCCATTAGGACAATGGTAGTACAGAAAAGGATGGCATTTCATTACTTACTTTCTTCCTGGGGGGGGGGGGTCTTTGTGCTCTGGTCAACAAGGAGTGCTGTACTTATATTCTAGATAAGACAAAATCTATAAAGCAACATTTAAGTAGAATACAACTACTATATGAAAAGGCTAGAAAGACATGGAACAGTAACTGGAGTGATTGGTTAAATGGGTTATTTTTGGGATGGTGGAAAACTGTTATCACAATTTTAATTGCTATGGTAGCCATTATTTTACTGATGTATGTTAAATTTTGTATTAAAAAGACTGTCAATCAGGTATCTATTGTAGCTAATGTAGGGGTAAAGAAAGTAAAATAACCAATGGAGACATGATTTTTCTATAAAATTCAAATTCAGATCCAAATGTTTTTGGTTTTCAAAATAAAAAGGGGGAACTGATAGAATTATATGAAGTAAAAAGTGGTTTCCTTCATAGTAATAACATTTCTTTGAGATATATATATATATATATATATATATATATATATATATATATATATATATATATATATATATATATATATATATATATACATAGTTTCCCTCATAGTAATAACATTTGTTTGATATATATATATATATATATATATATATATAGTTTCCCTCATAGTAATAACATTTGTTTGATATATATATATATATATATATATATATATATATATATATATATATATATATATATAATTGGTAGAACTGTTTTTCTATTACAGTAACAGAGGTTTGGTAATCATAGTAACAGTGTGAGTGTTTTAGAATACAGCATCTGTTAGTCCAGAAAAGAAATATGCAGTAAATAAGTGTGATTAGCTTAACAGAATGTGTTTGTGTGGAACAAAAAGTATTATACTTCTGAATGTTTTTATAACAAATGGCATCAACAATAGAGGCTTGTTGAAATATCATTAACAGTTGAATGTACACAGATATTCAAGTGAAAAGGAAATGGCTAACACAGCAGAAAAAGTTACAGAGTATCCTATCAATGGAAGAACATATCAGCCTGCTGAGAACTGGTTTTCTCTAGATGAGATAAGAATGCAGACAAAGAAGGCTTCAATACAGGAAAATAATGTTTTCATCAAGGACAAAGTTTTGAAACTAGATAAAAGTGGCTGTAAAAGACTATTTGGTGAACATTGTTGTACTCTGAGTCAGCTGAGGAGCTGCAGTGTATGTGATAGTGATCTGTGTTATAAAGAAAATGTTTATAATTTCGCAGTAGTGCTTGGTCAGCTTGTTTCAATAAGTTCTTCAGCATACAAATATGCAGTTGTACAGTTAGTCTGTGCACCTGCTGATAATTCAGTTTAACAACCTTGGCCCACATAATTATAAATAGCAGTGGTAACTAACAAAATAATAGTTGTAGTGCTGTTTCCACCATATAAACCAAGATGGGAGTTAAAATCAACCTATATTAATATATTACAGGAGCTGAAGGTAGCTATTTTTTAGGATATTGGCAAGAACAGGAAAGATGCATGTGGGTCTAAGGTCTTCTGATGAATTAGACTACGGGTTAAAAGAGAAAGAATAACAGCATTTTTATGCTAGAGGGAACTCTTTCCAGAAGTGAAGGTAAAGTTAAGTATTTAGCACAGAGATTTTAGCAGTAACACTAATAGGCATTTTTCCAAAAAGTAATGAAACTGGTCAGAGAGAGAGACAGACTAGATTATATGTCAGGCAACTTATGAAGAAGCTTTTTCACCTCACTGATTAAGATTCAGGGAAACTGAAAAGGTGTACAGAAAGTTGAATCACCAGGCTAGAGTCAGAAGTATTTGTACAACCATTGAGTACAATGCCTCATTTGGCATGTACCTCACTAAACACCTGCAATAACTGGAGAGGCCACAAAAGTACCTCACAAAGAGGATCCTAGGCCTTAAATATTTGTCCTATATGGACAAACTAAAAAAAACTCCAACTATTCTCTGTCTTATATCGCCTACTTAGAGGCGATCTTTGCTTGGCTTACAAAGCCATGTCTGACCCAGCTCTGTTAGAAATGCTACATCTAAAGAAATCCCAATCCCTCTGCACCACATGCTCCTGAGACCTCAACCTCATTACCACAATCAACAGAACATGCTGGAGGAACAGGTTCATAATCCAGAGACTACCCACGCTATGAAATAGACTTCCCATACATGTGAAGCAAAGCACCTCACTGGCCTTCATCAAGAGAAATCGCGATGAGTGGATGGAAAATAAAAAATTCACCCCAGGGATCATGCCAGTGGCTTTACTCGACAGATGCACTGGGAACTAAGGTTGAGTGGCATGATGCCAGGATAATCCTATGGGCTAGGCTTGTAAAGGCTCCAGGGCCATTAGCCTAGGACACACCTATAAACCTATGAACCTATGAACACATGGGTAGTGAGTCCTCTGGTGAAACTGATTGGGTTTGTGAGGTAGACTGGAAAGAAGTGTAATGAATTATAAATTAGCTTTGGAGAAGAAGGTGGGAAGAGGGTTTGCACAAAGAAGCAGGAAGAGGCTAAACTGACAAAGTGTGAAGGGGAAGGTTCAGTATTTACAGGGATGGAAATAGTAGAAAATAAGAGATTTGGTATCATCTTAAAGTTTAATATACTTTCAAAACAACTTTGGCTTCCTGAAGGAGGCTTGGTACTGCCGTTTAAAATATTCAGACTTAGCCAGTTGCTGCTGTTTATATATGTGATCAAGAGAGTCAGCAAGGGATATGTTTGTGTGTGTGTGTGTGTGTGTGTGTGTGTGTGTGTGTGTGTGTGCGTGTGCGTGTGCGTGTGTGTGTGTATGTTTGCCCAGCTGCACACTTCTCATTTTCACTGAAAGATTGAATGCTCCAGATACACCACATACATACTGCTTACACCACTTTTTTTCTGAGTCAGAATGAAACAGGTATACAGGAGCTGCTGGTAAGTCTTGTAAAATTTGTATGTGATTTAATCTGCAATATGTGTCATTTTAGTGTCATGAAAACATATGAGAACTTGTGACTTTTTTCTTTGCAATGTATATCTGCAGTGTCAACTCAGAACTGAACTGGAGCAAACAGTGCAGCAGCAAATGCACTGTGTGCAAAATTCCGTCTCTGTGTCTTGGGAATTCACCTCTATTCAACGCTCATAACGTTAAGCGCTTTCACTTGAAGGTTCTGAGGAAGCTTATTTAATTCAAGTGAAAGCGCTTAACCATTCTTTGTTTGTTGGCATTACAATAAACTTTTGTTCACTTCTACTTGGTTTCATTGAAGGTGTTGTGGACTGTTATGAGCGTTGAATAGAGGTGAATTCCCAAGACACAGAGACGGAATTTTGCACACAGTGCATTTGCTGCTTTTTCTTTTCCAGTTGAACTTTTATATCTGCAGTGTATGTTTCCATTGTAATAAAAAGATGTGTAAACCTGTGACCCCTTCCTATAAAATATATAAAAAAGATATGATATTTTTAAATTGAGTTGTATTTACCTTCTATTAGAAACTACAGCAATTGTATACAGGATGTGGACTGTGTGACATATAAGTGAAGCAGGTTGTAATTGTTCTCCACTGTGATTAAAAGACCTGTAACTATTCCATTACCAGGAAACTAAAGGGTCACAAAAGAGCAATTAGAAAGGAATTAACTAGCTCAGAGAAAAAAGCCCCTCTTAACTGTATCACTGTATTTCTGCTGGAAAAAGATATAAATTGGAAAGAACAACAGTCTAAAAGACAGAACTGTCCTGTAGCTTGAATGTGTGAGTTTTTGTTTTAGTTATGTTTCTGCATGTGCTTTCAGTTAGGGCCTAGTAATTATTTCAGATAAGAAACCATTATTTCCTTTAACAGTAAGAAGGATGTCATCTGCAAACAGATGGATTTTAGAAGTTACATCAGTACTTAATTTAATACCTTCAATTTCTGAGTTCAGCCTTATAAAATTAGCTAATGGCTCCACAACAACAGTGAAAAGCAAAGGGGATAGAAGACAACCTTGTTTAGTTCCTTTAAGAATTTGAATGGATTGAGAGTTGTATGTACCCATCTTAACATAGACCTGACATCCTTTATAAAGTTGATTAATAAACGATATGAAATTACCAGGGAAATTCACTTCTTCCAAAACAATGAAAAGATAATCCCAATTAACAGATTCATGAGCACAATTTATATCCAAGCTGATTAGAGTCAAATTATCTTTTGAATTACTACTACGGTGGTGGTGGTGCTGCGGTAGCGTTGTCACCTCACAGTAAGACGTTGCCCTGTTCGATTCTCAGCTAGAGCATCTTCTGTGTGGAGACATGTGTGAATGGGCATACCTTTGTTGAAGGTTGTGCATCAGAGCTGGCAACTCAGCACGTAAAAATCTACTGCCAATCATTAGCGGACCGGAGTTCTACTGTGGCGACCCCTAACCGGGAAAAGCCGAAAGACACAACAACTCTTTTAATATTACTATATGTATTCCTATTTAAAATAAATCATGTTTGATCTTCACCAGTCAAAAATGGGAGAAACTTCTTCAATCTATTAGGATGAATAGACATGAACATTTTATAATCAACATTTAAAAGAGAAATTGACCTATAAGAAGAACATTTAGTAGGGTTGTTATCAGCTTTTAATATGAGAGAGATGACAGTATACTTCCATGAAGGAGGGACATTAGCCAAATATTTACCTAAGGAGAAAACTTTATGTAATAAGGTTAAAACTTCTTTAGGCATTAATTTCTGTATTTCAAGAATGATTCCATCATTACTTGGAGCCTTATTTTGTTTTAAAGCACTAATTTGAGATTGCATTTCAAACATTGAAGTCGGTTTGTCAAGTGTTTCAGTTTGATTATCTGATAACTTATTTTTTTATATGCTTTATGATATAGTTACTTCTTTAGGATCCAAAAATATATATTAAAGTGGTCTCTGAATTCTAATAGTATATCCCCTATTTCAGTAGCATTTTTTATTTTTAGGTAAGTAAATCTCTTTAATGTGACTAAGGTTACAAAACCTTTTAGTCCTAACTGCTAAACTTCTCAAGGACTTTGGATTAACAGAAAAGTTTATAATTTTGAGCCTCTCTAAGTTAATCATAGTCTTATGATTTAGCATTTCTAAATATTTGCTATGTAAAACATCACTTTCTTCTCTTTTACTAACTTTACTTTTTCATGCAAGTAGTTTTAATTTATCTAGTTTCCCTTGTATCTCACTTATTTCTTTATCCCATTGCCTTTTCTTATTCATATACCAGTTAGTAATTCTTCAATACAAATAAGCTTTTAATGCATCCCATGGATATACTTCAGTAGTTTCACTGATACAGTTAGACTTAATGAAAAGCTGAACGTCTGATGTAAAGAAATCTTTAAAATCTTTTAAATTGGTTATATAATCTGGAATTATTTTAATCTGGACATGACTATTTGTTCTAAGCATCAATTCAAAAGAAATAGCATTATGATCTGAGAGAGGCTATGAAATTACCTTAACCTTACCCAAACAGTTAATCAACACATTTGAAACATATACTCTGTCGATTCTAGAATATATACTATGCCTATGAGAAAAATAAGTGAAAAAAGAGAATCTGGATCAGAAAAGTCATTAATGTCCCTAATATGAAATGTATCAGTAAAATCTTTCAAGGCTTTAGCTGAGGGTAACATTCTCCTTTACTAAAAGTATTAGAATCTTTGCCTGTCAAAATACAATTACAATCTCCTGCAAGAATAATATTTCCTTTAGCTATATAAACAATCTGGTTTAGATGTTGTTTCACAGTGTTAATCCCAATTCCTAGAATCCAATAAATATTAACTAAGATATATAATTTCCTAATAAGCTCTAATGTAACTGAGGAAAAACATACATTTGTTGTCCTTATATGTATCAATAACTTTGGGTATAGGCAAGATAACTTGGAATTAAATAATTTCAAATATTTCTGTAGACTTCTCCACTTACAACCATTATTTAAACCATTGATATTAATAGATATACATTTTTAAATATGACATGAAGCATAGTAAAATAGTTTACATATAATATAACCATTAATTTTGATTTGTAAAAAGACGTATTCACTCCATCAGCTCTGATATGAATATGAATAAACATGTAATCAATCATAATTGAGACACTAATATAAATCAAAGTCATATAAGTAGTAGATACCAAAAAAGAACAAAAAATTCCTATATGAAGTAAACACAAAGTTTTGTATTTCAACAACCATACATGGAGTCAAATACTCCTAGCCTGAACAGCATTCACTGCCCAAGCAGGCCACCTAACAAAATGTTTATATAGTCATCTCATAGGACATTTTAAACTCATCTAAAGCTAAATCAAACAATTCAAGGAAACTTGTTCTAGATTATCTAGCAATCTGCAGCCTATGTTCTGCCTTCTACGTAGGCAAAACTAATAGGAAGTTAAGGTTTAGAATTAGGGAACACCTACTTCACATTAGGAATGGTACCTTAACAAATGCACTAGCCAAACATATATCACTTGAAGGGAATGATCATAGTTTTACATTTTTGGTGATTGGGAGAATTAACCCCAGTAACAGAGGAGGTGACATATGTAACTATACTGAGACCTCCGAAACTAGATGGATTATTAGATTAAGGGCAAATAAAGGGAAGGGACTGAATGATAGAATACCGCTTAAGCCAGTTTTGAAGAACAGGAAGTTGTTTAAATAGGAGTCCCATGTAAATGCACATTGTTGAAAGTGTTTTATAGTTTGATCTATATTACTGTTCATGTTGTCTTTATTAATATTGTTTTATTTTTAGGGAAAAAATATATATATATATATATATATATATATAGATATATATATATATATATATATATATATATATATATATATATATATATATATGAATTGTTATATTGCTATTTTAATATATGGTTATACTGCTCTTTTAATGTTATTTATAATTAAAGCATCTTTGTAATGAAATGGCTGCTTAATTGATCTTTCATTCTGATTGGTTGAGATGCATTTAAAAGTGAAGATGGCCAACATAAATTTTTTATAAGGTCTAATGAAGTGATATGTGTATCATGAAAGCGCTTACCTACTTTCAATAAAGTTTATCTGGATTTTATTTGGGCTCTGACTAGTTTCACCAGTGACAACTTCATGAATTGGTTACCCCACCAAGTTTCTTTGTGGATTTATATGAGTTTTTCGTATATTGGTGGTGTAGTTATCTTAGCTGCTTCATTTTTTGTGCTTTGTGGATTATATACTATACATACATTTGTGAAGTGCTGAGCATATAGTAAAAGTGTGCCATTGATATACTGTGTTATATCCAAGAAATTTTTTAAGTGTTACATTTTTCTGTGGACCAGTCTGCTTAACTTAATGTCTACAGAAGGAGTGGAGTATGATGTTTCCTATATTTTCTGTGATTTTGAAATTGCTGCACTGAAAAGTATAAAAGTAAACTTCCTGAATGTAACTTCAAAGGGATGTTTCTTCTACTTTGGCCGTAATTTGTGGAGGAAAGTTCAAAGCCTAGGGTTGGGCAGTTTGTACAACTCCTCTATTATACAATTCCTCCTCTAAAACGTGCACGCTGATTGGTCAGCCCAACCAGCGTGCCCATTGTAAATCCCTCAATATACTAACGGAAAAAGGTCCGGTCGCCCGGACTTTTTCCGTTAGTATAAAACACTGTCTCGCTATGTTAAAAGAGTTTAACATAGCGATACAGGTTTAAAAAAAGCAACGCAGATCTCCATTACTTTTTTTAAAGCTGTCTCGCTATGTTAAACTCCTTTAACATAGCGACACATTGTGTAAAAAGCAATGGAGATCTTGCGATCTCCGTTGCTTTTAAACCTGTCTCGCTATATTAAATGGGTTAAAAAAAGCGAGACAGCTTTAAAATAAGCAACGGAGATCTCCGTTGCTTATTTTAAACCTGTCTCGCTATGTTAAACCCATTTAACATAGCGAGACAGTAAAAAGCAACAGAGATCTTGCTTTCTCCGTTGCTTTTGCCCACAGCTCTGATGTACTGCGAGGCATGCGCAGTGCATCAGAACTGCCATGAATACCAGACAGCTGCGAAGGACAGCAAAGAGGCATTATACAATGCCATTATTTAAGAAAAGTAATTATTTATTTTCTTAAATAATGTCATTATATAATAATAACCATGCCTGGGTGTGGTAATGCGGGATTTAACCACGGTTGTCTTTGTTTGGTCCCTCGGGCTTCGCCCTCGGGACCAAACCACGCCAACCGTGGTTAAATCCCGCATTACCCACACCCAGGCGTGGGTTATTGCTATATTAGCTTTCAATTAGCAGTGAAACAATTGGCTGCTTTGGCTTTTCTAAATGAAGATGATGTTTTACCAACATTTCAGGAACTTAAAAAGTGTTTCCCAATGGAAGGTGAACAGCTTGTTCGTTACTTTGCTGAATGGTACATCTTGGGGAAGCCTCGTAAGTTCAGTACGTGACACATAACTTAATTTCGGTTTCCCCCACTATTTCCCATCTCTTTCTGGAATGTTTCAATTTTGAATGAACTATGTTTGCCAAGGACACAGAACAGTGATGAGGCTTGGCATTGCTGTTTTAAGTGTCTACTTGTAAATCATGTTTCAGACATTGACAGCGTACTATTAACTCTAGCAAGAGAACAAAATCGCGTAGACAAACTTTGTCTACGTATGTCTTCAGCTTGTCCCCTTCTCCTAAAAAACGAGATTTAATAAGATGGTAATCACAGTTTCAAACAATCTTTGACAATAGACTTCAGTATACCACAACTGAGTTTGTGAAAGCTATCTCACATTTGCTTCACATGTAATTACTTGTAAATCATGTTTCAGACATTGACAGCGTACTATTAACTATAGCAAAAGAACAAAATCGTGTAGACAACCTTCATCTATGTATGTCTTCACCTTGTCCCCATTTTCCTAAAAACGAGCTTTAATAAGACGGCAATCACAGTTTCAAACTATCTTTGACAATAGACATCAGTATACCACAACAGAGTTTGTGAAAGGTATCTCACATTTGCTTCACATGTAATTTCTTGGACTATACTAATTTGTATATAGTGTACAGCACAGGGAGTAATTTGGTGTTTGATGTCACACACGGTTTTTCGGCTAAAAACGGAGGCTGGCTACATTTATTTTGTGTTATTTCACTCTAGGTTAGGGGTGCCATATTCGCCTAGCTCATTTTTGAACAGGTGAAATTCCAACAAAAGCGTTTTCGTAGTACTGATCATTCGTAATAGTGAAGGCCCGTTTTTCATTTTCAGTAAAGTGAACATTCGTTGTAAAATCGTAGACCCATATATATATATTCTACCTCTGTTCTTACTTGGTGTTCTATGGTGCAAAAGTAAATATTATTTTTTGAAAAACAACAAAATGTCCAAAAAATCCTTTTTCTATTAACACTTCATTTCATGCAAGTGCAATGCCAAGGTGCAAGAAGCATTAATAAAAATTTTATCTTTTGTCCATTTTGCTGATTTTCAGTTTTATATTCAATATGTTGTCGGTTGATAAATATTTCTTGTTATCAGAACCAAAACAGGAGACAACTCATTGTAAAGGATAGGGAAACTATATAGGATAGACCATTTTAGCTTGTTCCATTTAATGATTGGCTCCTCTGTGGACCCTAGTAACCTTTCTCAAAAGCTAATTCTGCAAGGCATGTGGGGTACAAGGTTAACTGAATACCTAAGTAATTTCATGTAAGAACGTTTCTAACATTATAGCTGGATTGACATTCTCTGGATATCTTAAATCGCATTGGGACAATCAGATGATCTCTATTTTTAACTTGTTTAGTTTAAATCTTGCCACATTCATTATCTAATCCAAAAGTTGCATCCATAGCATAAATTATTCTGGGTTCATAAAGTAAATAGTGATATCATCAGCCTAAACTAATGTGTTTTGTTTCTGATGTTCATTTAATTTAATTTATTTGTTTATTATTTGTTTGTTTGTTTGACCAGGAAAACACACCTGGCAAATGATCTGTTTTCAGGGGTAATACAGGAGCATGATCTGCTTAAGTGATTTGCTCAGAGTCACATAGAGTGATGCTGAGGGGATCAAACCAAGAACTGCAGGATGATGATAATTTGCAGCTTATACCCTTAATCCTCTGCACTTAACTAAAAAACAAAATTTCCTTCTAGTTTTCCTTCTTTCTTGCAGCTCATTTATCATTTTGCTTCACTGTCTAAGCCAAAGGTTCTAAATAAATTGCTGATAAAGTTGTTCCCCATGCCATCAGCCCTGCATATATTTTTGAGGCAGTATATAACTGGTAAATTAATTAAATAGTCCAATGGAATTCCAGTGGCTCTTATCGCCTGCAATAGTTAAGGCCAGATAATCCTTTCAGAAGTCTGCTTGGAATCTCGGTTAAACATCACTTCTGGAATTTGACTGCTCTCTTCTTCTTCTTCTTCTTCCATTTTTAGTATGGTTCTGTGTTCCACCCACAAGGTGGAGGCCTAGAATAAACATTACCTACTCTCTGACCACAAAACCAAAGGGCGCAAACCACTAAACAGATTTTTTAAACTGAGGTGCATCTGTTATGGTATGTTTTTATCATTGAGATTGGCCTGTAAGAATTGTGCAGTGAAAAATCTTTAACATTCTTTTGCAAAGAGCCCAGAACCATTTAGTACTAGGAGGTGGGAGTAGAAAGTTCTTGAAATAATATTAACAATGTGGGCAACAGTACCCACTTGGAATGTAAGTCTGATATTAGTTTGCCATTACTGGGGTTTTCCTTTAAATTTTTAACTTTTTCATAATAGTTATGATACTGTGACTAGTTTATTAAATGAGCAACTTTGCAACACATGAAAGCATGACTGCTTACAAAGCCATACTGTCTACTAGTAATTTACTGTAGCTTATAAGCTCTTTACATTTGGAGCAGCAATTTAAATCCCTCAAACTAAATGTTAAAATTGATAGCAGGCCATTGTGGATGAAACCCATACATTTCAATGCATTATTCACGAACCCTTACTTCTTAAATGTTGCTTCTTGTTTTGTTGTTGTCTAATATTCGCAACTGCACTAATCATGAATCACCAGTACATTCATATAGGAAAATGAACTTCCAGAGCTATTTTTGATGCAGAGACCAAAAATAGGAATTGCTGCCTAAATCCTCATTGATTTAACAAAAATCCGAGTTCTTACATAGTGAACTTCTAAAAGAATTAACTTTAAATGTCCTAAAATACTATTTTAATACTTTTCTTAATTTAACTTGCCATAGAATGTTGTCTGCAGCAATGTCCTAATTGTGGCTTTTAGTTCCTAGCATCTTTGAAAGCCAGTATTGTCTAATACTAATGTAAACGGGCACTTACGTCCATCCAGAAAGTGCTACCCCAACGCCCTCAACCTATGAGGTCTAAAAATGTTGGTTGACATTTTTTTTCTTTTTTGTTTTGTAGGTCTTTGCTTAGCCTAACTGATGTCTTCCAATTATTTGCATTTGAAAATGCTATGATCTACATAAGTGCAGCAGACGGGGTTCTTTTTGTTTTTCTCAGGAAGCATCTACTTTGTTTTTTCCTCCTTGAATCGCCTTTAAACGGAGACTAGTTATATATGTTAAATCATGGAAATGTATAGGATTGATTTTATATCAGCCACTGACACACTCCCCCATGCCATCCATCTGTCACATTTACTACTAATCACCTTCTCAGCAAGCTATATGACCATTTAACCTTATAAATAACAGAAAAAACAACCATATAGTAATAAAACGACTCAAAGTTCAGTAACATTTAATACAATCAATTACTGTCTACTGCTTCTACTAATGCCTTTCTTGGAAGTCAAGACATTATAAAGTGACTGTATTAAACATTTCTGAAGTTTGAGTCATTTTATTATTATATGACCATTTAATGTGTTGTTATACTATGACCACCTTATGACTAGCTCCAGGTGGTTTCCTTCATGGCATTTTAAGGACAGCTGTCTGGTTAGGCAGCTTCTTTGTCTTTCGGCTTTTCCCTGTTAGGGGTCGCCACAACGGAACTCCGGTCTGCTAATGATTGGCAGTTGTTTTTTATAGTGTCGAGTTGCCAGCCCGATGCCCAACCTTCAACGAAGGCATGCCCATTCAACACATGTCTTTCAAATGCCCACTCGACCGCGGGGAGGACATGCAGACTCCACACAGAAGGCACTCCCAACCCAAGCCGAGAATTGAACGGGAGAACCTCTTGCTGTGAAGCAACAACGCTACCACTACACCACCGCAGAATAGTTGCTATTCATTCTGTTCTCTCTTTGTCTATCTTTTGCACTGCTCTGAGCTATTTGCATATTACCACCTGTATGTGTAAACATGCACCCTGAATTTTGCATGGCCTGGGGCTCCTACTTTTCTCAGCTGCACCTCAGGTTCTAGGTCTTTTAATCAAACTCTCATCATCTACAGCATAGTCAGGCCTATAGATTCTATACTATCATTGTTAACTATGTTAACAACTTTCATTCACAAAAACATGCATTCTGCATATTCAGTAAGTTTAAGCTGCTCACAGGACTAATCAGCAACTTTTAAAGTTTTAGTGAAAATCTGTTAATAACAAAAAAGCTATGCCTGCATACTGGCCTGGAAGTTAAATGAATGAAATGATAATAAGGAACTCCCAATGGCCACAAGTTTAATTTCCACAGCTGTCAATGTTGTGCTGTGTGACAGTGACCTATTCATTAAACCCCAGGGCTTTTGTCTATTCGTTAAAGTAAAGCAGTTGTAGCTGTGTTTAGCGCTCCTTCTCTGATTAAATAAAGTATGCAAAATAGACAACCTCACATATGTTCTCAGAGCTAATTACATCTAATGAAAATTTCTTTTTATTTTTATAGTAGCATATGGCCAATTAGTACTACATAAAGCACCGGTGCTAATTAAAATAGGATCAACTAGTTAAGACCAAAAAAAAGCAATTTTACTTAAAATTAGGATAATCTTTTTCAGTGCTGCTCAGATCTCTAGTTGCAGTTGAAGTCAACTCATTTATTAGTATTTATTGAAGCTGGAATTTTACATCATTGCAATAAACATAGCTGTGAGTCACAGATCCACTTCATGCAAATTGCACAGTTCTGGCAGGTCAATCATCCAATGAAAAAGTTTTTGAGTTACCACTGAAAACAAGCATTTTGTGTCAGCAAAACATGTTCATGTAAAAGGAATGTATGAGTAATAAATTAAATACAAAGTAAATACCAATCTATCAGAATTAAAGTAAGACTTACAGAAAGAATATAAGAAATAAAAATGAGTCTGTACTCCATTTATAATTTATCACCATATGGATAACATCTCTGAAAAGTGTGAACTATTAAAGTAGCACTTTAAAATTATTGGTAACAAAGATTTCTTAAGATATTCAGTATACTTCTGTTTTTATGTACACAACTGATGGCAACATGCCAAAGTACGTGATAATCTTTGGAGTTATTTTCCTTATTTATGTCAAGGGTGTGCATAATCATGAGGATTTATTACTGTTTTAGTCCCTACTTATTGTTTGTTAGGCTGCCATTTCTTTCTGCTTGGCATGCCTTTACCTTTTGTAACTGCTTATCTTTCCAGAGCATTCATATGAACACATTCATTCGATAGTGATCCTACATATGAAGGATGGCTTTTCTCTCTCTGGGTCTGCCCTGTAAGTGAGCTAGTGTGTCTGACTGGGGATTACCTGGCTAATAAAATGAAATGAATAAGTGTTTTCAGAGGCAAACAAAGAAATCCAGAGAAACAATTTAGTCATGCTTTGTTATGTCTATTCAGTGGATTCATGTCAGGCAAGAGTGAGTTTGTGCGCACTTCAGAAAGGAATTCATTAGTGAAAGCCATGAGGAGTGTATCATTATAAAATTTCCTTATGCAGCAAACTGTATATTATCCCAAGGGTATGCTGAGCGCTTGACGACTGACTCAGAAGGCCAACAACTTCCCGTAAAGAGACTGTTATGGAGACATTGGCAAGATTTATATCTGGTAATATTAAACACCTGGTGAAAGGGTTACCAGTTTGTGCAATGAGTAATGAGGGTGCTTGAAGAAGCCTGTGGCCAGATGAAGCACACTGTGATTTTTCTTCTGTTTTCCCAGTTTCTTAGGCCTTTGAAGCATGCCTGTTAAAAAAGTTAAACATTTTTTTCTGTAAAAATATACACAGTGAAATTTAATTAATGTGTGCAAAGTCTGAGAACAAGGTGTTGCCAGGATTTTTGGAACTGTATGCCAAATACCACCATGTTGCCCATCACTCATTCAAGTAACATAAATGGCTTTTTTTAATGTGTACCTGAAAATGGAATTAGAGACACAGCAGAATGGATATTAGAATCATTGCACTGTGGACACACACACACACTTATCTTCATTGCTGTTTAGCTAATATCTTTTTAACTTCACTTATGTGCTTGAAGCTGGGAGATGTGATGTTTTTATGATGGGCAAAATGTCTTCCTTTAAAGATCCATTTGTACTGTATGGCATATATGATGTATGCATAGCTGCATCCATGGTTTTGGCACTAACTTTTTTCTTTGTACTTGGTTATTTAGTAATCTCATACAACACAGTTCATGCAGGGTTTCAAAACCATTATTTTTGATATTCACTTTCTTGGTAAGATAGTCCAGCTCTACTCCCCAACAAAACAATAAAATGTGTTATCATTTTTAATAAAAAGCAGTGCTTTCTGGGCAACAAAAGTAATTTCTTTACTGTGGCTCTTATTGAAAATTGCCTCCACATTTATCTGAGTTAAGATCATTTTGTTTAGACTCTATTTTTGTGCTGCCTTAAGTGTGTGTACAAGGAATATCTTGATTTGAGTATGGTGATTTGAAGACCTGTCATTAAATGGCCACTCACTTGAGGAACACTCATCTGTGATGCTAGTCTTAGATGAACTGCAAACAAACACATAGAAAAAAACATATTCACATATGTAAACACAAGATAGGCAGACATACATAAAAATATAGAAATGCACACAAACTCATAAATACCTACACACACAAATGCATATGCACACACACACACACACACACACACACACACACACACACACACACACACACACACACACACACACACACACACACACACACGTATTTACTGGGTGTGTTTTGCTTCATTAGTACCTCCAATAAAGGTGCTGCGGTAACGTTGTCGCCTCACAGTAAGACGCTGTCCAGTTCGATTCTCAGCTAGATCATCTTCTGCTTGGAGACATGCGTGAATGGGTGTACCTTCGTTGAAGGTTGTGCATCAGGGCTGGCAACTTGGCACCTAAAAATCAACTGCCAATCATTAGCAGACCGGAGTTCCTCTGTGGCAACCCCTAACCGGGAAAAAGCTGAAAGACACAACAACAAAAGTACCTCCAATAAAGCAAAATGTCCTTTCAGATATAAATGTAGTTCATTCATCCTCAATGTTTACCTACATTGACCAGTAGCCATCTTATAAGAATAGTAGTGAAGGTTTTCTAGTATATCAGCCTCAAATTCAGCAATTCATAACACAGGAAGTACACACACAGTGTATACCTTGACACGGCCAAAGCGTTTGATACAAGTCCCCACTCAAGCATGTAGATAAGCTAAATAAACTAGGGTTAAACACCTGTGTCACCCACCAGATTGTCAACTTGCCACAAATAGGGTGCAGGTAATTAAAATAGAGGAAGTTACCGTCACAAACAAACCATTCACCAGTGGAGTTCCCCAGGGTTCTATGCTGGGACCTATTGTGTTTGGCTTCTACTTTTATGGATTAAAAGCCAATACCAAAGGGCTCTGGCTGACTAAGTTTAGAGATGACTGCAAGCTAGGAACAGTCATTAAATCCTCAAATGACTTAGGCGTCCTGCAGGAAGATTTGTCCCAAATAAATAATTAAACCAAAATCATGGACTGGAACTAAATGCTAAAAAATGCATTATTGTATCCTTTGGAAAGTCATCTACATCAGGGAGCTACCATATTGACAAATATGCTCCTAAGAGTTGACCCAGTTGTTTGGATTTGGGAACGTATGTGGACAGTGACCAATTTTTGTGTGTGCATTGTTTTAAGAAAATTCTACTATATTGCACAGCTTATAAACACAGGGATTGCGTTTAGATCTAGGGATGCCACTGTCCTCTTTTACTCAGCCATTATTAAGCCAATCATTGAATATAATTCCCCCTTTGGTGTATCTGTGCAAGCACATACAACAACTGGACCATCCTCAGAGATACTTAATTAAATTATACAAGGCCTAAACAACATGTCCTATATGGACCAACTCAAAGCCCTCTCACTACCTTCGGTACCCTACAAACTGCTAAGAAGTGACCTGTGTCTGACATACAAGGCATCCTCTGACACAATACTGATGGATTTACTGCACATCAGCAAGTCAGATGGCATCAAAAATACTCAAGTCTTTGGATATAAACCTCTTCCGCAACATCAACAAAACAGTTTGGAGGGACAGGTATATCTCGCATAGGATACTGCTGCTGTGGAACAGACTGTACATCCACATAAAACAAAAGTTTATCCCTGTCATTATTCAAGTGAAAATTAGATATATGGATAGAAAACAGAAAATTTATCCCAGGACTGCACTCGTACTACTAATGGACAGAGTCAGCTCTTTAAAGCTTTATCCCATGCATGCTCCCCTCAAATTATCTATCGTACAATGCCAGTTATTCTCATTAGAGGTAACATATAATTATCAACAATGGGATGGGTTGATTAAAGCCAGTCTATAAACAAATGGGATAGGTTATTTTGAGCACAAAAAGGAAATTGGCTAGGCTTAAAATGGCCTGCAAGGGCAGCTAGGCTAGTAGTTACCTATGAACCTAAGTAAGATGACTTGTGTAGTACTGTTGACATGTGTAATAGAAAGTAAACCTCAAGTCTTCTAAGCTGTTATTCTGAAAATGTTGTCACTCATCTTGTTGGCCTTTCCCCTTCCCCAGATGATTCTTTGTCTGACACTAGAATGGCCATTCACCCAGTTCAGGACAAAGGTGGGAGCAGAGCTTATCAAATATAAAAAATTGTCCCTTTTTCCCTGTTAAAGACTCTCCGCATACATATAAACTCATACAAACTGAAGGGCTACCCAGTGACTAATGTCAAGGCTGTCTGTTCAGATAATTGGGGGCTGCCTAATTTATCATTGCATCCTACCTGCAATAAAGACATATGCAAACATTATCCTTTCTCCCTTCTCTACCAAGTTTGTTTTTCCTTCTTTTGTTCTTTTTTAAACATGCATTCAAGAAAGTGGTCTGTCATCCTTTCCCTGCACCCCCATCCACCCAAGGTAGATAACCACTTCACATCTGCTTAGTACTCACCATCCAAAGTTTCTCAACAATCTCTGCCTCCATACAGGAACATGCTATCACTCTGTGAGAGCTGTTGACTGGGAATAGAGCTAAGTACTATAATCAGTTTCAGTGTGGCTTCCCAGTTTCAGAGTACTGATTTTAAGCATAAGGTGGTCATTTTTAAACATTGGGGTTTTAAATGTTGAACATGGATGGCATCTGTGAGACCCTGACTTGTGAACTATAGTACTTCCATTTTCCTTCTTGGAAGTTAATCTCACAGTCATTGTGCAAAGTCACTTCTATTCAGAATTTGATACATTTTCCTCTTAATTTAGGGCAAAGGATATTAAGAAAAGGATGGTGAAAACCTAAAGAAAGCATAATAAATGTAGAAAGTGTTATAATCTCATGTGTAATATGGTGATCCCAATTGTGTATCTTTGGCACTTATAAATATTTTCATAGGTTGGTACTAGCCTATCAGCCCTAGGGCCTATACAAGCCAAGCCATAACAATTCCCTGGATATTTCATCCCACAATATTTACTTCCTTGGACCCCTGTCTAGCAGGGCGACTGACAGGATTCCCAGGCTGAATTTCCTATCTCCCATCCAATCAAGGTTCCTTTTGAAGAGGGCCAAGGAGGCACTCTGATTGACATGTATGGGCAGTCTATTCCAGAGTCTGGGAAGTCTCTGGGTCAGGAATCTATCGCTCCAGCATGTTTTGTTCATTGTGATGACAAGGTTTAGATCCCTGGAGTGTGTGGCTCTGAGGGATTGGGATTTCTTTAAGTGGAGCATGTCCAACAGCTCTGGGTTTGACATGGCCTTGTATGTTAAGCAGAGATCACCTCTGAGTAGACGATATGCCACAGAGTATAGCTGGAGTTTTTTTAGACAGTCAGCATATGGCATCTGCTTTAGGCCTGTGATTCTTTTAGTGAGGTATTTCTGCGACCTTTCCAGCTGTTGCAGATGTCTTATGAAGCACATACTAAACGGGGCATTATACTCTATAATGGGTCTAATGAGGAATGAGTACAATGGGACAATGACCTCTTTTTTTCTGGATGAAAAGCCCTTAGTGATGAGGTGTGCCACATAGAATGATTTCCTGACTGTTGTGGCGATATGGTTATCAAAGGTGAGACCACTGTCCACCAGTGTCCCTAAGTCTCTCATCACACCTTTGATGTTTAGTGTACTGCCACCTATGTGGTAATTCATGGGTACATGTTTTTTTTCCAAAGGGGATAACTATACATTTCTTGGCATTAAGCTTGAGCCCATGGGTCTGGCCCCAGGCATCTGTTTCTGTAAAGTCCTTTTGTAGAATATCCACATCATTTGGAGATTCAGTAATGGCTCCCAGTTTGCAGTGATCTGCGAACTTTGTTAGCTAGAGTCCCTTAGTGTTGGCCTGTACTTCAGAGAAGTAGATGCCAAACAGGAGTGGTCCCAGGACTGAACCCTGAGGTACTCCACTTGTCACTTGTCTGGAGCTGGATTTGGAGTTGGCTACTTTTACAGTCTGGGTTCTATCAGTAAGCCAGTTGGCAACCCATCGAGTGACATAGGGCTTTATGCCCAGCTTAGTAAGTTTATCTATGTTTCCAGAGTGGGGGATGGTGTTGAAGGCCATGGCGAGGTCCACATAGGCTGTGTGGACCACCTTACCCTCATCCACAGCTCTGGAGACTGATTCAAAGACGTCAATCAGGTTCAGGAGACAAGATCGGTCGTTCATGAACCCAAAATGGGTGGGGCCCAGTATTTGAAGGTTGCCAATATCTTTGTTTATAAGTTCCATGATAATGCGTTCCATGCCCTTGCAGATCAGGCTCATCAGACTGATGGGACAGTAGTTCCCGGGATCCAAGATGGGTCCCCCCTTGTGGAGTGGGGTAACTGTAGCACTCAGTGGGCACAAAGCCTGATGTGAGGCTATGATTAAACATGACACTTAGGTAAGGTGCCAATTCATTTTGTAGTTCATGTAGTACACAGCCCGGGATGTCATCTGGTCCCATGGATGCTGTATTCTTAGCTTTGGAGAGTGCGTTTTTTACCTGTGTGGCCGTTATTACCAAAATTTGGCAATCTTTCGGTATTGAGATGGGCCCTTTAGGGAGTGAGAGGGGGGTGAATTTGGCACTGAATCGATCTGCCAGGAGATTGGCAATATCCTTGGGATCAGTATATTTAATGCCATTCTGTTGTAGCTCAGAGCAGATCTGAGCATTGCCATTTAGATTCTTGACATAACTATAGAATGCCTTGTGGTTGTCTTTGGAATCTTTGGCAATTTTATTTTCGTAACTAGCTTTTGAGGATTTTATGAGGGATCTCAGCTTCTTACTGAGGCTGGTGAGGGAGTTTTTTGCATCCTGGGATTTTCCTCTTTTCTGCAACAGTTTCTTCCTTCTGTTGTATAGTTTGTTTATAGCAGGGGACCACCAGATTGGCTTCCTTTTTTTGGAGGAGAGCATCTTGGTTCTATTTGGAGTGGCATGATTCATGCACGAGTGGATGTGCTCGTACAGTGCCTTAGTGTAGGATTCAGCAGTTGAACTTTCAGATCCCGTCTGCATGGGTGTCATGAAGTTTGTCACTTCTGACTTCAGTAGTTGGCTTTGGAGAAGTTTTTTATAGAGGTTTCCTTACTGGGGGTGCGATGTGGATGTCAAGTGTGATTTGCTTATGGTCAGACCTCATCAATGAGGGGTTGAAAACTGGTGTGGAGCATCTATCTCCCATGTTGGTAATGACCAGGTCTAGGATACTAGAGCCCCTGGTGGGACAATGGATTAGTTGATCCAGGAGGTTGGAATTTATGAATTCCAAGAACCGTTGAGAGAAGGTGTTGGTACCTGTGTAGTTTTCCCAGTTAATGGCAGGGTAGTTGAAATCACCCAGTATTAGGGTGTTTGGTTGTATATTAATATTTTCCAGTATGTTTAGAAAGGTGTAGTGAGAATCGTGGGGCATGGTGGGGGATCTGTAGCAAGCTGCAATTTGGATTGCAGTCTTACCTAGTGTTAGTTGCACCTGGAGAATTTCAGATGCATTGTGTTGGGCAACTAGCCTGGAGGTGTGAATATCCTTGGTGAATATGGACACTCCTCCACCTTTAGTGTTTTGTTCTTGGTTTTGTGGCCGAAAAGTGTAGTAAAAGTTGTAGCCTGGTATTACAGTGGTGCTCTCTGGAGCCTTGAACCAGGTCTCAGTTACTGCACAGATATCGATGTTCTCCATTTTTAGGAATGCCTCGAGAGTGCATTTTGAGGTTTAGACTTCTAGCATTGAGTAGCATTACCTTCAGATTTTGCATGCTTGTATCTGTTATGGTGGTGGTTTTGTCCTTTGAACCTTGCCTAAAAAAGGCACTATATGGGTGGCAAGAGCTTTAGCCAGTAATCTGAATCCCAGGGGGTGACAGGTGCAGACCATCTCTGGAAAAGCATCATGGTTTGTCGATCATGTCTTCCCAGGCAGACAGATACTGGATCCCCTTTGTATGACACCAAAAGCTTAGCCAATTGTTGAAGTCAATCATTTTTTTCCTTATACTGTCCTTACACCCCTAGAAACTACATTTTAAGATTTTTTCCACAATACATTGTCAGCATCATACCTTTCATTTTTTTACTTCCAAGGCAGTGCACTTTTTGGACTATTAAAAATGGCTTCATAGTTTCATTGCAAAATTAATTGGACACCACATTTAAAAATGTTTCTGTTTGTATCCTATTGGTAGCTTCACAAGTAAACTGAGGGTGGTCAAAGACAGGTGTATATCATTTTGTTGAATGGATATTCGGCGAATTATTGAAGCCGCGTTTCAGTGAATGGCCACTTTTAAATAGGGCTAACCAGTGGTTGGCCACTGTCTGGAATTTGCCCTTTTCCCCACTGTAGTGCGATCTCAGATTTGGTATATTTAGTTAGGGGTGTGTGGGATGCGTAGCCCCCCACCTTCTCAGGTTTTAAATGTTGTTTTTTTTTTGTTTTGTTTTTTTGCAGTCGCTCGGTTCGCCAACCGCTTCTGTGCCCTAGTTAAAAGCTGCCATTCGCTGAAACGTGGCTTCGATAATTAGATCTTCAAAGAGTGGGTATTCACATTTGATGAACTGTCATAGACCCGGGCATGACTGGTTTGACATAATTCACGTCGCTCTAAATATAGTGCAGCAGACTGCATCTGCTTGGAGTGAGCTGCATTTAAAATTGCTTGCGGTTTTCCACATTTTCAAGTAGCTGCCCTCTACATCATTTGTCACCTGAAAATGGCAAGAAATGGCAGTAGCCCAATGAAAATTGTTGAAACTTATAGAACAGATGTTATACACATATATATTCCACTTACAGGAAGAGCTGCAGCATGTACATGTTAAACAAAAAATATATAATAAGTGATGGTCCAACAAAATATTTATAGGAAGTGATGCACCACCAAGATTGCCCTTTATCCACCTGACAGAAATGCCTCTATAATTTAACTTTTATGTAATGAATCCCTTCTCACCAAGCAACATTGTGTATATCCCTTACTATCTTGATTTCTACAACTTTTATTGAATCTTCCGTATTTTTGTAGGCTGCTTCTTGTATGCATGACTTTCTCAGTGAGAAAATACTTCCTCACATCCCTAAAGTCATCCTTATTTTGTTTTGAAATTGAGCCTCCACATTCAAGGCCAACACACTCTATTACAGTGCATTTTGTACAAACACAGTGCCATAACTTTTATGCTGTACATCTTTTACATTTGTAATATATAGTATACCTTATAAGGTTCATATTGAAGCAGATTTATTATATATAATAGGGTAAATGTTGGTACTAATGGCAGTGCTGTTTACATCATGGTCTATTTTTCTGTCTTAATAAAGAATACCTTTATGCTGAGGAGGTTGTGTCATTTAGGATGTGTTGATGGCACAGGTTTACCTGGATTTAGTTCTTGTCCTTCTCTCAATGAGTCAGGTTATTCTGTTTCTGTTTTTCAGGAAACAGCTGATCCAAATTAATATGATGAAAAATGAGTCAGGCTAGTTTGTGTCTGGCTCAGAATGCTTCAAACTGGGCTGAAAATTAGACACGTTGCCTCAGGAGCATAATTTACATATTTTATTGATAATGTAATCTTAACACAGAACTCATAATTTTATGTCATTCGCCACTAGGATATCACACAATGCACCAGCTGTTGTACAGTTTGGTAACTTCTCATTCTGACCTGTAATGTAATTAAAGGGAATACACACTGAAATGGGTTTAATCAAGACAACCCTGTCCCACTGCAGCTGATTTGCTTGATACATTGAAGAGTATGTTGTGAACTTACTCTTGGACTTTCACTTCTTTTGTACTGTCCTGTAAGTACATGCACTTTAACATATGTCATGGGAGGAACACAGGTTCAAGATGAGCATTGTCTTTTCTATGACCAAAGTCCTTCTAAGCCATTTACATAGATACACAGCTTGTCAGGCTACATAATCCTCTTAACATCCACATTACAGTCTCCATGTAACTACAGCAAAATATTAAAAGAAGCACAAGGAACCTAACAAAAGAAGGGACACAGCTGACAGCAGAAAGACAGGAGTGGAGTCACTTTTGTACCATTATAGTTAGTGCTTCACAAAATTTCATAAAGCTGAGACTATAAATCCCCCAAAAACAACTGTGTTATGTATGAACTCAAAAGGCTCCTTAGTTTCAGGGACAATGTCTGGCATACTTGGAAAAACACTCATCCTATATAAGGTTGTCACCCATCCCGTTACCAGAGGGACACTCACGGGTTGGATCAAATGATCCCATTTCCCACTAGATAAAGCAGTGGGACTTAAAAAATCCCACTTTGTTGAAGTGCTGAATCACCATGGAAAAGCCATACTTTCTTCTGGATTTTCCACTGTGATTCAGTTATGTCACCAACCTGGACCTGCAGGCAGAGCTGTTCCCTGCTAGGTCTGAGCATTTAAACTTGTGCAGCAATTGGCTGCATTTCATGAAGGCGGTGGGGACTGGGGCAGGAAGAGTCCTACAAAGCCTGTGGCTGTAGATTCTTTTTTATTAGTGCTTCTACAGTCAAAAGAACAAGCCTTAAAGGGCTTAGATTTGGTTTTAGCACTCAATCAAGGAGCTAGAAGGGAAGCAAGCAACCCAGCCAGCTTCCTGTCAGGAAGCCAGCCGAGCCAGATCAATAAATATAGTGATTGTAGTGGAAAGTACAAATAATATTTTACTGCTTTAACTTAAGTAGGAATATTGTGTTTTAATTATTTTTTTTTTACTTTATTAACAATCAGAAGTAAAATGGGGGCACTTAACAGTATTTAAATCTGTATTGGTTCTCTTTTTTGGGAGGTGTTGTACCTTATTTGAAGAAATAAATGGTTGTTTTAGAATGATTTGTAAGTGGTAATTTTTAAAGATGAAAGTGTGTGTGTGTGTGTGTGTGTGTGTGTGTGTGTGTGTGTGTGTGTGTGTGTGTGTGTGTGTGTGTGTGTGTGTGTGTGTGTGCGTGTGTGTGTGTGTGTGTGTGTGTGTGTGTGTGTGTGTGTGTGTGTG
Organism: Protopterus annectens; assembly: GCF_019279795.1. Classification (NCBI taxonomy): domain Eukaryota; kingdom Metazoa; phylum Chordata; order Ceratodontiformes; family Protopteridae; genus Protopterus; species Protopterus annectens. The sequence goes on from NC_056741.1 coordinate 1,925,066,692, forward strand.
TGTGTGTGTGTGTGTGTGTGTGTGTGTGTGTGTGTGTGTGTGTGTGTGTGTGGTGTGTGTGTGTGTGTGTGTGTGTGTGTGTGTGTGTGTGTGTGTGTGTGTGTTTTTTTTTTTTTTTTTTTTGGACAATGTTCAGAGGTAGATATAATGCACTTGGTATATTACTAATGGACTTTATCGTGGCTGTTTCAAAATTGTTCATTTTTACAGATGGAAAAGCTTCTGGAGAGTTTGCATTTTTTTAAGTAGAACTGTGTATATTTTATATTATTTATTTTTAATGCGGTTTTCAAGAAGTTAAGTTGTACTGCTTTGGGTGTAGTACAAATATGGCTGAGCTGCTATTAGGACATTTATTTATTTCTTCGTTGTGCAGGTCAATTAGTGCTATAGATTTTATTCTTTTTTATGATTATTATTATTAATGCTGTGTTTGAAGGTAAAATGGGTAACCATAGGGTCTGTCGTGTATTGTAATCTTTTTTATAGTAGCTGTTTAGTAATGACTTCCAAGCAGTAATTTTAAAAGTGAAAAATGGGTGTATATAATTTTTATTATCATTTTTTGGGGGGGCATGTTCAGGGGTAAAGGTAGTGCATTCGACATTCTAAAAGATGTTATTGTGGTTGTATCAAGATAGTTTGCCTTTATAATTGGAAATATGTGTATTTTACTTTTTTAATGCTGTCTTTAAGAAGTTTAAAATGTACTGCTTTAGGTATAGTGTGAATATTGCTTTGCTACTATTGGGACATTTATTTATTCCTTTGGTATACAGGCAAATTAGTGCAATATGTTTTATTTCTTTTTTTTCTTATTAATGCTGTGTTCAGAGGTAAAATGGGGTCCATGAGGTCTGCCATGCATTGTAATCTATTTTATAGTGGCTGTTTACTGATGAATTGCAAACAAGCTATTTTAAAAGTGAAAAATGTGTGCATATCATTTTTATTTTTTGTGGGGGGGACATGCTCAGGGGTAAAAGTACTGCTTCCAGCATTCTACTAATAGCTGTTATCGTGGATGTATCAGTATAGTTTGCTTTTACAGGTGGAGTTATTTTTGGGATAGCTTGCTTTTACAAATGGAAGTATATATCTATTTTATTTATTCAGTTATTTGTTTTTAATGCTGTCTTCGGAAGTGAACTGTAGTGGTTTGGGTATAGTGGTAATAGATTGCATTGTGGCTGTCTTTATTATGCAGGGTAAATCATTATTATAATGTTAATGCCTTAAAGTTTTTTTTTCTGCCTTGCTTAGTTATGGAGTATACTATGGACAAAAAGCTAAATCTGTAGCTGTTTTGTTTTAATATTATTAATGGTTAAAATGCTGTGTCTGTTAATGGTTTGTAAAGCTCCTTTTTGTTTTCTCTGGTTAGAAGATTTTACTGCTGCAGGGACATACAACTGCTGCCAACATACCTCTCAACTCTTCTGATTTTTACCTCATATTTTTGGTCTGTTCCCCATAAAATATGTGGTTTTCCGGCAAATCATTTGAGTGTGAAATCGCTACTGACAGATATTTGAGTTTCAGACTTCATTTCCGAAAATGCATGTAATATAAAACCTAGTCTAGTAATGTTCTAAGTTTATGACTGCAATAATTAAATCTCTCTCAAATATTGGGCATTTCCCCTCATTTTTGGCCTTGTCCAGATATCTTGTACTTAAGATGTGCTACCAGCTGTGTTAATGTCAAGGTTTTAATGTATGCCTTGTTTTTTAAGCATTTTTTTCTTATGCCAGTGTTTTTCAAGTCAGGTCTTTCATACGCCATGTTTTTCATGCCAGTATTTTTCAAGCCATTCATTTCATATCCCATGTTTTTCATGCCAGTGTTTTTTAAGCTAGTTGTTTCAGGGGTCTATATTATGTGATCAAAGAATCTCTTCTTCGACCACATAATAATCAACATGTATACAGTGAATGCTGTAAACCGCGAATGGCAACGTCCTCGAATTTTTTCCTCGGGAAAAAATTCATGTGGCCATAAAATAAAAAAACAAACTTTAAAACACTAATTAAGTGGGGGCTCCCCCCAATTAAATATACCAACTCTGAGATCACTCTACATTGAAAAAAAGGGCAATTCACGATAACGGCCAACTGAATTTTTCCTGAGGAAAAAAATTAGAGGATGTGGCCATTCGTGGTTTACAGCATTTGCTGTATATGTATCGATTATTATGTGTTTGAAGAAGAGATTCTTCGATGACATAATATGGACCCATGTTTCAGATAACAATGTTTTTTATGCCAAATCTTTGAGATGCTAGTGTTTTTCCAAGCCAGGTCTTTCAGATGCCTTATTTTTCAAGTAGTTCTTTCATACCATGTTTATCATGCCAGTGTTTTTTAAGCCAGGTCTTTTAGATGCCTTATTTTTCAAACCAGTTCTTTCATATGCTGTGTTTTTTTTCATGCCAGTGCTTTTCAATCTACTTCTTTCAGATGCCAGTGTTTTTATGCCAATTCTTTCAAATGCTAGTGTTTTTAATGCCAGTGTTTTTCAAGCCAGGTCTTCCAGATGTCTTATGTTTCAGGCAGTTCTTTCATATGCCATGATTTTCATGCCAGTTCTTTCATATGCCATGTTTTTCATGCCAGTGTTTTTCATGCCATTTCTTTCATATGCCATATTTTTCATAACAGTGTTTTTCAAGCCAGGTCTTTCAGATGTCTTGTTTTCAAGCCAGTTCTTTCATATACCATGGTTTTCATGCCAGTTCTCTCAAATGCCAATGTTTTTCATGACCTGTTTTTCAAGCCATGTCTTTCAAATGTCTTGTTTTTCAAGCCAGGTCTTTCATTTGCAGTGTTTGTCATGCCAGTTCTCTCAAATGCCAGTATTTTTCAAGCCAGTTCTTTCAAATGCTATTGTTTGCTTTATTACTGCATCCTACTAGCACAGTTCTGCTAAATGTGTTCTATATCAGGTAAGTGCATATTCAAGAACGAAGAGAGCAACAGCTCCATCACAGTCCACCTCCAGTAAGAGAATGTGTAAGTGGTAGGATGTTGGGAAAATGGAATTCGACTGGACTGAGAAATGTGATGACCTGAAAGCATTCTGCAAATACTGTAAAAAGAAGTTCCAGGTCACCCAAGGTGGAAGAAACAATGTCACACAACGTGAGGCAACAGAACAACATAAGACTGCTATTCTGTAAGCAAAATCGCGTCACCTGATGACAAAGTGGGCAAGAAATACAAATCTTGAAGGACCAGAACTTAAGATCATTGCAGCAGAAGCCTCTGAGGTGTTCCATGCTGTTAAGCATAATATCTCCTTTAACAGTTTGGACTGTGCAGTAAAACTGGCCAGCCAGTTCCACAGTGATCTGAATGTGGCAAATAAACTATCTTGCAAAAGGACCAAGGCTGAAACCATAGCTGAAAATGTCTGGGACTGCACTCATTGGAATGCGTCCTACATGACCTGCAGAAACCAGGCACTTTATTTGCCACTTTATCAGACTCTTCCAACAAGGGAAACATAAGTAGGAAACCAGTACAAAAATTCATTTGGAGTTGCACAGCAAGAGAAGGAGCCGGAATGGTGGCAACTCTGATGCAGTTAATATTGTAGAGTTATAGGCCAGTGAGTTCCCATATGAAAGTGTAACAGATGACACAGGATGAAGATAAAGAGAATATGCCACAGGATGATGTTCTGGAACTTTCTGTAGAATGCTTGCAGGAAACAGCTAATAAAGAATGTGCCCTCAGTTTAGAAGAAAAAAGTTCTAAGGGAAGAGTTGCTTGATTTAATAGAGATGAACAGACATATTAAGATTGATGAAAGAAATAGATTATAGAAAGTCAGTAAGACCCAAAATGTTAGAAGTGTAATAAAACAAATGAACATAATAATCAAGACTGTTAACAGAAACTCATTTGATATGACAGAAGTAAAGAGAATATATTGTTGTGCAGCTAAATTAATAACAGATAAAGTTTTACTACAAAAATACAGGGCAATAAGGGAAAGGAAGGGAAGAAATCAAATGCCGTCATGGAAGTATTGAAGAGAGAAAACTATAAAGCAATTAAGACTAGAAGTGCCACTGTTACAAGAGTAGAGAAGAGGGAACAGATCAACAGAAATACTTCAATTGATGTGATAAAAGCAATGCACAGTATTACAACAGACCAGGATCTATTGTACACTGTTGCAGATAATAAACTAAAGATATCAACACAGGCAGAAAAACTTAGAAGATATACATAGAAATATATAAAGGAAATGTGCAAAATAAGCAAATCATTGATAACCCAAAAAGTTTTATAGAGAATTGGGAAAGAAAGCAAAATGACTAGAATAAAGAAGAAATAGACACATTTTGGAGAAATATTTATGACGATCCTGTGCAGCATAATAACGATACTGAATGGATAGAAGAAGTAAAACATTAAGAAGTTCAAATGTACAGGATATGAAATTGGATGAAATAATGGCTAGAGAAATTTAAATAAAATCAAGAAAAGCTCCTAAATGGAAAACCCCAGGCCTAGATGCAGTGCCTAACTTCTTGCTAAAAGTCTTAACACGAAGATTTAGCCCTGAGTAAGAACTATTTATATGCACCCCCCCCCAACAGACATAAAACTGGTTTAACAACAGGAAAAATGATACTCCTCCTTAAGAGTGAACCTACAAGCTATCCTAAAAACTATAGACCAATAACATGCCTTTTGACAATGTATATACTATACACTGGAACTGATGCCAACAGAGTTTATAGTCATATAGAAGAAACTCATTCATGGCAGTAGAACAAAGGGGTAGTAAAAGAACATCATATGTAACAAAGAATCATTTGTTGTTAAATAAAGTCACGATGGAGAATTGTTAAAAGGGGAAGAATCTAAGTATGGCATAGATAGATTACAAAAAAAAAAGCATTTGACAGCATCCCACAGTTATGGATAAAGTAGTGCTTACAGATGTATAAGATACACCCTACACTGATCAATTACATTACAGTGACCATAAAACAGTGGCAGACCACTTTGCAGTTAAGCTACAATAAAGGACAAATTATTATCCCAGGGATAACAATTCAAAGGGGGATATTCCAGGGTGACTCTTTGTCACCGCTACTCTTTAGTCTTGCCCTTAACCCATTAGGCTGTCCACTTAACAGATTAAGCCATGGCTACATTTTGGCTCCCAGACAACAACAAAGTGTAAAGACTTCTCATCTTCTTTTTGTGATGATTTAAAATTGTACAGTTCATCAGATGAGGAGCTAAAAGCACAACTGGAAGTGGTCAAAAAATTCTCAGATGGTATAGAAATGTCATTTGGTTTTGATAAATGTGCAGAAGTAATATATAAAGCAGGAAAGCTGTAGCACAAAGAAAATATCAGTTTGGGATAGAAATGTGATATAAAGGAACTTGAGCAGGAAGAAGTGCGTAAATATTTGGGAATTAATAAAGGATTGACAATAAAACATGAACAAATGTGAACAAAACTCACAAGACTAAAATTAGTACTGGAGACAGACCTGACATCTAGAAACAAAGTCCAAGCAGAAATCAGTTTGTTCTTCCTGTTCTAACTTACAGTTTTGGGATGATTTGCTACAAAAAGTATTGAATCATTTGGACAGGAAAAAAATATTTCATGCTTATCAAATGATATATAAAAATCAGTATACACCAAGATTGTGTATTCCTCATTCTGAAGGAGGTATGGGCCTCCTCAAAATTGATTACATGTGTAGATCTGCTATTGGATTATTGTACACGTATCTGCTGACCTCATCAGATCTAAACATAGTGAAAGTTTTGAAACATGAAGAGAACAATCTAAGATGACTTCCATGCTTAGTTTACCAGAAGCATATTAGTGTCAGTCGGTAATAGAAACCAAACCAGAAGTAGACAAAAATGAGGCAGCAAATGAATGTATCAAAAACAAAAGAGAGAATATAAGGAGAAGGATCAGATGAGAGCGCAAGAAATGTGAGACAGGCATAAATGTTTTTACAAGTACAGAAAACTCCTGGAACAACCTCATATTTATCAGGATCTGATGCAGGAATTGTTAAGGAGAGGTGAATTCAAACCAAAAGATGAAAGGTTAATATTGGCGGTCCATGATAGTGGACTATGTACATGTTGGCTTACAAAGTCCATTGAGCATATGGGAGAAAAAGACAATGTAAATTCTGTAAAACAGAACTGGAAACAGTCACACATCTTGTTGCTGGGTGTGATACACTAAAGACAGAGGGCTCATATACTAAAAAGCATAATAATGTGGCAAGACTGTTGCATTGGAGATTGTGCGTACATGACAGTACTGAAGTAGCTGAGAAGCATTGGAAACATGAGCCACAAAGCATTATAGAAAATGACTCTTTTTATATCACATGGAATCACCCATTACCAGCAGTTCAAAAAACAGATGTGAGAAAACCAGATATAGTAGTCCATGAACAGAAGACAAAAGTAGCGTTGATCATTGAAATTGCTATAACCAATGATTACGGTATTTTACATACAAAAAGACACAAAGTCATAAAATGCCAGGATGTGCAGGCAGAAATAAGGACAGTGTGGAAGAAGAATACCCAGACAGTTTTACTAGTAGCAGGAACAACAGGTCTCATAAAAATAATTTACAGTCTTATTTAGCTATGCTACCGATACATGTAACTTCGTATGAATTGTAGGAGTCAGTTCTGGACACGTTGCGGGTACTGAGAAGAACACTTTTGGTTAACATCAAAGACTGAAGCAATACTAATTTCACGAACTTTAATCATACTTTGATTTAGGAATGGGGTCCATTCCCATCATGGTATTAGAAACCCAAGACTTGGAAAAATTAAACCGAGGGAAACATAAAATTATTTCCACTTGTTGTGAGGCACTTTTCCAAAGAAGAAGGGGTGGTTTATGACTTTTTGGACTTCTCTGAAGACCCTGATGAATCTACCCAGGTCATACCACAACAGATTTTGAACATAATGGAAAAGCACTCCTTACCCTGGAGCAACATTCCAGCATATGGAGATGATAATGCCAATGTAAACTATGGAAAGAAATCTGAGGTATATACCAGATTAAAATAAAAGTGCCCATCACTCCAGAAAGCTAACTGTGGTGTTCACATAATTTATAATGCAGCCAGAAAAGCTGCAGCACAATTACCCTATGACATAGAAGTCTTTGTGATTAAACTTTTTGGTCACTTCTCAGGTTCTGCCACAAGGACCAGAGACTTGAAAGACAACTTTGAGTTCTGTGGCATGAAATTTGAGAATCTTCTAAGACACGTGCCAACAAGCTAGCTGTCAATCATGTCAACTATTGAGAGAGTAGTAAAAAATCTCCCAGTGCCCCAGTCGTGTTTCCTCTCTCTCCCATGGAGAAGAAGAGACCCTTCCATGGCAGATATGGCTGTCCTTTTTAGATAAGGAACATGGGGAGAATAAATTGCTTACACTGCCCCAGTACTATTTGTACTTTCTCTGTATCATTATCATGGATTTCAGTGAGCACATAAGCATATTAGGAGAAAGTAGCACTTACTGCTATGGGAACTATTTCAGTGATGGTCTCTCTCAAGAAAAAAACTGAAGGCAAGCGCAGAAAGATGATGCCTTCTTTGGAGGAAAACTTAGGGCACTTATGATCACATTAGGCGGCCCTTATTTTAACAAGCTGTAAAGAGACTTCATTGTGATCTTGGAGACAGTAAAGTACTTGAAACAGTGGTTTGATTTTAGTGAAAACAGCTACTTATTTATATTAAGGTATCTTTGAGTGAGCACTTTGCATTCACTGAGTTACTCATTGTGACCAATGCCCTCAAACTGCAGGACGCAGATGAAGACAGTCATTTCTAGGACTATTTAACAATCAAGCACTTTCTCCAAAAATTATGCACCACCAAGCTTAACACCAGGGAAAGGTGGCTGAAGCTTTTCAAAGAAGGGCCTGATCTGACTGCATTATATCCCATGATTGCTAGGGTATTATCTATACCAACATCCACTGCATTTTTTTCAACAGAGTTTTTCTTTGGTTAAAAATAAATTAACATGTGCAAAATCATTGTAGTATGGACTTGTTAAAAGCTGAGCTAATGATAAGTATAAAATGCAGTGACTTTTATTCAAATATATTATCAAACAGGGTACTTCCTTATGCTATCAAATCAAATGCAAAGTATACATTTAGTGTGCTTGTTTATGTGAAGTATGTATAGTCTTTAGTTTTCTTGTTTAGAATAGTTATACTTAGTGTAATAAGTGGAATTTAGAGTTTTTTGCTTTAATTTAAAATAAACCTACTCTTAATTACATGCATTTAAAAATGTTAGTGTGCTTATGTACAGTATGTAGCTTTTTTTTAGTTTTCTTCTAGTTATGGTTAGTGTAATATGTAGAATGTAGAGATGTTTGTTTTTAAATAAACAAAATTGTTTGATGTGTAGTGTTTTTTTAGTCAAGTTTTGCTTACTGTTTCAGTTACATGAGTAATGTGTATTTTTGTAGTAATGCTTCACTTTTGCTGTTATAGCTGCATAATTTAAATGTCTTTGTGCTGTAATAACTTCACACTGTTTATATTCATAACTGCATCTCCTTCACCACACCTGTGGTGATGTCATGAGTTGAGGGTGTGGTCAGTGTCATATTGGCCACACCTCCATATCCCACTTTGGCCCACTTAAAAGGTGGCAACCAGAATCCTTAACCTCCAGGCATTGAGACAACACTATACTAAATTAAGAACTCTAGTGCAACAGGCAGTTGGGTAACATAAGTCACATAGAAAATCAGTCATCCCTTCTCAACTCACCTAAAAAATTCTAGGCAGAAGTCAACTACCTGACAGGCCATACTAATCCAGCTAACAATCACTCCTCCTCATCTCACCTCACAGCAGCTGATTTCAGCCTCCACTTCCGTATACTCCTCATCCCTGATTTCATTAATAACCCCTCCTTTCTCTGTAACTTCTCTCCTCCCTCCTGTATTCTCACTATCAATTTCAAAGCAATCTAAGCTAAACACATAGTACCACTACTTGAAGAACTAAAAACTAACCCATCTGCTGGTCCTCAAAATTTTCTCCCATGGTTCTTATTTCTGTGTAAGGACTTCATAGTCCCACTCCTCCTTCACATTTATAATCTCTGTCTAACTCAAAACATTATGCCTGATATCGGGAAACCAACCATTGTTAAACCCCTCCCCCAAAAAACGAACCCATCCCACACCACTGACTTCTAGCCCATCTTCTTCTTAAAATCCTTGAAAATTAATTTACAATCAGCTCACCCATTACATCTCTTAATATAATCTGCTATCCTCAAAACAGCATGGTTTTGGGCTGTTAATAAAATTTTTACAGCACTTTGGACACTTACTAATAACATCCTCCTGTTTATAAAGGCTTGCTCACTGGAGACATATTTCTTGACCTCACCGGAGCTTTTGATCTGGTTGACAATAAAATTCTGTTAGCTCACATAACTGAAACTGGAATTAGCCCAGATACAGCTCCACAGTGTAAAAATAATCTTTCCATCTCATACTTCTGTTTAGCTACAGAACACCCTCTCTGCTTCTACACCTCTCCTTAAGAGTCCCTCAACGTTCCATTCTGGCCCCCCTTCTTTTTTCCATTTTCATTAATAAATTACAATTAGAGCTACTACACCTCCCTCTCTTACTTTATACTGATGAGTTGGTCTTCTCACTCAAACTTGACTTCCTCAGACATAAAACAACAACTAAAAGCTGTCATTCTTTCTTTTATCAGATGGCTTGATAAGAAAAAGTTAATGCTGAACACTTCCAAAACTAAAGTGATGTTGTTTGTTACCTCCCCTAAATGGCAGAAGAACTCTCAATCACTTCTTGTCCATGACCATCTTGACAACCCTATTGATCAGGTCATCTCCTTCAAATACCTTGTTGTGTAGTTTAATTCCACAATGAACATTCACCTTCACCTAGAACAAATATGGAAGAAAATGTATTCCCTCCTGTGTTGGTCCTGTGAAATGTCTCCCTTTCTCTCCAGGCCAACCAGAAATGCCATAAGCAAAGGCATTCTACTCGCATATCTTGAATATGGATTTCCACTGGTTGCAGCATTGAAGAAAAAAACTCCTGTACCATCTATACTATAAGCAGTACTATCTGCCATTTTGTTACCCTGTCCTGTAGAATGGACCCTCATTGTGTCACACTTAAAGCCATTTGACTACCTGTTCAACAACGTGCTAACCTGCTTCTGGGATCCCAACTCTACAAGCTCCTTGAAGAACACTGCTGTCCTTCCCTTGCTCCAGCCTCTTCAGATGACACTCCAGTTGCAATCTAAGAAGTCTTAACCACTCTGGTCCACTTCTTCAATGTTTTTATTCATTTTTGCCGTGCAAGGGTTTCACGGGCACCTGCTACTTTGTTGAATGTCCACTTCTTCAATGTCCCAGAACCAGACTTCATTGCATTAACCATGCCTTCTCCATTCTAGACCCCAAATTCTGGGAATCCCTCCCTACTAATCTTAAAAACCTCACATCATATCAGTCATTTCCTTCTCAGATTAAAGATCATCTGAAGTCCAAGTCAATTTGCAAATGCTTTTCCCTCTGGACACATCAGCTAATTCCCAACTTTCTCCTTTACCAGGCGTCTTTGCCTTGCTCACATTATTCCCCTACACTAATATGTGACATCTCTTCCACATTGTATTTACTGTACATAGTAAACTTCTGTGTGCCTTTACCTTATCTTTGCTGTCCTTCACACGGTGCACCTCCTCTTCACCCCTTCACTATTCAGCTCTTTTCCTCTTCTTCTTCCCTCCTTACTCTAACCATCCCTTCCTATTGTCCCCGGTGCTTTGTACGTTATTTATTATTACTGCTGTTGATTCAGTGCTGTCTCAACACAACAGTTTGTTGGTGTTCATAATAGTTTTTTTGTTACCTTGTTTGCCTGCTAACATTTATATTTGTCCAGATTGAAACTATATATATATATATATATATATATATATATATATATATATATATATATATTGATGTCATTCCTGTCTCTCTGGTAATTCGTAACTTAAGGGTGGGTTAGCATGGTGTACATCCACAAGGTTAGTGGAGGCCCTAGGCAGCATATCCTTCTGCAACAAAACCTTTTTCTTGCCTGTAACTGTATTCAAACTTATATTGTTAAGTAAAATTGAAAATAGATGATCAGAATCCCACCTTGCGGATATCCTTCTCCTCATTCATTGGCTACTAATTTAGAAAACCTTTGACAGACTGAGGTTAAGCAGGCCAATGAAAAAGCTTGCTGGCTGCGAAACAGCAGTCTGTTTTATAGCAGGGTCATCTAACTCTCAAAGTACAAGGAAATAGATAGTTGAACCAAATTACTAATGTCCTTAGTCCTAGAAATGTAATCCCAGAGTTGTTTCCTATGGAATATAAAGTGCAAAATCATTTTCCTGTGGTTCTAAAAATGAAGGTAAAGGGTTGGAAACTGGATTATGTGATTCACTGCAATTTCAAACATGACCTTTTGTATAAAAGATGACTGCTATGCAAGACAGTCTGTCCTTTCTGTAAGCCATGAAAGGGCTGAAACATGCTAAAGCATGTACCATCTCTAACCTTTCTATGTGAAGTAACAGGCAGAAATAGGGTGATTCCTAGGATAAGAAATTCAATTGATAGAAAAGCCAATAAATTACAAGCAGCTTTCTAGGAAATTTAAGGTGTGCTCCCTTCAGAAGTAACTTAACTAAAGGAAGAAAGGTCAGAAGAGGTTAGCAAAAGTAACAAGCTGATATGATATAATAGGAAGAATAAAAGCAACCTACACTGAGCCAATAAGAGAAATAGTATTGAAAACTATGCAGATATAGTTCACTTTCACACGAAGAAATAAACCTTTTCAGTTTGGACAGGGTAGGACTTCCTACCGATGAGATTATTGGCTTTTGGGAGAATGTGGACAACATTAAAAAGATGACAGTAGGAATTAGACCATCAGCCTCCATGTTGTACAATGAAGAGTGAGTATAATCACACCTTGCTGTTAAATACAGAAGATTCTCGCTGAGTGGAAATCTCAGAAACTGGATCTGCACTCCAGAAGAGGGGGGAGCTTTTTTTTTATTTTGCTAAATATAGGTTATCAGAGTTTCAGTTATAAGAAAAAGAATGACACAAACACAAAGCCAACTCAGTTAGCCCTACCTACTACAAACATTCACAAACATTCCCAAAATTAGGAAAAGGAAAGGAGGAACATAAAACTGATCCAAGTGCATAAACTACATATGTCAAACATACAGCAGCAGCAGCATTTCACTGTAGATGCTCTTAGTCATTTTAGCTGGGAAACGTGTTTGGTTCTTTTGTTTGGTTGCTGCCTGAGATGCCTTCTTTGCAGAGTCTGCATGGGCTTTCACCAGGGTCTCTGGTTTCCTCCATCTTACATTCTAAATGCATGCCAGCAGGTAGGTGTGTGTGTGTGTGTGTGTGTGTGTGTGTGTGTGTGTGTGTGTGTGTGTGTGTGTGTGTGTGTGTGTGTGTGTGTGTGTGTGTGTGTGTGTGTGTGTGTGTGTGTGTGTGTGTGTGTGTGTGTGTGTGTGTGTGTGTGTGTGTGTGTGTGTGTGTGTGTGTGTGTGTGTGTGTATGTGCACGTGTGCGTGTGTGCGTGTGTGTGTGTGTGTGTGTGTGTGTGTGTGTGTGTGTGTGTGTGTGTGTGTGTGTGTGTGTGTGTGTGTGTGTTAAATGTAGGATGCAGGACAGCCTTCCAGGCAGTCTGTAGTACTACGAGTGCTAAAAGCAGTGCTAATTATTCTCCTTCAAGATTTAGGAGGACTACTTTTGTATAACAAAAAATAGCCTGCAGAAAGCCCTCTTATATCATGGTTTCCCTCCTAGCTGCTACCACTATTTTCCTCACAGATTTACTTCCCAAAAATTTCTCATTCTCATTGTAAACCTCATCTTCCTTCCTCTTTTAATACAAATAGGCTATACTCTTCTATTTTTCTACTATGTTCTCTTCTTCTTTTACTTTGGGCTTATTTACTCATGCTTAAACATGAGCTGTTTGTAATCTCTTTCTATCCTATTTAATTTTGCATATTTGTCTAAAATTTTCACCATACTGAGTAATCATTTGACACTTCTTTGTCTTATTTTTACACTTTTTAAAACTGACTTTGTGACTGTACTGCTTGTATTTTTTTATTGTACCACTTGTGTTTTTTTATGTCTTACAACTACTGGAACTTTTCTCCTCGGGTATCTGCTGAAAATGGGCTTCTGCTCAGTCAGATTACCCTGATTAATAAATGTCAAATAAATAAATAACACTAATAAACATGCTTTCTCATTGAATAGGACACACACACACACACACACACACACACACACACACACACACACACACACACACAATAATTGCAGGATGGCTACTTTCTGCCAAAATTATAGCATATACTGCTAATCAGGTCCTATAGTTCCTCATTTTTCACAGTTGTTAGCAACATGATGGTGCGGTCTGCTGATGAACCTAGGTGTAAAATACACATTGCAACAAACTCTCTGACTGATAGAGTTCAACATTTTCCTGCTTAATATAAGTATTCCACACTCCTTTGATATTCATCTTTAAAAAAGAAACATTTTTATTAAATCATCACTTATGACATAGGCAATCATACATTTATATAAATGAAAACAAACCATATTGACATATTTTTAGTTGTAAACAATATGCATCACTTATGACCTATCCAGTCATTGTCAAACATTACATAGCTCATTCAAATCCTACCTTCTTTTAGACCTCATTCCTCCTCCAGAATATTATTCTGCATGTATTGTTTCCACAGTTCCCATATTTTCTATGTAATTTGCTCCTACCCTTTTCTAAAGATGCTATTCTAGTTGTTTTATGTCTGTTACTATATTCACTACTTCTAGTATTGTTGGTTTAGACTTTGATTTCCATTTTCTATTAATTGCTTTTTGGCAGCTGCTAAAATTAACCTCAGCAAGGCCTTACTATATTTAGGCAATTCTGATTATGTATCATAGCTCAAAAAAATCTTTTCCTTAGTTATACCAATTTGGTCATCCAGTATTTCTGATAGAGTAGTCTGCAGGGAACTTTTAAAGTCTGATAACTCATTACACTCCCAAAAATATGTTCTCATTTACCTATTTCTTCTCAGTTACACCTCCAATATTTGCTATGTACCTGAGGACAAATTCTTTGGAGTGTACTTGGGGTATAAAAATTCCTATGTAAACACTTCCAAGCAAAGATCTCAAATCTGCTAGATTTTGTTGCATATTTGGGAGATAAACATATACCCCCATTGTTTCTTTGTGAATTGCTTATCCAGTCTCTCTTCCCAATCTTTTCTAACCTTTTCTGATTATTATAGTTATCATGCAGTATTTTATGTGCTCTGGGTGGAGCGCCTTCTGTGTGGAGTCTGCATGTCCTCCCCACGGTCGAGTGGCATTCGAAAGACATGCATGAATGGGCATGCCTTCGTTGAAGGTTGGGCATTGGGCTGGCACCGTAAAAATCTACTGCCAATCATTAGCAGACCGGAGTTTGGCTGTAGTGACCCCTAAAAGCCGAAAGAAGAAGAACAACAACATTAAGTATCCTTTTTTAACAGCAGCTTCTGTTCTAGATTCTTCTAAAAACTATACCATTGCTGGTCTTTAACTTATGACATCCCCTGTTTCTTTCTATTTCTCCATACTCTGCTATCAGTCCTTGATAGGGAAGGCAGCCTCTAGCCTGCAGTCCAAATAAAGTCTTGACGTCTTCCCATTCTATTAACTTTCCCTCTCTAATTATTTGCTCCCAGTGCATTGGTTCCTTTGCCAATTTTCTCCAATAAATTCCATTTCCCTCTTGCCTATTGTTTATATCCCTAATTGGAGTCATTCCTATCAGCAGAATCTCCTTTCTCCATTTCCATGTTGGCTTAGTTCTAAGAATACTTTCTGTTACTTTATGAATATAATATTCTGTATGGTTATTGTTATTCACCTTAAGGGTCTACATCCAAAATCCCAGTCTCTCCTTGTTTGTTGAGCTTCCTGCCTATTTCACCATCATTCCTATCCACTTCAAATTATAGCTTTCTGTTTTTGCTCTGTATAGGAGCCTTAACTGCGTAGCTCTGAAGTAGCCCTTCAAATTGGGTAATGCCAAACCAGCTTGTTTTATTGAAAGAATCGGCTTATCCCACTTGACTCTTGCCATCTTCCACTCTCAGATAAAATCCTTCAGCTCTTTATTAATTGTAATCTACAACTTCTCCCATGGTTGATAAAAATATGGCTGACCTGTGTCTAAAAACTAAAGGGACTAAAAACATTTAAAGGATTACAACAGGTTTCTCTAATGTATTCCTCAACTTCACGGCCCTTTTCCTCCCTATTTACATTGTCCTCTGTAAAGCAACAACAATAAAGCATTTACAATTTTTATAATTCCCCTTACTTCTGTAACAGAAGCCTACCTTCTCATACTGTGATGGTTTCACTTATAAAATGATTCTCTCACGTTTGAATAAAGCTCGCTGGAGTCGCCCAATTACTGACATCATCGAGGCCAGGCAGTGCAGGTACTTTTAATCAGTTCCCTCCCCAAAGTGACATCACCACAGCCGTCATCTGATTCTAACTAAAATAATAAGACCCACCCATTCTGTGATGTCATGGCTCCCTTGTCCTTCCCCCCAGCCTGTGTGCTGTTCATTTTATTCAGTAGTAGTGTAGTAACACCGATGTTTGGAAACACAGAAATTTGGTATGCATACTTGTACATTCTGCATGGCAAATGATGCTTAGGTGGTGTATTGCTTGCATACTTCTCTGTTATATTTGCACCAGATACTGCTAGTGTGCAGTGCAGGAATAGAAAGATTAAAACATTACCCTGGTATCAGAGGTGGCAGTGCAACATATTCATAGTGGCTTAACATGAGAGTAGCTCTAAGCAAGCACCATGTGAAACCTGAACAAGCACCTAGAATTATTCAATGCAGCTTCCACACCTTAAGTTTGAAAATGAATTCACATACTCACATGAACAGGAGTAGCTGCATATTGATGGCTAAAGGTGTATGGGCATGTCGGGTGGTTACTACACTGCAAAACTGGTATGTAATGGTGGAGATATTTGGAAGGCATGAGCAAACACACCAGTATATTAAAGCCATAGCACCAATTGAACTGGAGCTGGCAAATAGATTTAGTAAGGGACTTTGTCCATGCACAAATATTTCAACAGTGATTCTTTGCAGTGGCATCCATTATCTGATTCAAGGCAAGTTAACCTTGATGTCCTTTATTTAAAAAAAATCAATAAAATTTTTACTTTGTTATAAGTGACTTCTGGACACAAGAAAAAGGAAGGGGAAAATATAGCAATGCGGTTTGTATGTACAAAGACAAATCCAGGGACACTGCAAAAGGTTTTTTTTTTGCAAACCAACCAGTGGACTAAAACATATGAAGGCAAACACTGCATACCAACACACTTTGCACATGTAAATCTCAATTTTTAACAAGGTGGAAGCATGAAGTGATACCTTAACACTTAAATTAATAAAGATCTAAACTGGTTAATAGTATAAATGTTTTATTCTTTAGCTCCTTGGTGCAAGACCTTACTGGATGTGATTGCAGTCAAGTAAGGCCATGGTTATAGTGCACCAAAAAAATTTCCCCTCTAACAAAGGAAATGCTAGAGCAAAGATTAAATTACATGAGTCAAGCACTCTGCTGAGATCTGCCAATAAATGGAATTACCAGGTCAAATTACCCTCAGGACTTTGACAGCTAGGGAAGCTAAGTGTTATGGGGGAGGGGAGAAGTAAATGGACTGGAATTCATTGTCTCACAAATTAGTGCCATTTAAACTAAATTAGAAAAAAAGGCAGCAGTAAATAGCACTATGAGTGTGTTCTGTGGCATTTGCACTGTTTCTGTTTTAAGTAGTCATCCAGCAGCAGGGAATGTTACTTACACTGTTCTATTTTACTCAGTACTTTGTACGCATGCAACATCTATGAAATGACAGGAACTTTAGGCAAACTGAGGCCTGCATGATGTAACATTTTTGAGCTAAACAATGATTTCTGGGATACTGAATGGCAACCTGATTTATCCAAACCACGTCAATATGCCAGCCTCCAGGTGGTCAGAGTCTGGAATTACATATAAAAATATTTAAAATCCTGTAAATAATCCCAGAGTGCTGTTAAAGTGTAGGAAACATCACGCCATGATGTTTTAAACATATTTTTTGAGTCTGTGGGTGCGGTACTCCTTTAACTGCTCGTATCTTGTTAACCAAATCCATAAAACAGAGCTTCCAATTTATCAGTTTTTGCATTATCTTTTATTTAGTCTCTTCCCACATATCCTTAGCTTCCACAACAGAATCCTCTTTAATCCATACTCCCAAGTACTTCATTTTGTCATGTCCCCATACGTATAGGTTCATAGGTTGGTACTAGGCTATCGGCCCTAGGGTCTATAAAAGCCTAGCCATAACAATTCCCTGGCTATTTCTTCCCACAATATTTACTTCCCTGGACCCATGTCTAGCAGGGTGACTGATGTGATCCCTGAGGTGAATTTCCTATCTCCCATCCAATCATCAAGGTTCCTTTTGAAGAGGGCCAAAGAGGCGCTCTGCTTGACATGTATGGGCAGTCTACTCCAGAGTCTAGGGAGTCCCTGGGTCAGGAACCTATCCCTCCAACATGTTTTGTTCATTGTGAATGTTGGTGTTTCTCCTCCTCTTAAAATACTGTTAAACAAAACCTTCCAGATCTTTACCACTTTTTTTTCCCTCCATGCTTTCAAAACTTCCACAGGAATACTATTTATTCCTGGAGACTTTACTATAGATTGCTTATACATCACCATTTTTTTCTCATCTCTTCTTATCCTGATTGTTAGTAATTGAGCCTCATCTACCTCTAACCTTGGCATATTTAATTCTTCATAAAAATTCCATTTGTACCTTTTCTTTATTTCCATATTTTTCTGCTTTATTTATACAGATTTTCATAAAATGTCTGAAATATTTCTAATACCTGTATAGGGTCTCTTGTTATCTTTCTTGTTATAGGCTACCTAATTGTGGCAACAAACCATTTTATAGTATAGAGTCAATTATCTGAACTAATTGGAACCTAGGGTAGTTTAGTTAATCAAACATATAACTGAACTGATAAAAAACTTCTAAAATCTTGTTTTTTTCTGCATCCATGAATACACTTTTCAACCATTCAGTGATTTCAGTGGACAATAAATAATATTTTTCACACACAAGCTGGCTACAAGTTCAAAAAACATGCTCAAGCAGATATGTATAATGTTTACATATTCAGACTTTATGATTTTTCCTACCTAAAAACTTTGGAAGGCCGGTTCGGATAAGTGACATTTTGGATAATTGACATTTGGATAATCGACTGTCTACTTTATTTTCTGTTGCCTGAGTCTTTATGCTAAAAAATTTTGTGCTCTGGAGTTGTTACCAAAAAACAGTTGCTTAACAGCAGTCTTTCTAAACTCATGTATATTATCGAGGTAATCCCTTATTTTCTGTTTAGCATTCTGCAGTTCCTCCTATTGTTCTGTGAGATTCCCCCTATTCTGCAATACTTTAACCTTTGTCAGGCCCTCTAAATAATTCTTGTTACTTTTTAACCATCTCTCTCTTTCTTTTAGTTTTATTATTTTTTAAGATGGTAACAATCTTGCCACAGTAGAACACATACTCCAGTGGACATCTAGCACCTTCACACAAGAAACCAGTCTCAGTCTTAGCCACACCATTGTAACATGGTTCCAAGACTACTTAGCCGGATGACAGCAAGTTGTCAGATGGTAGCAAAATATCTCCCCACTCCTGCCAGTCACCCAAGGATTGCCACAGGGTTGCATCCAGGGGCCTCTACTCTTCGCCCTATTCACTAACAACCACACACTGCTACTACACATACTTCCCTGGTCCAGTGCACAGATGATTTCACCCTAATATGCACTGCTTCCACACTCCAACAACTACAACATATAACCAAACAATCATTCTCAGAAGTAGAATCATGGCTAGCTAATGCTCAGCTCATTCTTAACCCCAAAGCTCATGCTTTTCCAACCCACAAAAATGCCCCTCCCTCATCATTTAATATATCATCAACAAACAACACAATCATTTCTCCCATAACCCATACCAAGCTTCATGGTGTTATCATTGTTAGTAACATGAAATTCGACATACACATTGCCTACCCAATAAAAAAGTTCATAAAAAAACTTAGAGCACTATATTGACACAAAAAAAATTTCACAAATAACACAAAAGCCACCATCGCTAGAAATCACCTAGTCTCCACACTTCTATATGCATCAGCAATACTCACCAACATCAAGAAATCTGATCTAAGCAAACGCGAAACTTGCCACAATAAAATTGCAAGGTTTGCCAGTGAATCATCTTACAGATCTCATCACTGCCTAGCACTAAAAAACCTCAATTGGCTTGAATTGCCCAATCTCTTAATCTACAACCAACTGTCCATAGCTCGCCAATTACTCTACCAATCAGGCAAAATTCCTTCCCTCCTTCACATCCTGCAACCATACTCTGCCAACCGAGTCCTTCGTTCTAACAACAAATTACTACTAAAGATAACCAAAACTAACAACAGTGCTGGAGAAGCGCTTTACTCTCACTGCATAGCTAAACAATGGAATCCTCTCCCCATAAATATAAAAACTATCTCTGTAATAACAAAATTCAAAGATCCACACTGGTACAGCTCTTTTGAGTGTGTGCCTTTAACTCCCAATGGGAGTGGCTTAAGCCTTTAAAAAATGAAGTCATCACCTTACAGTTCTAGAAAATACTCATTGAGAGAGGTCAAATATCAATACAGTTGTGTTTGCCATCATAAATGCTTCAAGACAAAATATCCTGGTACCTTGTATGTAACATGGTTTTGGAATTATTAATGCAAATATGAACAATCAGTATTTGACGCCTAGAGGAGCAGTAGGAGGTAACTGCAGATGCACCTGGAGGAGCACTCGGCTGTAACTTGTTATGTTCTTGTAGCAGCCCAGGCTAAGAACACTCAATGTTTTTGCTAATTAGCCTTGATCTGGTAAAGATTACTGCAAAACACCTTCCTCCACTGAATTCCTCTCAAATGTGTTCCTTCAAAACAGGGACTAAGTTTGCTGTTACATTTTAAACTGTATGTTTAGAGACTAAGACTGTTGTTATAAAAAGTGTGTTACTGAAATAATAAAAAAACTGTTATATGTGATTTCTACCTCTTTTTCTATTCTAAATACTTATCCTTCTCGTTGTTACATTGTACTCTGTATTGTTGTTAAAAAATGCAATACTGAAATTATACTTAAATCTTATATGTGATTTTTACCTCTATAGCTAATCTAACAACTTGTCCATTTGCATAACAAAACTTTGCACTACCATTGCAAGCGTTTCTGTCATGTTTTTTGTGGATCTTATCTCCCTGGGCCTCCACCGAAAAAGGACAATTTGTCCAATTTGTACTTTCCCGGTAAACAAATGTAATATAAAATAAAATGAAATAAATAAATACATTTTATTTCCCCCTATTTTTAACCTCTACTTTAATTTTATCCCATTCTGTAGCTATATTTTCAGAAGAAATCTCTATCTTCTCTAATAACACCTGAATAATCTCCACTACACACTCCTTAAATTCCTGTCATTTCAGCAGATAGGTGGGAAAGTGCCAGTGCCTAATTTTTATTTCATTACCCTACATTTTTATTTTAGTTATTATTGGTGCATGATCCGAAGTAGTTATCGGATGCTTATCAAAACTTTCAATTAAATAAACATGTTCCTGGAAACATAAGTTCTGTCTAGCCTAGCACAGTTTTTATATCTTGGGGAATAATATGTCAATTCACTCTGAACTCCTACTACTGAATTCACATTTTCCCATGTCAGATATTTTCATAAATTTCTTCAAAAATCTACCCTCTCTTGTTATATTTTCCCTTCTGGGCCCCCCAGATACATCCTCATTGTTGCAAACCAAATTCCATTTCCCACCTATAAGCAATATTTCCTGCTGAAAGCTGATTATTTCTCCCAGAATTCTGTTAAGTTCCATTATAGCAGTTTTAGGTGGAATATAAATACTTGCCAGTGTAATCCTCTTCTTGTGCCAGTAGCCCCTTAGAACTACAAATCAACCACTATTTATCCTCTTCTATCACTGTTGGAGTTCCTCTTGCAATTAATATAAGTGCTCCCCTTTTCCTTTGTCCCAGATATTCCGGTGAATAACCATTCAGAAAAACCTTCTTTATCAAATTCACACACCCAGTTATTTTCAAATGTGCCACCTGTAGTAGCATAGCTATTCGCACATTACATTTTTAATATATTTCACTACTGTTTCTTTTTTGTATATATCTATGAGACCATTTACATTTAAAGATAATATAGAAAGTATTGTCATTGACAGTATTGACAGTAAGTATTGTCAAGAAGTTTTCCCACCTGTTGTGTGTAATAGCTTTTTTAAATGTATAGTTCCGGCTTTTATATTACATGCACACACTAATGTTTAGCAGATTGATCTTTTATACAGTTGTTTCTTGTCATATCCATTTGAACCTACAGTGGATATAAAAAGTATACACACCCCTGTTAAAATGCCAGGTTTTTCTGATATAAAAAATTAGACCACAATAAATCATTTCAAAACTTTTCCCATCTTTAATGTGACCTAGAATGTGTACAATTCAATTGAAAAACAAGCAAATCTGTTACGGGAAAAATATAAAAAAAAAAAAAGTATATATCTATGAGACCATTTACATTGAAAGATAATATAGAAAGTATTGTCATTGTGTTAAGAAGTTTTTCCACCTGTTGTGTGTAATAGCTTTTTTAAATGTATAGTTCCAGCTTTTATGTTACATGCACACGCTAATGTTTAGCAGATTGATCTTTTATACAGTTGTTTCTTGTCATATCCCATTTGAATCTACAGTGGATATAAAAAGTATACACACCTCTGTTAAAATGCCAGGTTTTTCTGATATAAAAAATGAGACCAGAATAAATCATTTCAAAACTTTTCCCCACCTTTAATGTGACCTAGAATGTGTACTATTCAATTGAAAACAAGCAAATCTGTTACGGGAAAAATATATATAAAAAAAAAAAAAGTATATATCTATGAGACCATTTACATTTAAAGATAATATAGAAAGTATTGTCATTGTGTTAAGAAGTTTTCCCACCTGTTGTGTGTAATAGCTTTTTTAAATGTATAGTTCCAGCTTTTATGTTACATGCACACGCTAATGTTTAGCAGATTGATCTTTTATACAGTTGTTTCTTGTCGTATCCCATTTGAATCTACAGTGGATATAAAAAGTATACACACCTCTGTTAAAATGCCAGGTTTTTCTGATATAAAAAATGAGACCACAATAAATCATTTCAAAACTTTTCCCACCTTTAATGTGACCTAGAATGTGTACAATTCAATTGAAAAACAAGCAAATATGTTACGGGAAAAATATAAAAAAAAAAAAGTACAATAAGCT
Source organism: Protopterus annectens (assembly GCF_019279795.1). Classification (NCBI taxonomy): domain Eukaryota; kingdom Metazoa; phylum Chordata; order Ceratodontiformes; family Protopteridae; genus Protopterus; species Protopterus annectens. Next base: position 1,925,089,375 of record NC_056741.1, read on the forward strand.
GGCCGCATACGTGTGCACACCCTTAAACTAATACTTTATTGAAAGAAAGAAAGAAAGAAGAAGGGAAAAAACAGGGCCACCTGTTTACTTTAGCACCATATTACTCTCAAAAATAACTGAGAAAGCTTTTCTTTAGAGCATGCAAATTATGTCATGCATTATAAAAATACTACTGTTAAGAACAAAATTTTATTTTGCTTAGAGTTAACTTCTTCCTTCCTCTTCCCCCCTACTAAATGTTCTTCCAAGCATTAATGATATGAAGTGGGGCATCTGCTTTGGAGTCCCCTACGAGTTTTACAAAGTCCAGTATTTCCAGGTTTTCTTGTTATGTCATGTTTCACAAATATAATTAATACTTTGTAATCCCCCATTTATTTGTCAATTTCCAACTTGGTGGTTTTCTTCCTGTTGATCTCCATCTCCAAAATCTAGTCTCTGCTGCATCTCCAATGTACTCTCAGTTGTTCTTGTCAGCTCTTTTGCTTTTTTTATGTCTCTCAAGCATTTTCCTTTGAAACATTGGGAAAAGATTTCACTAACACAGTTTGGGCTTTATTACTAGAAGCACAAGAAGCTCACCTTTTGTTGGACAGACTTTTGTATTTCCTCCTTAGGGTGTTCTGCATCAAAAAATGATTTTGACCCTCGATGGAAAGAATCTTTTGAAAATAGCCAGATACAGCAGTTTGAATCTCATGCCTGCTTCTTGACATTCCCTGATTAGTGGAATAAATGTGGCTCATATTATATGATCGAATGCTAGAAATAGTGAATGATCTATTATCGAACCCAAATGCACAAAACCACAAAATGTCAAAGGAACAGATCAGCAATGTTTTTCCCAGGGAAAAAATTTGCTGATCCAAAAAAAATGTATAGGTAACATAAAGTGGGGGCCTGCACCCCATCCCCACCTTAAATATACCAACTTTGAGATCGCACCACAGTGAAGAAAACAGCAAAGTCCGGGGAAAAAATTTGCTGAGCCTTTCCTTCGATATTCTGCGGTTTAGTGCATTTGGTTACATGAATGAGCATTTGCTATTTCTAGCATTCGCTCATGTAATAGGAACCCAAATAAATGTCCTCCTCTTTTGCTGGTGTACACTGAGTAATCATTTTCCATAAACACTCTACTGTCTCCCACTTTTAATACTTTGTCCTTCTGCCACAATTTTGTCAGAATCAACTCTTTCTGCTGGTAAGATTGCATCTTTACTATTAAATGTCTAGGTTGCTTTCTCATGGCCAGGTTTGGAGCATGCACATAATGTACCCTTTCAATTAACAACTTCTTCTGTGGAATACCAGTCTAGTTGCTCATTTATGCTTTCATAAACTTAATATAGTCTGTTCCTTCCAACTTCTCTAGTACAGCAGAAAATCTCAGGTTTTCCCTATGTGCACCCTCCTCTAAGTCTATTATTTTTTGGAAGATCTCTTCTTGAGCAGTCTCATATTCAGTCAGCCTATTCTTCATTTTGACCTCTAATTTTTGTAGTTTTATCACATCATCTGAATATCTATTTAAAGCTTCTTCCATTTTTTCCAGCCATTTGTTATTTGAGTTGATATACTCCTTCAGTGTCTTGTTTATTTTAATCAGCTCTGAGTACATTTGACTCTTTTTCTCTAGATTATGGGAAGTCCTGTTTTGCACCAAAGCTGCAGCTTGCACTGCTTTTTGCTGAACAGCTGCAGTCCTTTTATGATTGATTTTCTTTCATGTTCTCTAAATTTCTTTTTAGCTGGCAAGCAGGCAGTGCACTTACTAACCAGTTATTAAAATTTAAGACAAATTCACTGGTTCTCTTATCTGAGTTTCTGTTTTCACACTGGGAGGGCTAAAATTAAGCTGTTACTCAGTGTGCAGACATCTTGGAAGTTCCCCTTGGCTATTCATTTTGACCAATAACTAAACCTGTTTTTGAGCCTGGAGAAAATTGATTTGTAGACCCTATTATATATGCTTTCATCTCTGGCCAAGTATACCTGCCTCAGAAGCAGTGCAGACTTGGGAGAATTCCTCATCTTGGAGAAGATTACCAGGAAGGATCAAGGACCAACATGCAATTTCTTATTGAACTCCATGATGCCAAGCAGTGCTGGTCTATTATCTAATGTCATTCTATGCCTTCCTGATCTCTATCCACTTTTCATCTAGCCCCGTGTTGCGACTGTATTTAAACTTGGAATTATTTACTAAGAGTTGCCTCCTCTGCATCCTAGTCCAGCCATGAGACTAACCCATCCCCTAATATATTTACCCAGCATTGGTGCTGTCATGTAGATTGCTGACTCTAAACTATGTCAGGGTCCCTGGGAAAACATCTGCTTTTCTTAGCAGATTGCTTTCTATTATTCTTTATAATGGGCTGCATTCCAGCTTAGTAAGAATGGTCCCTGCATTGTAAAATTATTAGTCCTTAGTATTAGACATTTTGATTCCATTTAGCTCCTGGGGGCTCACTAGGATCCTGAAGGCTGCTATAAGCTTCTTAGTCCGCATAAAAAATGTTACCATACCTTTTTATAAGGGTACAATTTCAAGAATAGATCATAGATGACTCTGGTCAGTGTGTGCCCATTTTAAAAGAAAGCATCCATTCTTACAGTATTGGATAAGTAACAAATGGGATCAAGACCGATAGGAAGGGAAAGCTGATGGCTGGCAGGCAAGAAGGTGAAAAGAATGCAAAAAAAAAAAAAAGAAAAAGAAACAGGATGAGAAGGGTCTAAGGCTGCCAAAATGGGTCTGTGGGACTGGTACACCTTTTCAATAGGATATGAAGGCTGTTTTTTGGAGGGTTACACTACCTTTTCTATGAAGTTTGCAAGAAGAGAATGAAGGGCTGGTTTTCCTTCCCACCTGCTATATCAGAGATACTCACAAAGGTGCACTGGGTCATTCAGGCCCCCCAACTTTATTTCAACTTTTAAAATGTTTTTCTTTATGCTCTCATTCTCATCACCAGATTATTCCAGCCTACTCCTGACTCACCACTCAGCAGGCCATATACTTAACCTTCTACTTCACTACTATCTGATCTTTGTAAGTCCTTCCACATTGGCACTAGGTGCTGAAAACAGCCTTTTAACTTGCCCTTCCTCATCCATAAACTTCTCCTTGGATAGTAAAGTGGAAACAGGGCCCCATGCCCTGCTGTTTTCAGACTGCAGGGCTGTGGTAAATATAGATGAAGCCAGCCCAATTATTTTATACTGGAACTTAGGGGGATTATTCATAGGTTCATAGGTAGGTACTAGGCTATCGTCCCAAGGGCCTACGTAAGCCTAGCCAACAAGGTTCCCTGGCTTACGCCATCCAAGAAAGTTATTTTCCTGTGCCACTGTCGAGCAGAAACACAGAAGTGATCCCCAGGGTATATTTCCTATTTCCCATCCACTCATCAAAATTTTTCTTGAAGAGTGCTAATGAAGAACTTTGCTTGACATAGATGGGTAGCCTGTTCCAGAGTATGGGAAGTCTCTGGGACAGGAATCTGTCCCTCCAGCATGTCCTGTTTATTTTGGTGACAAGGTTTAGGTCCCTAGAGTGTGTAGCTCAGAGGGATTGGGATTTATTTAGGTGTAACATGTCCAACTGCTCTGGGTTTGACATAGCTTTATATGTTAGGCAGAGATCATCTCGGAGTAGGTGATATGCTACGGAGTAAAGCTGGAGTTTTTTGAGGCGGTCAGTGTAGGGCATTTGTTTGAGGCCAGTAATCCTCTTTGTGAGGTACTTCTGTGGCCTTTGAAGCTGCTGCAGATGTCTTGTGAGGTACATTCCAAAAGGGGCATTGTACTCTATAATGGGTCTAATGAGTGTCGAGTAGAGGGGAACAATGACCTCTTTTTTCCTGGATGAGAACCCTTTTATGATGAGGTGTGCCACATAGAAGGACTTCCTGACTACTGTGGTGATGTAACTATCAAAGGAGAGGCTACTGTCCTCCTAGGTCACAAGGTCTTTTATCACACATTCGGTGTTAAGTAGATTGCTGCCTATGTGGCAGTTCATGGGTACAGAGTTTTTACCAAAGGGGATGACACTGCACTTTTTGGCATTGAACTTGAGGCCATGGCTCTGACACCAGGCATCTGTCTCAGCGAGGCCCTTCTGTAGGATGCCCACATCATTTGGGGACTTGACTATGGCTTCTAGTTTGCAGTCATCTGCGAACTTCATTAGCCAGAGGCCTTCTGTTAGCTTGTACTTCAGAGAAGTAGATACCAAACAGGAGAGGTCCCAGGATGGAACCCTGTGGTACTCCACTTGGCACTGCTTTGAGGTCAGATTTGAAGTCTGCAACTTTTACTGTGTGGGTTCTGTCAGAGAGCCAGTTGGAAACCCATCTTGTGATGTAGGGATTTATACCTAGTTTAGTGAGTTTAGCTATAATTCCAGAATGGGGGATGGTGTCAAAAGCCTTGGCGAGGTCAAGATAGGCTGTGTGAACTACCTTACCCTCATCTACGGCTTTGGTGACTGCCTCAAAGAAGTCGATCAGGTTCAGGAGGCATGATCTGCCTTTCACAAACCCAAACTGGGTGGGATCCAGAGTTTGGAGGTTACCAATGTCTTTGTTTATGAGTTCCATGATGATACATTCCATGGCCTTGCAGACCAGGCTCGTCAGGCTAATAAGTCAATAGTTCCCGGGATCAGTGGTGGCTCCCCCTTTGTGGAGTGGGATAACTGTTGCTGTGCACCATTCAGTGGGCACAAAGCCTGACACGGGGCTATTATTGAACATGGTGCTTAAGTGGGGAGCCAGTTAATTCTGAAGTTCGTGTAAAACGCAGCCTGGGATGTTGTTCAGTCCCACAGATGCTGTGTTTTTGGCTTTAGAGAGTGCAACTTTTACCTGCATAGTTGTGATTACAGGGACTCTGCATTCTTCCTGTATAGATATGGGCCCTTTAGGGGGTGAGAGGGGGGTAAGTTAGCACTGAACCTATCTGCCAGGATGTTGGCAATATCAGTTGCTTCTGTAATTTTCGTGCCTTTGTGCTGTAATTCAGAGCAGATCTGGGTGTTACCATTGAGATTCTTGACATAGCTATAGAATGCTTTGTGGTTGTCCTTGGAATTAGTGGTGATTTTGGTTTTGTAGCTAACCTTGGAGGATGTAAAGAACTGCTCCAAACTCCAAATTCCACTAAACAAAGCAAAAAACACGAAAGCGAGGACGAATGCAGGCTGGAAAAGATCCTCCAATTTTATTGACACACAAAACCAACAGGGAGAATGACAGGAACGCACTGGCTAGACATGTTCTATCACAAGGCACCACACACACCTTTGAGTTCTTAGTTATTGAATTGATACACACCACATTGAGATTAGGCAATGTAAGTAACTTCACTGAAAGGGAAGAATGTAAATGGATCATCAGAATGAAAGCAGATGAAGGACATGGCCTCAATGAGAGGGCTACTCTGAAACCCTTTCTAGTCAGTCGTCATCTTAAGCATTAGCAGTTATTTATTGCTATACCTTTGACTTTTTCATGTTTCTTGGTGTTAGTAGGAATATGTATTTTTAGAAGTTTTTCAGTAGTTTCATACACTTGAAATGTTTTTATTACATGCTGTTTTGTTATATGCTCTTGTATTTTTAAATATTTATGTGCTATTTGCCATCTGAAATGTTAATAACAGTTATAATCTATTACTACATCCATTTTAATGTCAATGTTGAATTTTGAAGTTTTAATTTTCACAATATAAGTTTCTGACTTTTTATCTATTTAGAAGTTTCTGACTTTTTATAGTTATGTATTCGTACAAGGCTTTCATTGGTTAACTGTTTAATTGATAAGTGTTTAAATACAGAAGTGATGAAGTGTTTTATTAAAGTCTGAAGAAGCGTCCAGAGTAGACGAAAGGCGCTAACAACCCATGGAATAAAGTTCTTTTGCTGTTCAAGTATAAAAATTTTTATTGACTTTTGCTTTTTTGGTTGATGGTTGGCTTCGATAGTCGTGGAGTACCTGCACCTTGATATTGACATTTTTTTGTTTGGGGGCACAGCAGGTACCTTACCCTGAGAGATCTCTGTTTATTTATCATATATAATAAGCTGTTTTTGATGGGAGACCTAATCATAATCCTCTATATTATGTGACTAAGCTGGACTACCAATGATTCATTCTCCTCCAAACTGTGAAGAGCTGTCAGATGTATACTGAGAGTCTTGAACCAGGACTCAGTCACTGCACAGATATCGATGTTCTCAATTTTAAGGAGTATCTCGAGCGAGTGCATTTTGAGATTTAGACTTCTAGCATTGAGTAGCATTACGTCTTTTCAGGTTAAATGGAAAGCATGTGGTCTGAAGGTGATGTCTACACTTGTGTTATACTAAGTTAATGTATTGCAGTTCTGCAATCATATGACACAGGGCAACAGAACAAAGCTGTAGTCAATGCATGTATCACCAGAATTTAACAATTTAATAGATGAGCAAAATGTCTGCTTAAGGTCACATAGCTGCTGGTGCATCCTCCCACCACCACTCCAGTACTTTGAATGTGTATGAAATCATTTGGATATTGTGCCTGACGCATCAACAGAGTGATCTTATAACTTCCTCATGTAGTGCTGAAACTTGGTCATCTGTAACCTGGCATTCTGTACCATCTTAATACTGGCTCACATATGGTCTAAAATGGTTAGGACAGCCTGGCTGGTATGCAAGTCGAGCAGTTATTGAGTGAATGTGACAGATTAGATATAGCTCTCACAAAGACATTTTGCTGTGAGGAGAATGGATCTGACTGCTTCTCATCCTTGAAACTGAAGGCCAACTTCTAGGCCTCCCCAGGAACAAAGTTATTATTTTCTACAGTGCCACCATTCTGGACTTCTTCATTTTTTAGTGCACAGTGAAGCTGGTAATATCATAAACTGGTATCCACTTGCTTTTATTTGAGCAAATGAAGCACAACGTGAGTATTTTTATACTGTATTACATAAGCTAGATAGCAGAAAAAGGCAGTGAGTGTGTGTGTGTGTGTGTGTGTGTGTGTGTGTGTGTGTGTGTGTGTGTGTGTGTGTGTGTGTGTGTGTGTGTGTGTGTATGTGTGTATGTGTGTGTGTGTGTGTGTGTGTGTGTGTGTGTGTGTGTGTGTGTGTGTGTGTGTGTGTGTGTGTTTGTGTAGACTGCCAGAGTATGCAGTCAGCCGTATCAGGTGCCCTAGCATACATTCTATTCATCAAGGAATCCTGTGCAGCTGTAATGGCACCAGCTTCCCTAGCCTCTCCCACCCATTCTAGTACTTGATTGCACCTTTTAACCATTATCTCTGTGAAAATACTTTCATATATCAAGATTAAAGTATATTTCCTTGGTATGATGATCATGGTCCATCCTTCTTTCCCTTCCTTTCTGCAATTATAACATGTCGTCCATGTTTTTTTAAGTCTGTCATCATGTATACTATATGTCATCATCACCCTCCTAATCACATTTCTTTACCATATGTAGTACTGTGGGGATGGTTCCCCTTCCTTTTAAAGCCACATGAATAGCACAGAGTACATCACCTGTTGCTTATTCAATGTGTGATAATGGCATTATCACCTTTCCCTCAGTGGATTACTCCCCGCTAGGTATATAGTCCTGCATTTGAATTGCCTTTGCCACTGCCTTTTCACTCTGAGCTTACTCGTTTAGGTTGTCCATAATGATGACAGGTTCTTTTCTTATTCTCACTTATTTAACATGACTCTCCCAGACACATAGTATACACCTTGGCTGTCATTCCTCAAATGCAATGCATGCACTCAAAGGGACTAATGTGAAGTTGCCACATTCTTTTGCCATCTATCTGGTCTTCCAAGTTTCTTCCATAAGCTTTATCATCTATGTGATAGCACACCATTGGTTCTGCAGCTACCTGTAAAGAGACTGACTAAGTTTTCCATGAAGTTAGTGGCAAACACATTAAATCAGGGGTGTCCAATGGGTGACCCTAGGGCCACAGTCTAGCTTACCAAGCTATTTTATCTGGCCCTCGGTATGTCCTATAACAAACTATTTCAAATGGACTACATGGTGGACAGGGTAATCTGACCCCCTCAAAACCTTGCCAAGTATGGTAACTGACCTCTGAACTGTATGGTGAGTCATCCCTGAGCCAAAAAGGTCAGACACCCTTGTATTAAATAGTTCAGGGCCCAATATCAGCCCTTACAGGACAATGCTTTTCACCCTGTTGCACCTTTTTCTTCCATGTTCCATCTAGTTCTGTAACCATCCACACAGTTTTCTACCCTCTCCTGTTTTTCTCATATTTGCAAGGAACCTGCAATACCTGGCTAAATAAAATACTTTACTGAACTACAGGTATATCACGCCCACAGGTCACTTTTTTCTACCTTCCTAGTCACCCCTTTATTGACCTGATTCAGATTACTTGGACAGGGTCTATATGCTGTGAACCCATGTTGGAACTCTTAAACAGCCATTCTGCCGATACAACTTTAGAAGTCTCAGTTTCAGGACTGTTTCCAGCATTCTGCCCATTATTAAAGTCAGGTTCACTGGCCTGTAGTTTCCAGACTGTTCCTTGTTCTACTACTGTGGATAGGCACCACAGCTACTGGTCTCCAGTCCTTCAGGACTACTGCCTCCTTAAGGGACCTGCTGAATAGTTATGTCAGAAGCTGTACCAAAATTCTTTGTAGCATCCTTTGTAGGATTCCATCTGTTCCCTACAATTTATCTTCCTTCAGACCATGCTCCCCTTTCTGCCAACATATCTACGCGCCATTGCACCACAGACATCTGAGCAGCTTTTCATCAATTTTTTTACATCACAGTTTGTTTTATAACAGTTGGTTGAATTGTAAAAACCAACAGTGCACTTTCAGTTGTCATTGTCACCTTTTCCTACTGTACAGTAATTGTAAATCTGGTATATATGAGTTGTGGCATGAAATCATATTCTCCATATAGGGGTACAGGGGGACTTGCCATTTCTAGTGTCTCCCCCAGCTTTTCACAGTACACTCCTTTGCACCAAATTAAATTCCTAACATTTGTAAATTATTGTTCTTTTATCTTTGTTTTGTCCCCTCCTTACTCATTTGTAAATCTTCATTCATTTAAATCTTGCTCTTTGTCATTAAAATACAGTTGTTTGTATACAAAAATATAACTGGGAGAGGGACCACCTTTTCCTGTTATTGCTTTTTCCATTATATGGTTCATTAACAAGGCCAGCTTAGAGGACAGCTTTGTTTTAAACCATGATCCATCATTATTTTCCAGTGAAATTAACATTAATTAATAACTCTACTCTTTTACCTTCATATAATTTTCCCAGTACTTTCTGAAACTCTCATCAAAACCATACTTCTGCAAAACCTCCCAAAACTTTACTGACTTACTCTGTCATATGACTTTCTATATCACAACCTAATGTTTTCTTTTCTTTCATTTTCTTTTATCTCCTTTGTAGTATAGCATCCACAACTTACCTTTATAATTATCAGCAGTTATTTTATAAATTTTCCTTTTACACCATAAATTTCTTTCTGTATCATTCTCTTCATCAGTTAAGACAATTTTTTAAGTCATTTTGATACAAAGCTGTTGGCCTTCAGTCCTCTAGGTTCATCCTATCTCCATTTTCCCATATAAATGTTATCACTGTTTCCAAGCTTTATACTTCCTATGACTCTTCTGTATATCATTCATTCAGCACTTTTAACAACACTACTACCTTCTGTTTATTTGTATCTTATAACGGATGCCATCCAATTCAGATGTGTCAGTTTTAAGTTATCTCAGAACTGCATCTACTTTTACTAATGATATTTTGCAATCCATGTTCATCTGTCTCTTTTCCCCTCTAATACAGTTTGAAACTGTTAAACAGTTTGAAACTTTCAGTGGCAGCATCATAGTTTGTGAAATCTGATGATTTATCATAAATTGTCTGGGTATATTGATCTACTCTTTAATATCTGTCTTGGTAAAAAGCCTCTAACTTATTCTAGTTTTAGTATTTTTCCCCAGCAACGCTTTTAAGTTTAGGCTGTCAGTTTTCCCCAGTGGAGGGTGCTTAGGAACATGGAGTGAGAGTCTAGGGACATGGTTGGGGACCTATAGCAGGCTATGACCTGGATCGCAGTCTTACCCAATGTTAGTTGTACTTGAAGTATCTCAGATGCATTATGCTAGGCTACTAGTCTGGAGGTGTGCATATCCTTTATGAATATGGAGACACCACCACCTTTGGAGCTTCTGTCCATGTTTCAGGACCGAATGGTTTGGAATGAATTATAGCCTAGTAGTGCAGGGGTGCTTTCTGCCACTTTAAACCAGGTATCCATTACAGCACAACTGTTAATGTTCTCCATTATAAGGAACAAGTGCACCTTGAGATTTAGACTTCTAGCATTGAGCAGCATGACCCTCAGATTGCATTTATTTATAGCTGTTATGGTGGTAATTTTGGTCTTTGGAGCACCACCTAAAAAGGCACTATAGGGGTGGAAAGAGCCTTAGCCCATACCCGGAAACCCAGGGGTGACAGATGCAGGCCATCTCTGCCAAAGCATCAAGGTCTGTCAGTCATGTCATCCCAAGCAGACAGATACTGGATCCCCTTAGAATGACACCAAAAAATTTTTTGTTTGTACTGCGGTATCATTCCGGGTGATGGTAGGATACTGCTCAGGGTTACTGTCATATCTGCCTGGGCCACATAATCTGAGAGCTCTATGTAGTCTAGGGAGGTGCATCTCAGTTCATTCACACCCACATGGACAATGACAGAGTTATACTTGTACTTGTTGTGGAGTGACCTGAGTGCATGTGTTATGTGTCAGATTCTGGCACCTGATAGACAGCTGACTGTTAACTTCTCCTTATTCATCCTAGTGAGTGGGACATCTGTGTGCCTCACTATTGAGTCAACTATGATTAGTGTATTGGGCAATGTGTTTATCCTTAGGGGGCTTAAGTTGAGGGACACACTGCGGAGGTAAGCTATGTGTCCTGTAGTTTGTGCTGTGTTGTGGTGGTCGAGTGCATTTCTGTCTTGGAGGTCTCTGCCATTTGGGTAAATTTCTATTGAGTGCCTCCGCGAAGGTGGGTGTGTGGTTTGTGTTTTTATGTGAGAGCTGTGATAGTGGGTGTTCTGGAGGACTATGTGTTCCATGTGGTGTGGTGCAGGTGTTGGCCTTCTCCTCTTAACCAGCTAGACTGGTCTTGGCTGGAGAGTGCATAGCTTCCAATTTGGTGATATAAGTGCATCTCTCACAAGTCTGAGTGTTGGGAGGTAAGAGGAGAGTGTTGTCTGCGTACATGAGGCAGTTGCTACACTGCCTCAGAATGCCCAAGTGCACCAGGTTAATAGGAGAAAGCACAGGGAACTGCCCTTTAATCATGCCAGGAGGGGTGGTCATAACTACTAAGTACTGGAGTTATTTCTGTGAAGAACAACTAGTGCTGATGGATCTTAGGTGTGCTATAACCATTGCTACAAAAACCTGTTGAAGTGCAAAGCAATCAGGCTGTTTGAAGTGCAAGAGAGAAAGAACTAGCAAGAGCTAAGGGAAAAACTGACTTGAGTGCACAATGCTGGCGTTTAGATCAGCAGTAATGTTACTGAATGCATATTCAGATTGAATTTTGTTGCTTTGTGTCATTAAGTGTTCAATACTTTGTTTATTTATGATATTGATGTAGCATCTGTGTCATTGCCTGGTGTAATATTTTGATGATGTAATAAAGCTGTTTTTTTTTTAATGCTTAACGCAAACACAAAGGAGCTTCCAGTGCCCAGAAACTAAGAACCAAAATTAAATGCACCACTACCACAAGCCACATGACTCTGATGAAGTCCTGATTTTTTGGACAAAAGTGTGTAACGTTAATAAAGTTCTTTATTTATTTCACAACTTTGTGAAATTCCTGAGAGTTGAGTCATATAGCTTGTGACACTGGTGGGTTTCATTTTGGTTCTTAAAAAAACTGCTTCCTGAGTCATATAAGTCATACAAGTCAGAAATTAAGAACTGACATGAAAAAAAAAATATTGAAATAATAATTTAACCTCGTATCCTACTAATAAAAAAGTTACTTTTTTATTGAATCGTAAAACATCTACAACAATCACATACCCACCCAACTACACTATTTTGTTTGTCAGTTTCAGATATCAACAACATTCTGTTAAGTCATTTTTGGCTTGCATGTCTTAGAGCTATCCTTATTAGTTCCAGAGGGTAAAAGCTAAAAAAGAACACTGCTTTCCAGAGATTTCTCTTTACTATTGGCTAAAGACTGATCCCCTTCCAAGATCTCTGATTATAAAGGACTGATTATTGATAAAGGGCTTATTTATTGATTGACTGACTTTTGATTACTGGGAAAGTCCCACTGGGTAGAAGCCCATTTTCAGTAGAGGTAAGAGGAGAAAAGCTCCAAATTATTAGAAAACATTTTAAGAACAATAATTTTACAATCTTCAAAAATAAAACAAAAATATCTGCAGTTTAAATAATTATAACTAATTAGGGATAATATAAAAACATTAGTTAAGAATCAATATAAGTTATATAGGCAATCACTGAATATTTGTAGAAATTTTAGACAGTTTATAGAGAAATTAAAGATAAGTTAGTCTAATATAAACAGGAATTGCAATATGAAGTGAGAGAAAAACAGGCTTATGGTATATTTAGAGAGGAAGTCAGGGAAGAGAATTCAATAGAAGTAAGGAAGTAAGTTCAGAACAGAGAGTAAGGGGGTATAAGGAATAATAAGGTACATGTTCACATTTAGGGTTATAGTTTATCCTTGTTTTGAGCAACAATAGAGGCAGATTTTACCTAGGAAGTCTTTCAGAGTAGTTCTGAAAGATGGGAGGGAGGGTATTGACCTGATAGATATAGGTAAGGAGTTCTAGGGCTTAGCAACCTTGTACGAGTACAAACAATGCCCAGCAGGTTTGTAGACAGACAGGAGTTTCTGGTCACTGGATCGTAATGGCCAACTGGGAACATGGTTGTGTAGAATGTTTTTAGTGCTGGACAGGCAGATGGATGTTGGATAATTTTATAGGTGGTAAGAAGTTGTGTGTATGTTAGTTGATGACCAATTTAGGCTTTTTAGTGCTCTACAACGGTGAGTTCCGAAAGGGATATTTGCTACAAATGTAGCAACTTTGTTACAGTATTGTTCAAGTTTTAATTTTTGTAAAGCCTAGAGGTTAGTAAGGATGGGAGCAGCATAAAGACGTGAGGGGAGGAGAAAAGTAGTGGCAAGTATAGTTTTAGTTGCATCAGTGAGAAAGTTTTTGGCTCTGTAAAACATCCCTAGTTTTTGATGATTTTTTCTTATGTAATTTTGTGTATGCTGGTTGAATGTAAGCTTATGATTCACTATCACCCCTAATAATTTGCTATGAGAAGTGACTTCATTGCTTATATTATTAAGAGACAGGACTTTAAATTTTGTTTTTTGTTTTGTTTTTTTCATGAGAGAAAGATTTGGGGGAAAAAGTAGTAGTTTGGTCTATTTTGGGTTGAGCATGAGTTGTAGGGTAGCCTGTTGTGTGGATGTATAGAGGGTGTTGGTTCATAGGTTCATAGATGTTTACTAGGCTAACAACCATAAGCCTAGCCATGCATCCCAAATCTATGACAAGTTTTGATACCCTGGATAAGTGTAAGTATGGGCCTGGGAGATGAACCATTTACAGGGTGCCTGTGTCCATTAGAGACATAGGTGCCAAACCAATGATGAATTTCCAGTTTCCCATCCAATTGTCCAAGCTGCACTTGAATTGGGTTAGGGAGGAACTCTGCTTCACATGGATGGGGAGCCTGTTCCATAGACGGGGTAGTCTCTGTGATACATACCTATCTCTCCAGCAGGTCCTATTCATATCACAGGGAAGGTTTAAGTCTTTAGAATGGGTAATTATGGTGCTGTTTGTTTTGTGGATATGCAAGAGGACCATCAGCATGGGGTCTGACAATGCCCTGTATGCCAGGCATAGATCTTCCATCAAATGCCTGTAGGAGACAGAATACAGTGATAGGGCCTTGAGGTGGTCTGCATAGGACATTTTGCTTATACCCTGTATTCTTTTAGTAAGGAACCCATGTGAACATTCCAATTGTTGGATATGCCTGGTTAGGTACATACCAAAGGGAGCACTGTGCTCAATGATATGTCTGACAAATGCTGAATACAGTGGAACAATGACTTCCTTGGACTTAAATGCCATACCTTTGTTTATAAATTGCTCAACATAGAATTATTTCCTTAGCAATGCAGACACATGATGATGAAAATGTTAAAGAGGAGGGGACCAAGAACAGAGCCTTGCGGTACACTGGTGGTGACTATGAGGTAAGGAGAGAGAGCAGTGAGTGCCATTTTACTGACTGATACCTATTGGACTGGTAGCTTTAGAACCACAGAAGGGTGGGCTGAGAGAGACCTAGTGAGGACATTTGAAGTAGAAGTTTGCTGTGACAAACTGCATCATAGGCTTTAGAAAATTCTAGAAATACAGAAGAGACTAGTTTGCGGTTAAGTCTAGCTTCTTTATTGACAGTATTTATATAGGTTAGAAGGGCACTACTAGTACTATAGGAAGAATGGCAGCCATGTTGTATAGGGTATAGGAGTTCTTCCTGCAGGAGAAAGTCTAGCAAATGTTTTTGAATACATTTTTCAAGTACTTTGGTGAGTTTATTTGGTTTATAATGCTTATTAAGAATTCTCTCATAAAATTGTAATGTTCTGCTATATCCTATGAGAGTAAATGAGTTTGTTGCCAGAAAACAATATTGTTCAAAATCTCCTTAGATTTATGCTTATTTTTCAAATTCTAAATTATGAAATTAGTTTTCAACACTAAAAAGACTCTTCTAAGAAACAGGGTGTTTCCTAATCTTAGTGAAAGCATTGTATAAGTAAGTTAAGCCTTCAACCACGCATGTCTTCTAACTGTGACAGAATAAAGACAGACATAAAACAAGAAATAACTGCATTTGCAAAAGTAAGGGACAATCGAGAGGTAGAAATATGCAAATAATGTCATGTTTATCACTATCTATAGCGAAATCATCAACCATAGAATGAGTTTGGTCCATAATGTTATTCTAACACATCATTAATATGTAAAAATAATTAGAGATCTAACAGTCAAGTAACTCTAATAATAATTATTCTTTCTGAGGATACCCCAAATGTTTTTTAACACGTTTATTGAATTATCATTTGTGATACAGGCAACTTACATTTACATAATAGCAATTAAACCATATTAACAAGTTCACATTTACAAACATTATACATCACATATATTGTTATATATCATTTAATCTAAGCAACATTACATAAATTATTCAATTCCTACCTTCTCGTAAACCTCATTCCTCCTCCAAAACATTTTTCTGCATATATTGTTTCCATAATTTAATTTTTTCTGTGGAATTTACTACCACCCTTTTCTAAAGATCCCATTTCCCATTTTTTTATCTCTATTCACTACTTCAAGTATAGTTGGTTTAGATTTTGATTTCTTTTTTCTAGCAACTGCTTTTTGGGCAGCCACCAGAATTAAACTTAGCAAGGCCTTACTACATCTTATCAATTCAGATCATGTATCCCAGCTCCAAAAAAATATTTCCTTAGTTACACTTATTTGCTTACCCAGTATTCCTGATAGAGTACTCTCTAGAGAATTTTTAAAGTCTGCCAACTTGTTACACTCCCAAAGCATATGTCCTCAGTTACGTCTTTCTTCCACTTCACACATATGACATTTGCTATCTACCTGAAGAAAAATCTTTGTAGTTAGCCTGGGGCATAAAAGTATCTATGCTAACACTTCCAGGCAAAAATACTAAAATTTCTAGATTGTGTTGCATATTTATGAGCAACATATATTGCCTCACATTACTTTTTTGTGAATTGCATATTTAATCTCTCTTCCTGATCTTTACTGATCTTTACTGATGTTTTCTGATTGATTCCTATAGCTTTCATTCAATATTTTATAAGCCCTACTAGTTATCTGTATGTTTTTTTAACAGCGGCTTCTGTTCTAAATTCAGTTAAAAACTCATCCAGTTCAGATTGTTTATTTAGGATTACCCTATACCTTTCTCTTTGTCTGTACTCGGTTATCAGTCCCTTATAGGGAAGGCAATCACTAGCCTACAATCAAAATGTCTTCTTGGCCTCTTTCCATTCTGTTAACTTTCCCTCTTTAATTATTTGTTCCCAGTACCTTGTTTCCTTTTGCCGGCTTCCTCCAGTAAATTACAGCCCCCTATTGTCTCTTCTGTGTACCGCTAATTGCAGTTACCCCTATTAGCAGAATCTCCTTTCTCCATTCCTGTGTTGGCTTAGTTCTTAGTACACTTTCTGGTAATTTATGAATATAATATTCTGTATGACTGTTGTTATTCCCCTTAGGATCTGTATCCAAAATCCCACTCTTTCCTGATTTCTTGACATATCACCCTGCTTCATCATCATCCCTTTCCATCTTGAATTTGAGTTTCCTGCTTGAGTTACATATAAGAACATTAACCATGTAGCTCTAAAATATACCTTCAAATCAGGTAATCCTAAACCTATTTGCTCTATTGGGAGGATCAACTGATCCTGTTTGACTCTTGCCCTCTTACCCTCCCAATTAAGATCATTCAACTCTTACTTAATTACTGTCCATGGCTTCTCCTCAGGTTGATAAAAGTATGCCTGACCTGTGTATAAAACATTAAAGGGTCTAAAAACATTTTTACTGTTTACATCTTGCTATTCATATCCAGTTTCTCAGTTTTTGTATTGCATTTTGTTTAGTTTCTTCCACCTATCCTAGCAATTGTTATCTGCTATAACAGAATCCTTTTTAATCCATACTCCTAAACACTTCATTTTATCATATCTTCATAAAAATGGGTATTACCAAACCAGTTCATGTGGGGCTTCATATTTTATAGCTATACCCTTTGTTTTATCTTCATTAATTTTACATCCCAAATAAAACAGGAACTGACTCAGAATGTTCCACAACACTGAGATGTCCTTTTCTAGTTACATCAGGTACAAAATAATATTGTCTGCAAATAAAGCCTACTTTTCTTAAACACCATACCAATTATATCCTTGAATTCCTGAGTCCCTTATTTTCTTTATCAGTGGTTCTAAATGGAAAGCAAATAACAAAAATAAAGAAGGATATACATGCCTGGTTCCTCTTTTCAAACACAACTTATCAGGGAGGAACACTTCCACATTGATATTTGCCTCCATCCCCTGACATATCCTATAGTTAATCTTATTATTGTATCAAGAAATGCAAATATTCCCATTGCCCTACTCATACAATCCCAGCTTACTCTGTTGAATGCTTTCTCTGCATCTAGACCCACCACCAATAGTAGTATTTTCTTACATTCTGCTTCCGATTAAAGCACTATTGTTCTATTAATGTCATCAGATGTTTGCCTCCCCTCCACAAAACCACATTGGTCCACATCTATCAATTTTGGCATCACCTGTGCCATTCTTTTAGCCATTGCATACATAAACTCTTTATAATCATGGTTTAAATTTGAAATGGACCTATATAATGCTGGATCAAGTGTGTTCTTATTGTCTTTAGGTATTACAACCAACACAGCTTTTCCAGGATGTTGGTGCCTCCCCTCCTTTTAAATATTGTTAAACAAACTTTCCAGATGTTTATCACTTTCTTCCCTCTTAGGCCTGATCAACTTTCTAAATTATGAGTGTTATTTTGCCTCTGTAGCTACAAAGAGGGTTATTTTGTCTTGTAAAGTGCCAATTTGCAGAATCATAACTCTATGTTTTGACATTGTTTTGGATAAGTGATTGAACCATGTCAACAAAACGTGGAATTTTCAAGTGTGAAACTCCAAGCCATCAAGAAGTTCCTCTTCATGCAGAAGAAAACTCCAAAGGAAATCCACAAATGTATGATGCAAACATTGAGTGACAAATGCCCTTCTTACTCAACTGTGAAGAAGTGGTGTGCAAGCTGTCAGAAGGAAGATTTCGAGACCGTAGATACAGCAAGATCTAGCAGGCCTCAAACAGTGCCAACTCCTGAAATTATTGACTATGTCCATGACCTCATTTTGGCAAATCAGCGAATATCAGCTAAAACAATTGCTGAGACACTACAGATATCCAGGGAATGTGTTGGGGTTATAATCCATAAGCAGCTGGGTATGCAGAAGCTGTCAGCCAAGTGGGTGCCCAAATGTTTGAATGCCGATGAGAAAAGGCACCGAGTGGACACTTCCAAGATGATTTTGTGGCATTTTCATTGAGCTGGTGCCAACTTTTTGGAATGACTAGTTACTGTTGATGAAACATGGTTAAACTACTATGATCCTGAGATATGCATGCAATGGCGGCACTCAGGTTCACCAAGGCCAAGGAAGTTCAAGACCCAAAAGTAAGCAGGAAAGGTCATGGGCACAGTGTTTTAGGATCAAGAGGGTGTTGTAATGGCTGGTTAACTTCCAAGGGGTCGAAGAGTTAATGCAGAATACTACTGAAACTTGCTGTGCAGATTAAAGGAGGCATTGAAAGAAAAATAGGAGAGGGAAGATGTGGAAAGGAGTTCTCTTTTTGCAAGACAATGCACCCGTTCGCAAGGCTGGCAAAAAGATGGATGTTTTGAAAAAGAAATGGGATATGAGTGCATATACCATCCACCACTTCAGGGAGAATATGTTGAATAACTTATAAGTTTCATGGGTCCATGTCATTTTCTTCTTGGTTGGGCTTAGAACTTTTCAGCACCCCCCCCCCCCCCCCCCCCAGCTTCTAAATTTACACTGGAATGCCATCTATTCCTGGAAACTTTCTTGTAGATTGGTTATTTAGCAACACTTTATCTCATCTCCTCCAGGCTACCCCCAGATGTTATCCTTTTTTATCCTGAGATACATCATCATTAGACATAACCATTTTTTGTTCTAGTCTTCATTGCTGCCATCTCAAACTAATTCACACTGGAGTAATGTGCTTTGAACCAGTGCCTAAAATCCTCTGAAAGCTTGTACCATCTGTAGCAAAGCTGGTACTTTATTTGGGATACTAGCTTTTTCACATACTTTGTCAACTATGTTTCTGGACACACTGTATTCAGAGTCTTTCAGTCAACCAAAAAGTATGTAAAGAAGCACAATCATGCTTTTTTATTAAAAGTGGAACTTAATTTGCATTGCTTTCACTTAATGAACATTTAACATACAATGTAACTTGAAAACTCCTTTTATTCCATTAGTAATTTCAGTTTTCTACAGTCTTTCAAAAAGTTCAACTTACATCAGAACCTTAAGCCTTTTGATTGATGAAATAATATCTAACACAGAAAATGAAATACTGTGCCTCTCATCCGAGGATATAAAGCAATATCAAGCAACTTTAAGTGACCTAAAACCTGCAGAAGGCATTTCCTGTTTTACTGCTTTTCCTCATTTCTACAATTCCTTTGGATTTCCTTCAAAATTCAGTAAAACCTGTTATATTTCACAGGAAACACATCACTGCAGACAACTCCACTGGTGTTCTAACTGGGCTCTAAGATATAGACATCAGGCTAGCCAAAGGAGGGTCAAGTGGATACGTTTAACACACAAACAGGCAGCTTCACTTCCTTAAGCCTTTGTGAATCAGGATCAGAGCAAGCATTCTAGTAGTGTCTCAACTCTTCCCACACATTTGTCACACATCCTTCCAGAAACACAAAATTCCAAGGAATATGTCAGGACCCTGAAAAAAAAATAATGAAACTCCCAGGAATGATGTAACGATCCTGAAATAGTTTAAGTATCAAATTATTTATGTAAAGGGAGAGGACTACAAATAAAAAGTAGAAAAGTAGATAAGAAGGGGAATCCTGCTGTTTGTCATTGACCAGGTGATGTTGATTAATGCTCAAAAACATCATCACTGCAAGATTGCAAGATTGCTGGTATTTTTCTCTGCAGTTAGACTTGAAAAGAAAAAAAAAGTAAGTGCTGAATTTCTCTCTCTCTCTCTCACAAACAACACACAACACACACACACACACAGAAACATATATATATATATATATATATATATATATATATATATATATATATATATACACACACACACACACACACACACACACACACACACACACACACACAGCAGACCAAATGAAATGGTTATGATTTACATGAACCAGAAATTCTAAAAGGAATGCTCACAGATTCCAGAAACTCAGAAAGTAAATGTGCTTTATGAGCTTGCAAAAATATGAAAAAAGAAATACCCAACCAACAAGGCTAAAATCCAGGAGCTTTAATAAATAAATCCAGAACACAAGGAAAATGGTAAGCGCTTTCGCGATGAAAACACTGCTTCATCAGACAACACTAGTTAAAGCATCCAGCTTTTAAATACAAAAATGTAACCAGTAAGAAAACACTTAAATATGATGTCATCATGTGTTAAAGATATATGTTACAATATGTGTATATATATATATATATATATATATATATATATATATATATATATATATATATATGTGTGTGTGTGTGTGTGTGTGTGTGTGTGTGTGTGTGTGTGTGTATACATCAATAAAATAACTATAAAAATATAAAAGGCATATATAAACTAGTTATAAAATACCACCCGATAACTAAGTGGTATTATCTATGTCTAAGTCTACGTCCTTTTAACAATGGTTTTAATGAGGAAACCCCATTCAAACCAGGTAATCTTTTAGCATTTAATAATAAAATCCATTTTTGCCCTATAGTTCTCGTATGATTTTTCATGTCTCCTCCTCTCAAACTAGTTTCTAAAACTTGCAGAACAAAAAACTTAAAAAAGTGTGTAGGGTCATGATTCATAATATGTACTGCTAGAGCATTACTATCTTTTTTGTTTCTTATGTCTCTCTGGTGTTCAAGGACTCTTTCCTTGAATGGTCTATTCGTCTTGCCGATGTAAAATACATGGCATACTTGACAAAAGCTGAAATAAACAAGATTACACGTTTTACAATCACCATAGAAATCAACACTGACAGTAAAACCTAAAAGTGGATGTGTGTAAGACAGACAAGTTTGAATAAATTTACAGGCTGAACAACATCTGCAAGGAAATGTGCCAATTCTATTGGACTTTATGTTCCCTCTTTCATATGTGGTTGGCTTATAGCAAAGATGTTGTTTAAGGGATTTATTATTTCTAAAAGAAAAGTGTGGAGTGTTCCCTATCTTGTCTGTCAACTCTGGTATACTCTTTAGTATTTTCCAATTGTTTTTTATAACATCACAGTATTGATTTATATCACTGGAATACTGTAAAGGCACTCTAAAAATATCATTGGCAAATTCTTGTTGTCGTGTAACATGAATATCAATAGTTGATTTGAAGCATGGTCTGCATCTATCATGTCTCTGCATCCATGCCTCAGAAATACAAGTATCTATCTCCTGTTCTGGATAGCCTCTTTCTAAAAAAATCTATTTTCAGAGTTTCAAGAGCCATCTGTGCAACCAAATCTTCATTATGAAGTCTAAGTATTCTACAGACCTGTCCTTTTAGCATATTACTCGTTATATGTCTAGGATGCATACTTATTTTGTGTAGGTGTGCATTCCTCCGTGTGGGTTTCCTGTATAGACTAGTGAAAACAGAATCAAAGTCTGATTTATCTAATCCCACATCTAGAAATTCTAGATGTTCGGAAGAATGCACACGTAAATTTTAAAAAAGAAGTACTGTATTTTTCATGTGACAATAAATTACTGTGTTCCCATTGCCCTAATGCTAGGTTGGCGTAGCTGTTTCCGCAAACAGTGCCCATAGCTATGCCACCTTTTGCAGGAACAATTCCTGGTGAAATATAAAAACATTGTTTTCTAAAACAATCTCTAATAAAGAACATACAAGCTTATTTTTATCATCAGAAAAAACATCTTTACCACTTAAAAACTCTCTTACATTGTTAATGCCCCAGTCATTAGGAATGACCGTAAATAGTGACTCAATGTCCAGTGCAACAAATATATAGTCTCCATTTTTTTTCAAGATTTTGTCATATAGTCTCTCAAACAACTCTAACAAGGGTGTAGGGTCTTTTCTGTATACATAGATAGTAGTTTAGTGCACCAACCAGTTCCAGATACTATTGGCCTCATTGGTGAAACAACATGAATTTTATGAATTTTGGGTAGGCCATAAACTGTGGGAAACAATGGATAATCAACATTAAAAAACTTAAATAGATCTTCATCTATTAATCCAGTCATCAATAAATCAAAAACCATGAAAGAAGCCTTTTCTGTTATACCATGCACAACATGCTTAGAAATACAGTTATAAGTATTTATGTCATGTAGAAGTACTTTCATTTGGTTTAAATACAATTCGCAATCAAGAACTACAATGCCACCACCTTTGTCAGCCGGTCTAATTTCCAAAGAACGTGTATTCTTAAGTTCTTGTAGGGCAATATAGTCATCTGAAGACATACTAGAAAAATTAACCCTACCGCCATGTTGAAATAAGTCCCTGAACTCTGTTTCGCACATATCAATAAAAGTTTATATAGTGGGGTGTGGTAAAGGTACAAATGTACTGGGTTTCTTAAAAGATTAATTCGTATCATTATTATCATTAGAATACATTGTTTTTAAGGTTAATGATCTGCCAAGTAACCTTAAATCTTTCAATAATTCTGCCTGATCTGCGCGTTTTGATGGGACAAATGAGAGCCCCTTATTAAGCAATTCAGTCTGTGCTTGCGTAAGTTGGAAAGAAGAAATATTGTGCACCAGACCTGCATTTAATATCGTCATTTCTTCACTGCTTGTTGTATTCTTTCGATGCTCTGCTGTCGCTGCAATCTCCCCTTCCGGCCCATACTCCTTGACCTGTTCCTGATGGGTAGGAAGTTTGGTAGAGAAAAAGATGTTAACGTTTTGTTTTCTAAAAAATTCTTTGATCTAGCACCATTCACTTCCTGTTGGTGTTGTAATATGAAAGTTCATGCTTCCATCTGAGCACTATTAATAGTTGAAATGCTAGGTACATTCAACTCTAGGCAGTCCTGTTGCAAAACTCTAGAAAAAGTTTTTAAGTTCTGCAATGAAGCAGGATTGTCGGTCCATACTTGTGATCCATTTATAGAAACATCTATTTGATTTTGTAAAACGGAAACGGCAGCATTCTTCTCTCATTGGCTCACGAGATACCGCAGTGTTTCTGGTGCTTTATGAGCTCTCCACCATCATAGCTTGCAAACCCAACCTTCTACTATGAAATTAATTCTGAGGTGAATTATCATAGTTTGAAAAGGATTTGTTAAATTAGCTAAAAATTTTCAAATGCATCAGGTGGCACTTTTCTTCTCTGTTCAGCAACCAAAGTCCAATCCAAAAGGTTATCAAAGAAGTTTATCATCTCCTCTTTTTGCATTCCTTCAACATGGACAGTTACTATATATTTTCGTTTATACACTCCAGTCAAAAGCTATTCAACAAACAAGCAGGTCCATTCACTTATTTTTATTAGAAGAGGATGAATGAACTGAATAAACATAAACATGTCTCTGTATTCAGAACATAAAAACATGGTTTCTACATGATGAGATTGCAGACTAACTGAGACGGTGTTCCTCACCAACAGTTTATTGTCACTTGTAGTTTGATCCTTAGTATTAGCTTCACAAGCTAGCATTTGCAATATATACATCTCCTAAGTCAGTGTACTATAAATGAAGCACCAGGAACAAGCTAGAAGTGTCTTGAAACTTTTTTTTTGGTCAAAGGGCCTTAGGGGGTACTTAGCACTAAATGTTTTTACAGTGTCTTATATAGATATATTAGGAAAACAAATGTAATGGTATAATAATACAGAAAATATGAGAATTCTAAAAGCATGCCATTTTGCGGGCATCCATTATGGATAGGTTATGCCTCTCACCCCTCCCTTCTCTTAATTGTAACAACTTCCAAGGTTACTGACCCTTAAGGCAAACTTTTATCCCACCATTGAGAACATTTAATACATTACACCTCCTGTAGTGGAGACCCATGGGATATATGCAAATGACCCTTAAGGGCATACCAGTGTTTCAGCTACATAGCATTTGAATGCCCATGACCTTTTAAGTCTTCATGGGTTCATTCAGCCCCACTAGCTGTAGATATGAATGCTTTGGCTTTTTTGACCTTGTCAGTACAGCATAAATGGATTGTTTGGCCACTTTAGAAACACAGACCTTAAAATTAAGCTTGACACCCACCCACTCACACATACAAACACACTTATGAGTAATTTAGGGGACTGTCCAATCACCTATTAGCATGTTTTGAGATTGTGGAAAGAAACGGGAGAGTCAACCGAAAATGCTTTCAGGTAGAAAAGGACATACAGAGAATGCCCAGATGTCGTCCCAGCCAAGAACTGAATCAGATAATGGAACACTAATCACTGCACCACTGTGACACCAAAGCAGCACACAGTGTAACATGATATCCATTGTGTTTCAAAAGAACAAGCTGAAACATATGCGATATTCTGACACAGATGATGCAAACACTGTGTGCAAAAATGGTGTGTGAGTGCAGTGATTATTTCTTTGTCTTAACCTAGCTAAATGAAACTGTTCAAAACTGACTTTCGGTTGCAGTCATAAATATTATGAAATGTAAGTAAGGCGCTGCATCATAGTAAGTGAGCACTTGCAACTGCAGGATACAACTTGTGAGTGTACAAAAACACCACCTGATTGCAGCAGTGGCACAGCAGGGGACATGCATCATCTGGGTAATGTATATAGTTTGTATCATGACACCTGATATTACATGTGTATATTGACCTCACACCGGCTATGTATGTAGTTATTTGGTATAAAGAGCATGCAACTACAGTACAGCAAAGTCTCACTGCAAGACATGTGTTTACTTTGACTGATAGTGGATTTTGCAGCTCTGTGTATGACTGTCTTACAACCAAATATAAATACATTTAAATAGATTTTATATCTGTTATGACATCTACACAGTGCAGTTTACCTGTGAGTAATGGCTATTTAGATATGTATTTATTCCTAGAAGGCCTAATGGATATGAGATAAAAGACAATTAAAATCTGTTTTCATCTGATTCAGACCCATACAGTTTTCTTTAGTATTAAGGTTCTCAGTTTAACCACCACCTACAGATCTTGTACCTAGAGGTAGAATATACAACTGCACAGCAAAAATGAAGACTGTGTTATTTGCTCACAGCAAACAGCAGTAACGTACATAAATATAGCATTTACAAATATCGTTTCCATTGGAACTGTAAACAATGAGGTTGTCCCTTGTGAGGAGATACATGCATGCTGTAGAATCTGACCAGTGTTACATTTCATATGAGACAGTCTCTGTCTTAGGAGTCACAGTGTTCAGGGCAGCTCCTCTGCAAAAGCTGAAGGACCAGCGTTTGCTCTCTGAAATGATGCCCAGGGGTGCTCTTTACAGGAAGGAATGTACATCAAAAAATAGCAGTCTTTGCATTGCTTCTCATAAACTATCCAGTTTCTGGTTATCACACCCCTTTCGTCCTCCTTACAGGAATCACATAAAGCAAAATCTCCTAAAACAGCTGTCATGAAAGTTCTTGCAGCATCCCTAAAGGCAGTTTAGAGCAAACCTGACAGTATAACCGTAAAGATGTTGTCAGCATCTAGGCTACCCTCTTTAACCTTTCATGCAAAATGTAATTCAGTTCTAACAGTCTGGCCATAAGCTCACATTTGTAAATCTTATACAGCCCAAATTTCAGGATGGAAATCCTAGCATATACCTGCATACTAAGCAGGAGCATTGAAGCTAGGACCCCTTGGGTAACAGATACTCTTTGTCAAGTTCCCTCCGAAGATCTAGTTGCTGAAAGAATTGTGGGTTCAGAGAGTGTGGGCAGGTTAGTAAAACTAGTGTTGCCCTAATATCAGGTCTCCTGCGAAGCATTTGTGACAGTGGGAATATTTGGTGATAATATTCCTTTTAACCCTGCCCTCATTTTGTTATAAATTATTGCCCTGACTCAACCAGTGCTACAAACTTTTTCTTCTGCTCTCCGTGTTCTGCATAACTGTCTGTAAAGTTGTTACTAAAACCTGATGTCAAATAATGGTGCTACAATGACACAAGAAGTGACAGGCAGTGTCCACTGCTTAGCAGAAGAATACATTGGCATTTATCACTTCCAGTGCCTTATAGATATAAAAAAAAAAACTAGCAGAACCACTAAGCCAGGTATTAGTTTCAATTAAAATTACATTTTACACCTTAATGTAGTTTGTTAGGAAGGCAGTATATCCAGCATTTTGATAATTATGAGTTTTATCACAACATTCTAATACTTTTGGGCAGCTATTGTGTAGCCTTTGATTACAGTCTGTTGAGAATTTTTCTGCCTACTCTCGAGTGCTGATCTTGAATTCTAATGTAGTCCTTTATCTAACATGGGTATTTTCATATAGCTTTATACATTTGAGCTAACTATAGTATGGTACTTATGGTGCTATATTTGCAGGAGCTGATAAATGAGACATACTTTTTTTGTAATTCATCTGGTGGTAACTGAGAGTTTTTGTATTATTATCAGTATTATTTTTGGATATACAGCCACAGCATACCCACAAATATATTTTTTTCTTATTTTCTACAACTTAGTTTATCTCATCAAGGGGTCTTCACACCTCCCTTAGTCAGTTGCATAGCCCATCCCTATCATGGCAGCTCCAGTTAACCTATATATCATCAGATTGCCCCTGGGTGGGGTAAAAGGAGAGAAGTGAAAAGTCTCATGCTGCCACCAAGTTAGGTTATGGGCCATGGGATGAAGACAGCACATTGTAAGATGTCACTGATAGTACAGAGCCACCCATATGGATTGCAGTTCTACTCTGTTATTATAGTACTCATTTTTTCGTGTGACCTTTGTTACCTGTAGCATGGGTATTAGCTGGTTAACAAATATGTAAGGTAATCACTATGAAGGTAAAACCAGATCTACCTCAAACAGCTTTACTAGAAAGGCTCACCCAGACTCTGCTACAGTTTGCTTTTTATTTGTTGTATTTTGTATTACTTTATTGCCTTTTTCTATTTTGAATACTGTGATTTGTTTTCTTTTCCTTGTGTTTTACTTGTATTCTGGTTTTAACTGCATATTAAAACTTGAAAAGAGACCACAGCTCTGTCTCTTGTGAGTCAGGCACATATTTTTCCCCCAACTTCCCACCCGGTTACTGTTCTTAAATACCACTGTCTTTCTAGTTGCCTGTCCCTTTTGTTAATTTGACCATATATCTCATTTCCTCTCTGCTTTTACTGGCTTGAGTGAGTAAGACCAAAATTATTATTTTGTGAAATCACTCCCCTTCAACTATTTAAATTTATTGGCCACCCTCTTTCAATCTATCTTGTTGTTTTAAAAATAGTGTCTCTCCACTAAAACTTAACTTTTTAGACAGGTAAAACTTAAGTTACCTACTTTCACATCTAACTCCTCTAGTGCACACTGCAGTGTTCAGAATAAACCATTTTTTTCATCTTACCTTTAAGGATCCCTGTCACTAGCACTTGCTCAAAAACCTGCTGGAAAGCACTAGGAAGCCTTAAACTGATACAAGCACTCAACTCTCCTTGTTAATAAGGATAAATTAATTGTCAGTACTAAACAGCCTATAATTGCAAAGTACTTTGCTAAGATAAGGGAAAACAGCTCTTGTACTTTGCAAAAAAAAGCACCAAACCAGGCATGTCCAAGGGTCAGCTTCCAGTGATTTCTCCTGTCCACCTGGTGAATCAGGGCATACTGGGGCAATGCAGCAATTGCCTCATTTACACAGACAACCCTCTCCTCCTACCACCCAACACTACAACCTCCGTGAGATGCACTTACATAGCCAAACTGGAAGCAAAGCTCTCTCCACCCAAGATTGTGCTAGACAGTCAAGAGGAGAAGGTTAACATCTGCACTACACCTCAAGCAACACATAGCCCTTCTAAACCCACACCACCAACACATAGCAACACTAAACCCTCATATGTGGGAGGCCCTTAATAGTAACCTGCCCAAGCAACAAGGTCCTCTGAAGCTGAAACGCAAACAAATACCAATCACAACCAAAGTGTCACATAGCTCACAACATAACTCACACACCAGTGTGCCACCCAACAACAGCTCCTAAGGCAAGACAACGTACCCAACACTTTAGTCATAGGTGACTCTATAGTCAGGCACACTGATGTCCCACTCATCAGGCTGAACAAGGAGAAAATTACAGTCAGCTGCCTGTCGGGTGCCAGGATCTGCCACATAATGCATGCACTCAAGTCACTCCACAAGTACAAATATGACTCTGTCATTGTCCTTGTTGGAGTGAATGACTTGAGATGTACCTCCCTGGACTACATGAAAAGAGACATGGAAGAGCTCTCGGATCATGTGGCCCAGGCAGGTATGACACTAGCCCTGAGTAGCATCCTGCCTTCGCCCAGAATGATATCACAGTATAAGGACAAAATGATTGACTTCAACAATTGGCTAAGCTTCTGGAGTCATTCAAAGGGGATCTAATATCTGTCTGCCTGGGACGACATGATCAACAGACCACAATGCTTTGCCAGAGATGGTCTGCACCTGTTGCCCCTGGGATTCAGGTTACTGGCTAAGGCTCTTGCCACCCCTATAGTGACTTTTTTAGGCAAATTTCAAAGGACAAAACTACGACCGTAACAGGTACAAGCATGCAAAATCTGAAGGTAATGCTACTCAATGCTAGAAGTCTAAACCTCAAAATGCACTCTCTCGAGGCATACCTAAAAATGGAGAACATCGGTATCTGTGCAGTAACTGAGACCTGGTTAAAGGCTCCAGAGAGCACCCCTGCAATACCAGGCTACAACCCGTACCACACTTTCCGGCCACCAAACCAGGACCGAAACACTAAAGATGGAGGAGTGTCCATATTAACCAAGGATATTCACACCACCAGGCTACTTGCCCAACACAATGCATCTGAAATTCTCCAGGTGCAACTAACACTCGGTAAGACTGCAATCCAAACTGAAGCTTGCTACAGATCCCCCACCATGACCCAAGATTCTCACTACACCTTTCTAAACATACTGGAAAATATTAAGATACAACCAAACACCCTATTACTCAGTGATTTAAACTACCCTGCCATTAACTGGGACAACTACTCATGTACCAACACCTTTGCCCAACAGTTCTTGGAATTCATAAATTCCAATGCCCTGGATTAACTAATCCATAGTCCCACCAGGGGCTCCAGTATCCTAGACCTGGTCATTACCAACATGGGAAATGGTCACCCCCTCGTTGGTCAGGTCTGACCATAAGCTAATCACCCTTGACATCCACATCCCTCCCCCATCTCCTCCCAGTAAGGAAACCTCTGTAAAAAACTTCTCCAAAGCCAACTTCATGCTACTCAAGTCAGAACTGACAAACTTCATGACACCCATGCAGATGGGAACTGAAAGTTTGACTGCTAAATCCTACACTACGGCACTGTAAGAGCACTCCCACTCATGCATGAATCGTGCCATCCCAAATAGAACCAAGATGCTCTCCTCCAAAAAAAGGAAGCCAATCTGGTGGTCCCCTGCCATAAACAAACTTTACAACAAAAGGAAGAAACTGTTGCAGAAAAGAGTAATATCCCAGGATGCAAAAACTCCCTTACCAGCCTCAGTAAGAAGCTGAGATCTCTCATAAAATCCTCTAAAGCTAGTAATGAAAATAAAATTGCCAAAGATTCCAAAGACAACCACAAGGCATTCTATAGCTATGTCAAGAATCTAAATGGCAATGCTCAGATCTGCTCTGAGCTACAACAGAATGGCATTAAATATACTGATCCCAAGGATATTGCCAATCTCCTGGCAGATCGATTCAGTGCCAAATTCACCCACCTCTCACCCCCTAAAGGGCCCATCTCAATACCGAAAGATTGCCAAATTCTGGTAATAACGGCCACACAGGTAAAAAACGCACTCTCCAAAGCTAAGAATACAGCATCCATGGGACCAGATAACATCCCAGGCTGTGTACTACATGAACTACATAATGCACTGGCACCTCACCTAAGTGTGGCCCTAAAGGGCCCATCTCAGTACCGAAAGATTGCCAAATTCTGGTAATAACGGCCACACAGGTAAAAAACGCACTCTCCAAAGCTAAGAATACAGCATCCATGGGACCAGATAACATCCCAGGCTGTGTACTACATGAACTACATAATGCACTGGCACCTCACCTAAGTGTCATGTTTAATCATAGCCTCACCTCAGGCTTCGTGCCCACTGAGTGGTACACAGCTACAGCTATCCCACTCCACAAGGGGGGATCCACCTTGGATCCTGGGAACTACCGCCCGATCAGTCTGATGAGCCTGATCTGCAAGACCATGGAATGTATTATCATGGAACTTATAAACAAAGACATAGGCAACCTTTAAACACTGGACCCCAGCCAGTTTGGGGTCATGAAGGGCCTATCTTGTCTCCTGAACCTGATTGACTTCTTCGAATCAGTCTCCAGAACTGTGGATGAGGGTAAGGCAGTCCCCACAGCCTATTTAGTCCTCACCAAGGCCTTCGACACCACCCCCCACTCTAGAATCATAGATAAACTTACTACGCTTGGCATTAATCCCTACGTCACTTGATGGCTTACAAACAGAACCAACACTGTAAAAGTAGGCGACTCCAAATCCATCTCCAGTCTTGGGACCATTCTTGTTTGGCATCTACTCCTCTGAAGTACAGGCCAACACTAAGGGACTCTGGCTAACAAAGTTTGCAGATGACTGCAAACTGGGAGCCATTATTGAATCCCCAAATTATGTGGATATTCTACAAAAGGGCCTTAAAGAAACAGATGCTTGGTGCCAGACCCTTGGGCTCAAGCTCAATGCCAAGAAATGTATAGTTATCCTCTTTGGGAAAAAACATGTATCCGTGAATTACCACATAGGTGGCAGTACACTAAACACTGAAAGTGTGATAAGAGACTTAGGGACACAGGTGGACAGTGGTCTCACCTTTGATAACCACATTGCCACAACAGTCAGGAAATCCTTCTATGTGGCACACCTCATCACTAAGGGTTTTTCATCCAGAAAAAAGGAGGTCATTGTCCTACTGTACTCATCCCTCATTAGACCCATTATAGAATACAATGCCCCGTTTGGTAAGTACCTCTCAAGACATCTGCAACAACTAAAAAGGCCGCAGAAATAGCTCACTAAAATAATCATAGACCTAAAGCAGATGCCGTATGCTGACTGTTTAAAAAAACTCCAGCTATACTCTGTCGCATATCGTCTACTCAGAGGCGACCTCTGCTTAACATACAAGGCCATGTCAAACCCAGAGCTGTTGGACATGCTACACTTAAAGAAATCCCAATCCCTCAGAGCCACACACTCCAGGGATATAAACCTTGTCATCACAATGAACAAAACATGCTGGAGGGATAGGTTTCTGACCCAGAGACTCCCCAGACTCTGGAATAGACCGCCCATACATGTCAAGCAGAGCGCCTTTTTGGCCCTCTTCAAAAGCAACCTTAACGATTGGATGGGAGATTGGAAATTCACCCTGGGGATCACATCAGTCACCCTGCTAGACAGGGGTCCAGGGAAATAAATATTGTGGGAAGAAATAACCATGGAATTGTTGTGGCTAGGCTTGTATAGCCCCTAGGGCCAATAGCCTAGTACCAACCTATGAACTCTACTTTCTTTAGAAAGATTACTCAAGGGCAGATCTATTGTTGTTAGATAACAAGCTGATGAAGTTTAGGCCGCCAGCAACCCAGTATCATCTATTACTGCCTTGACAGACACTTTCTGTTCTCATCACAATACTCACATCGAGGCATCAGTCCCCATCTGACACAAATGCTATACTAAGTTCGGGAACAAACAAGTCCTAGAACAAACAAACTGTACAACAAAAGACAAAATAAAGAAACTTATTGTCCGTAGGAATAAACTGAATACCCTAACCTTCTGAAATTAACACAGTCAGATCTTCCAAGCTTAAGTATGAACAGAAAATTGCCACCTCTGTAAAGGACAGATGCAAAAGCCTTCCTCAACTGTGTTAAAAACCATAGAAGCAGTCTCCAACACACACACTAAGCTAATATATAACAATAACACATACTCAGCCCAGGAGACCTAGTCAATTGATTAGCCAATAAATTTAGCTCAAATTTTACAGCCTCATTCCCCTCTAGCTTTCCACCCCATATTAGCATGCTGCATCCTCCCCTCACATCACCTCATTCCCCTCTGACTTTTCACCCTGTATTAGCATGCTGCATCCTCCCTTCAGATCACCTCAGAGTAAGTCCTGAGGGAATACTTCAAGAGATTCCTGCATAAGGTATGGAAAACAGCTGTGGTCATCCCTGTCCTCGGGGGGGGGGGGGGCACCAACCACCAGTGACCGTGGGAACTGCAGACCAATAAGTTAGCTAGTCTTTTATTCCTACAAAAAGATTTAGTGCATCCTGATGGAGCTTATAAACAAGGACAGTGGCAGTCTGCTGTCCCTTGACCCAGACCACTTTGGTTGCATTAAAGTAGATCCTGCCTCCTAATCTTAGTGGACTTCTTAGACTATGTCACCAATGCATTGGATGAAGGCAGATCGGTATACACTGTTTATCTGGACCTGATAAAGACTTTTGACACCATCCTACTTTCTAGTATTGTGAACAAGCTTTTCAAGCTAAATATAAACCCTTATGTAACATGCTTCAGAGCAAACTGGTTCACTAACAGAACCCAAGAAGCACCCTCTCCTCTAAATGGTTCATTATTAGTAGGGTTCCTCAGGGATTGGTTCTGAGGACATTCTTGTTCAGTACTTATTCCTCTAATGTTGCAGACCAAATTTTTGCAGATGATGTAAATTCTTTAGCTGTCTGCCATGTTCTCTGGGATGGCCTAACATATACAAATAAATGGTGCCAGGGCCACAGCCTAAAGTTAAGTGTGTGCAGGGCCACAGCCTAAAGTTAAGTGTCTGGTAAACACTTGTACTCATGCACATACTGTGTAGATAACACACCCCTGAAAACTGACACTTATTAGGGACATGGGCACTTTCATGGACTATGAACTATCCTTTAACCACCATGTATCTATTGTTTCTAGGATGTCCTTCAGATTGATTATCAGGGTTATATCTTACAGGTCACAGAAAGTTATTATCACTCTACTCTTCCCTTATCTGACACGTTATAGAATATATAATGTCCCTTTTGGTACATACCTATCCAAACATATGACTCAACTTGACAAACCTCAGTGTTTCCTCACAAGAAAATCAAGGACATGACTTCCATGTGCTGTGTAGACTGCTTTAAAGCACAGTTTCTCTTCTCTGTTTCCTACAGACATTTGGTGGGGGGGACCTTTGTCTTGCCTGCCAAGACTCAAATGATCAAATTATCTGAAACTAAGTGACCACCTTACATATTTGTAAAACAGACAGCAGTGTAAATATCCATCCAAAAGAATTAAACTTTCAATGTAACACAAAAAGGACCTAATGGAGCATTAGATCCCTCTCTCAAAGAACAGCCCTCCTCCCCATAGTATAGACTTCGCCTAGCTGTTATGCAAAGCAGCTCCTTGATCCTCTTAAAATGCAAACTGGATGATGGGATGAGAAAATGTAAATTCATCTCAGGCCTGCTTCCTCAAACTCTCATTTTAAAAAAGAAGAAATTAATTGGTAGTTACTACTATAGAAGGGTACTGATGAAGAGGGATTTTGAGGCTAGACTACAAATTATCTATCTGATCAACAGACTTTTATGAGTCTATAAGCCTATAATAAATATACTCCCCTTGTGTATTTGACATTTAACATGTAAGAGTAGTCTAAAGAGTAAAAGCAAAAAAAAATGAGAGAGAGACAGCCATCTATGTACGTAGACCCGCTGGTACTCTACTCACACCTCTCACTTCACAAACTGTAAGTGTGGTTGCTTAAAGGCTAATTCACATTGAAAAGGGTGATGAAGATTATGATACTGGGTAAGAACTGATAGAAAGTACCTTAGAGAGCTGCAGAAGGTCTAGATGGTCAAGCTTGTGGAAGAGAAAATCAAGCATGAATTTTCATTTCCAAGAATGTCAACATTATCTGACTGTAGTACAGTGAGTAACCTCTGCCATTCACATCCCTTGCAAGGGAAGTATGCTGCTCCATACTCCCTCAACTTTAAATAGCATCATTATGGTTGTGGAGAACCCTCCTTCTACTCCACCCCCAAACACTGCAAGACATCCAGAACATACTGACTTAGAACAGCTAATAACTAGCGTAAGGCTATACCAATTGCTGGCTCTCCTTAACAATAGTATTACCCTACTCATTCTCCCTAGATGGTATAGCCTTACCTTTTTCTGGTTAATTAAGATTGGGCCTGCCTTCACTTACCCACTTCACCTCAGTCCTTCTTTCACAGTAAACTAACCGGAAGGTCTGGACGTGACTGACAGATGATGAAAGCAAATCAGGTATTTAAGCAATGAACAATATCAAAATTCAGTAGTTTAAAGATGGTAGACCAGAAAACAATGAAGGCAGAAGGGTACATCCTCTGTTATCTTGAAAGGATACATACATCTACATGTTTTGTCCTATGTCAATGAGGACACAGAATTCCATTCCCTTTATTAACGTCTGATAAATCTATCAGAACTTCTCCCTCAAAAACATCCTTCAGATGTTGAAGTCAACTTTTTCTAGACCACATGGCTACATCGCAAACCATAGGGAAAAGGGGATGAAAGTATGGACCTTAAACAGGAGTACGCCACACAAACTAAAGATTTTTTGTCCCTTCTAGTTTATTTATTTAACTTTTTGTCCCACTAAGCATGGCTTCCTTTCAAGGGATACCAGAGGTGATAGTCAAACTGACTAGAAACCGTTTGGCCAAGGCTCCTAGGAAATTCACCTACTTTTTTTCAGTAAGTGCAATGGGATCTTTTCATCCACCTAAATTACTACCAATTACTACCATCTGACAGATAGGACCTTGGTTTAACATCATGTGAAGGATGGCATCTCAGGAGTGCAGCCCCCCCCCCCCCCCCAAGCTGCCCTACTGTGTTTTTTAAACACCTTTATTGAATTATCACTTGTGACATAGGCAAATTTACATTTATATAAATGTAATCAAACTGTATCAACAAGTTCTTGTTTACAAACATTATACTTCACATATGTTGTTATATATATCATATATCCTAAGTAACATTACATAAATTATTCAATTCCTGCCTTTTTTTTAACAGGAAACCTCCTTATTAAACCATCACTTACGACATAGGCAATCATACATTTATATAAATGAAAACAAACCACACCAACACAATCCTATTTGCAAGCATTTTATATCACAAACTGTACTGAATCACTCCCAGTTGCAAACATTTTACATCCCTTATAATCTACACAATCATTTTCAGTTAAACATTACATAGCTTATTTACAGTGGTTATAAAAAGTTTACACACCCCTGTTAAAATGCCAGATTTTTGTGATGTAAAAAATGAGACCACAATAAATCATTACAAAACTTTTCCCACCTTTAATGTGACATATAACCTGTACAATTCAATTAAAAAAAAAAAATCTGTTCGGGGAAAAATATAAAAAATAAAAAACGTGCAATAAGCTGGTTGCTTAAGTGTGCACGCTCCTTAAACTAATACTTTGTTGAAGCTCCTTTTGATTTAATTACAGCATTCAGTCTTCTTGGGTAGGAGTCTGTCAGCATGGCACATCTTGACTTGGCAATATTTGCCCACTCTTCCTTGCAGAACCTCTCCAAATCTGTCAGATTGTGAGGGCATCGCTTGTGCATAGCCCTCTTCAGGTCACCCCACAGATTTTCTATTGGATTTAGGTCTGGGCTCTGGCTGGGCCATTACAAAACTTTAATTTTCTTCTGGTGAAGCCATTCCTTTGTTGATTTGGATGTATGTTTGGGGTCATGGTCGCATTGAAAGGTGAAATTCCTCTTCATCTTCGGCTTTCTAGCAGTCATCTGAAGGTTTTGGGCCAAAAGTGACTGGTATTTAGAACTGTTCCTAATTCCCTCCACCTTGACTAAAGCCCCTGTTCCAATTGAAGAAAAGTAACCCCAAAGCAAGATACTGCCACCACCGTACTTCACCGTGGGGATGGTGTTCTTTTGGTGATGTGAAGTGTTGTTTTTGCGCAAAACATGCCTTTTGGAATTGTGGCCAGAAAGTTCAACCTTGGTCTCATCAGACCATAACACATTTTTCCACATGCTTTTGGGAGACTTGATGTATTATTTTGCAAATTTTAGCTGGGCCTGAATTTTTTTGTGTAAGAAAAGGCTTCCGTCTTGCAACCCTACCCCATAGCCCAGACATATGGAGAATATGGGAGATTGTTGTCACATGTAGTACACAACCAGTACTTGCCATAACTTCCTGCAGCTCCTTCAGTGTTGCTGTAGGTCTCTTGGCAGCCTCCCTAACCTGTTTTTATCTTGTCTTTTCATCAATTTTGGAGGGACGTCCAGTTCTTTGCACTGTTGTCCCATATTTTCTCCACTTTTTGATGACTGTCTTCACTGTGTTCCATGGTATACCCATTGCTGTGGAAATTTGTTTGTACCCTTCTCCTGACTGATACCTTTCAACAATGTGATCCCTTTGATGCTTTGCAAGCTTTCTGCCAATCGTGGCTTTTACTGTAGCAGGCAACTGAGTAAATGTCAGGAAAATCTTACTAGAACAGCTGAACTTTATTTGGGGTTAATCAGAGTACCTTTAATTGATGGTAAGTGTGTACCCAAGAAGACTGAATGCTGTAAATAAATCAAAAGGTGTTTCAACAAAGTATTAGTTTAAGGGTGTGCACACTTATGCAACCAGCATATTGTATGTTTTTTTATTTTTTATGTTTTTTCCTTTAACAATTTTGTTTGTTTTTTCAATTGAATTGTACAGGTTATAGGTCACATTAAATGTGGGAAAAGTTTTGAAATGATTTATTGTGGACCCATTTTTTTTATATCACAAAACCTGGCATTTTAACAGGGGTGTGTAAACTTTTTATATCCACTGTAAGTCCTGCCTTCTATTAAACCTCATTCCTCCCCTGTATGTATTGTTCCCACAATTCCCATTTTTCCTGTGTAGTTTGCTCCTACCCTTTTCTAAAGATCTCAATTCCAGTTGTTTTATCTCTGTTGCTATATTCACTTACTCCTAGTATAGTTGGGTTAGATATTGATTTCCATTTTCTAGTAATAATTGCTCTTTTGGTAGCCACCATAATTAGACACAGCAAGGCCTTACCATGTCTAGGTAATTCCGATTCTGTGTCATAGCTCAGAAAAATCATCTCCCTCATCACACCAATCTGCCAACCCAGCATCTCTGACAGTACACCCCACAGGGAATCCTTAAAGTCCAAAAACTCACTCCACTTCCAGAAAATATGTTCCCAATTACCCCTTTTTTTCCCCATCATACCGCCAACATTTGCTATCTGCCTGAGGAAAAAATCTCTGAAGTCTACTAGAGGTATAAAAATATATATGTGAACATTTTTAAGCAAAAATTCTAAATCTTCTAGATTTTGTTGCATATTTGGGAGACATACATATATCTTCCCATTGTTTCTTTGTGAATTGCTTATCCAGTCTGTCTTCCTAATCCTTTCTAACCTCCTCTAATTGATTCTTATAGTTATCATGCAATATTTTATATGTTGTACTAATTATTCCTTTTTAACGGCAGCTTCTGTTCTAGTTTCTACTAAAAACTATACCAGTGCTGGTCTTTTATTTAGGACCCCCTTATTTCTTTCTCTTTGCCTATACTCTGATATCAATCTTGGATAGGGAAGGCAGTCTCTAACCTGCAGTCCAAATAAATACTTGGCATCTTCCCATTCTATCATCTATCCCTTTCCAGTTATTTGCTCCCAATACCTTGGTTTCTTTGTCAGTTTTCTCAAACAAATTCCAGACCCCTCTTGCCTATTGTCTATATCTCTAATTGCCATCATCCCTGTTGGCAGAATCTCCTGTCTCCATTCCCGTGTTGGCTTAGTTCTTAGGATACTTTCTGCTACTTTATGGATATAATATGATATATGATTATTGTTAGTCTCGTTAAAGGCCTGTATCCAAAAACCCACTCTCTCCTTGTTTCTTGAGCTTCCCCCCTTTTCATCATAATCGCTTTCCATTTTGAATTATAGTTTTCTGTTTGTGCTATGTATAGGAGTCTTAACTGTGTAGCTCTGAAATACCCCTTCAAATCGGGTAATCTCAATCCGCCCTGTTCTACCTTGCTCTTGCCATCTTTCCCTTCCAGATAAAGTTCTTCAGCCCTTTATTAATTGCTATCCACAACTTCTCCTCTGGTTGATAAAAAATATGCCTATTCTGTGTATATGACTAATGGGACTAAACATTTTAACTTCTTGTATCTTACTATCCATATCCATATAACAAAACTTACATTTTCTAAGTTTTGTATTATCTTTTGTTTAGTCTCTTCCCACATATCCTTAGCTGCCACATCAGAATCATTTTTAATCCCTACTCATAAATATTTCATTTTTATCATGTCCCCATAAATGTGGATATTGCTGACCCAATTCATGTGTGGGTACATAATTTACCACTATTGCCTTCGTTTTAGCTTCATTACTTTTGTATCCCGAAAAGATTTGAAACTGTCTCAATATGTTCCACAACACTATAATGTCCCTTTCTGGTTTTGTCAGTTATAAAATAATATAATTTGAAAATAGAGCCAGCTTTTCTTGACTACCATACCAATTATATCCTTGAATTTCTGAGTCCCTTATTTTCTTTGCCAGTGGTTCTAAATATAATAATAAAGAGGAAGGAGAACATCCCTGCCTGGTTCCTCAGCTCAAGCTGAAATTATCAGAGAGGACCTCACCGCCTTTAATTTTCACCTCTGATCCCTCACATATCCTCCAAATCAACCTTATAATTTTTTTTCAGGAACTGCAAATGCTTCCATTGTCTTGGTCATAAAGTACCAGCTTACTCTGTTAAATGTTTTCTCTGCATCAAGACCCACCAACAACAATGGTATTTTCATACATTCTACTTCTCTCTGGATTATCAATGTTCTGTTGATTTTGTCAAATATTTGCCTCCTCTGCAGAAAACCACGTTGATCCATATCTATCAATTTTAGCATTACTTTTGCCATTCTTTTAGCCATTATAGACATAAAGACTTTATAATCATGGTTTAGAATTGAAATGGTCTGTATGAAGCTGGATCAGATGGATCTTTATCCTCTTTAGGTATTACAGCTACCACTGCTTTCTTCCAGGATGTCAGTACTTCTTCTCCTCTTAAAATACTGTTAAAAAAACTTCCAGATCTTTATAAGTTATTCCCTCATAGCTTTCAAACTTCCACAAGAACACCATCTATTCCTGGGAACTTTCCTGTATATTGATTATACATCACCATTTTTATCTCATCTTCTCCTATCCTAACCATTAGTAATTGAGCCTCATCTACCTCTAACCATGGCATATTTAATTCTACCATAAACATTTCCACTTGTATCTTTTCTTGATTTCTATATTTCACTGCTTTATACAGACTTTCATAGAATTTCTGAAATATTTCAAATAATTCTACAGGATCTCTTGTTAACTTCCTTGTTATAGGCTCTTTAAGCTTGGTGACAGTCTTTTCCACTTTCTGCTGCCTGAGTTGTTGTGCTAAATGTTTTTGTGCTCTAGTGTTATTGTCAAGAAACAGTTGCTTAACAGCAATCTTTCTAAACTTGTGTATATTATCGGTGCAATCCTTTATATTCTGCTTAGCATTCTGCAGTTGATCCTCTTCTTGTTCTGTGAGATTAATAATTCTTGTTACTTCTTAACCATAGCTCCCTTTCTTTTATTTCCATCCTATTTTTAAACTCCACCTTAATTTTATCTGACTCCCTAGCTATATTTTCAGAAGTAATTTCTATCATCTCAAATAGCTCCCAAATAATCTTCACAAAACAGTCCTTAAATTCCTCTCTTTTCAACAGATAGGTAAGAAAGCGACAGTTTCTCATTTTTATTTCATTACCCTGTAATTTTATTTTAGTTGTGAAGATAGGTAAAGACTGCCAGCCTAGCCAGATAGAATTTTGTAGATAATTCTGTCATTTGTAAATATTAATGTAAGCCACAGGCTTATTCTCTTAAATGTGAAAAGACTGCATTGGATATTGAACTGCAAAAATGTAATAACAGTGCACTCTGCTGTAAGAAACCTAAGTCAAGCATTTTATGATTGTCTTTGATGTCAAAATTTGGAGCCGATATGTCTAGAGGGAGGCATCCTGCTAATTGTTTTAAGACCAGAGTTAATGGCTAGAATTTGCAAGTATAAATGTCCTTTATTGCTCTGGTTTCTGACCAGGTGTAAAGAATGTAAATGTAGTTTCTGTTAGCCTGGGAACACCAGAGAAGTGTGAAGAATGATGTCATGTGAAGCAGCTCTGTGTTATCAAGTTAAAGAGACAGAATCAGAGAGCTTTGAGCATTTGTCTTGAGAACATGCAACTCAGCACTGCCTGTTTGTAGATGTAAGTAGGATCTTAGACTTTAGTGTTTTTCTTAGAAATAGCTAGGAAATAGGAAGAATAGACTAAGTGCTTTTTCTGTGATGTCAGAACTTTTCTACTGAATTATTTTAAGTATTTCTCTGTGATCTCTGAACTTTTGACTAGCACTGTGTGGTAAGAAATATTGTCTTGTGTTTTTATTATTTATTATTAAATATTTTTAAACCTTTCAACTGTGGCTGTTTTATGTAGAGTTAATTTAAGCTCTAGAGTACATTGCATGTATATAGTGATACTGTACCAAGTCATTCTAATAAGCCTTGACTGTTCAGTCACATTTACCATTTGGATAATAATATTTCACAGTAATAATTGGACACCATTTCAGAAGGGCCTTTGAGTAGCTGATATTAGTGGGTGGTGGCAGCTGGTACTACCTTTTAGACTGGGCAGAAAAGGGGCACAGCTGGGGAAAAATGTGCCAGCCTTCCCCAGGAGTGTATGTGTGGTTGTATATAACTCTTATATCAAAGTGTGTGTGTGTGTCAGCTACTTGGGCAGGGACATGAAGCACTGGTTGGACAGAGAGGGTTCTGGAGGTTTTAGCTTGCCCACTAGCCTGAGATCTGGACCCTATAGCTGTGCCAGAGGGGAGTCTTATTGGGGACCTGGAAAGAAAGGGAGAAACCAGCCCCAGACTGACTGTGATAACTGTGTGCTCTTAAGGGAAACTGTACTTTACTGTGTGTGTATTTATTATCCTTTCCCTATATGGACACCCCTCACTGGTGTTAGTGGTGAGGATTGAGGCTCCTTGATTGCTGGGCAAATGCACAGGTGTCACATTAGTTATTATTGACCCATGCTCGGAAATAGTTATTGGGTGTGTATCAAGACCTTCAATTAAATGCACATGTTCCTGTGAGATGTACATTCTGTCTAGCCTTGCCCAGTTTTTATGTCTTGGGGAATAACTCATATTACTGAAGTCACATCTTCCATGCCAAATATTTTCATAAATGTCTTCAAAAATCTACCCTCCTTTGTTACACTTTCCCTTCTGGCCCCCAGACACATCTTCACTACTGCAAATCAAATTCCAGTCCCCACCTATAAGTAGTATTCCTTGCTGAAAGCTGATTATTTCTCCCAGAAATTTCTTAAGCTCCATTATTGCAGTTTTAGGTGGAATGTAAATACATTCCAGTGTAATCCTCCTCCCTTGCCAGTAGCCCCTTAGCGCTACAGATCTGACATTATCTTTTTTATCCTCTTCTATCACTATTGGAGTTCTTCCTTTCTTTATCAAATTCACATGTTCAGTTCTTTCCAAGTGTGTCTCCTGTAACATAGGTTCATAGGTTCATAGATTAGTGCTAGGCTAATTACCCTTTTGAGTCATTTCAAACCTAACCTACTACCTCATGTGAGAATCAAAGCCTGCACCTTGTGTATTTAAGATAAATACCTTAACCATTATGCCAACCTCCCACATAACTATTTATACTCTATATTTTTCATATAGATGACTATTTTTCTTTTTTGTATTTATCTGTGAGACGATGGGCATTTTAAAGACATTACAGAAAGCATCATTGTATTAAAAAGTTATTATTCCCACCTTTTATGTAAAACACCTTTTTTGTTAAATGTCTAGTTTCAGCTTTTGTTTTACATTTATACACTGGTTGGTAAGTTGAACTTTTATATAGTTGTTTCTTGTTATATCCATTTGAGCCTATGTCACATCTTACAAAAATATTTGTTTTATTGAAAGCCTCCAAAAAATAAAAAAAGAAACAAACCCCCAATACCCCCCTAAAACCTATTAATTTAATACTAACACATTCAACTATGTACATCTTCAAATATTGAAGTCTTACTCTCCTAATAGGAACAAATGGAACAAATGTCCCAAACCGACATCCACATTCACAGACTTGAGTTAACTTAAAGTAAAGGTTATACATGCTAAGACACATGGTGCAGCCTGCATTTCTACTAAGTGCTAACTGCTTTTGTCTTATCTTCATAGCTCTTCCATCTGGGAAAACCCCTGAATGCTTTCAGAGAACAATATTTCCTAGCCAGTTTTTATTTTCTTTCTTTCTTTTTTCCCCAACCAATCACTGTCCACCAGACTGTAACCAATTTCTCTTTATCAGATCATCTCCATGGAGACATAAAAACACAGACAGCCAATTTCTCCTTATCAGATTTTCTCCAGATACAGAAATGCTACTAAGCATACATTCATTTGCTAGAAAAAAAAAAGTCTCATAGTATTTAATATTCTTTTTCATTTACTTGTTGTCTCTTAAAATGTGTTACTAAATCAATCTAAGGTCCTTAATCCAGTCATTCTCCCATGCAAGAATGAGAAAAAGCACATTAATTTTACTTTTGTCATGTTCTTTTAACCATTTTTTGCACACTGCAATGCCTACAGTCCTTAAAACCAAACAAGAAGAAAGAGAAGGGAGAAAGAAAGGAAAAGAAAAGAATAACACCAACTATTTTCAGTTTTGATTACATTTAAAATAACTGAGAAAACTTCACTTTATAGCATGCAAAGAAAAGCATACACCACAAAAATAGTGTTATTAAGAAAAAAATGTTTTTTTTAATTACATTTAACTTAATTCTCTCTCTTCCCCTCCCTAAAGCATTTTTCCAAACATTAATGACATGAAGTAGGGCATATACTTTAGAGTCCCATATAAGTCCAACAAATTCTGAAAAAGTCCAATATTTCCAGATTTTCCTGTTCTGTCATATTTTACAAATATAATTATTGCATTGTAATCCCACATTAAGTTACTGTTTTTGTTGCTGTTCATCTCCATCTCCCAAATCCTGTCTTTGCTTCATTTCCAATATACTCTTGATTCTTCTTGGCAACTCATGCTCCCTTCCTTCTCTCCAGCATTTTCTGTTGAAACACTGGAAAGGTTTTACAGGTACAGTATCTCTGTGTTTTTTATTACCAGAAGAACAAGAAGCAAAATATCCTTCTGTTTCACAGCTCACCTTTTGTTGGACAAACTTTTGTATTTCCTCCTTAGCATTTACTTCATCAAAAAATTATTTTTTCCTTTCAGGGAAGAATACCTCGAAGACAGCTGGGTGCAGCAGTTTGAATCTCACACCTGCATTTCGACATTCCCTGAAGAGTAGAATGAATTTACTCCTCTTCTGCCTGGTGTACAATGAATAATCATTCTCCACAAACACTCTGCTCTCTCCCACTTTTAGTATTTTGTCCTTCTGCCACAATTTTTTCACAATCCACTCCTTCTGCTGGTATGATTGCATCTTTACTATTAAATGTCTAGGTTGCTTTCTCATAGCCATGTTTATAGCATACACATGATGTGCCCTTTCAACTA
Source organism: Protopterus annectens (assembly GCF_019279795.1). Classification (NCBI taxonomy): domain Eukaryota; kingdom Metazoa; phylum Chordata; order Ceratodontiformes; family Protopteridae; genus Protopterus; species Protopterus annectens. The sequence continues at coordinate 1,925,133,511 of NC_056741.1, forward strand.
ATATCTCCTGCTTTGGAATGCCAGTCCAGTTGCTTATTTGTGCTTTCATAAAATTAATGCAGTCTGAACCTTCCAGCTTCTCTGGTATAGCTGAAAATCTGTCTTCTAATTTTTATTATTTTTAAAATATCTCTTCCTGAGCAGTCTCATATTCGGTCAGCCTTATCTTCATCCCAGCCTCTGATTTTTGCAGCTTTATCACCTCATCTGAATATCTGTTTAAAGCTTCTTCCATTTTTTTTCAGCCTTTTGTTGTTTGTGTTGATATACTCTATCAGTGTTTTGTTTATTTGAAGCAGGTCTGTGTACACGTCTTGTATCTTCCTGTAGATTACTTGAAGTGATGTCTGGAGGTTGCATTGCTTTTTGCTAAACAGCTGCAGAACTGTCTCCAGTCAGTGTTTTTTCCTCACTTTTTGTAGCTGACTTTTACCAGGTGCTGGCATCCAGATAGTACACTTATTAGTCAGTTATTGAAATTTACCCATAAACACAAAAGTCTACTGGCCTTCTCTGTTGAGTTTCTGTTTTCACACTGGGAGAACTAGAATTAATCTTTTACAAAGTGTGCAGCCATCTTAGAAGTCAAGCTGCCCTATATTGTTAGTATGAAATGTGGACTCAAGCACTTGGTGTAAGTATAGAACCCATAGCCTTGTAATATTCTCTTTATCAAAGGCAAGTGTACTACCTACTATGCTACTCATACTGATTCTTGTATCACAGTTTTAGGGCCCTGCATAGATTAAAGAGTTTTCCCTTACTATTTATTGATATTAATAAGTGCCTCACTTTCCCAATTATGTGGACACTATTTGTTTACATCCTATTTATCCAGATTTAACCAAGTAGCCTATTCACATCACAGGATAAGATTCAGTCCTTCAGGATTATTAGTTGCATTACCCATGGTATTTCAGAAGGTATGGAAGTAGTACACACCTTCCCAGGTAACTATTCAAGGATAAGCATCCATCCATGGATAATCTATACTGCAACAAGTGATTATCCAGTAATAATCTACTCTCTTTCCAAGTGACTATCCACTAATAATGTACTACCCAAGTGACTAACCACTGATAATACACTCACCAAGTGACTATCCACTGATAATGCACTCACTAAGTGACTATCCACTGATGATGCACTTGCCAAGTTACTATCCACTGATAATACATTCACTAAATGACTATCCACTGATGATGCACTCACCAAGTGACTATCCACTGATGATACACTCACTAAGTGACTAACCACTGATTATACACTCCTCAAGTGACTATCCACTAATAATGCACTAACTAAGTGACTATCCATTGATGATACACTCCGCACTGATAATATTTGAAGTACAACAAACAATTCTGATACCATATGAGTTTCTTTAACCACATTTTAAATCTTTGTGCAGCTCTGTACTTTGATTGATTATCACTATTGGAAAGGGCTGACAATGTTTATTACATTTTCTTGCCTGTGATATGGAGATAATGCATAGATATGATATATTAGTGGAAAACTCCTTCTACTAGATCCATTTTAGTAGTGAGGCAAGCCAGAATCCTTGATGGCATGTAAATGATACAATAGCATTTTTTGCTGACCTTTTTTCCCACACTTCCAGCCATATCTTTTCAGTCTGTGTACTCCTGTTGACTGAGATACAGAGACCTATAAATGCCACTTCGCTGTCTGCATACCTACATACTTTCATCACATTGATGCACTCTTGATACATTTAACAATGCTTTAGCACTGGGGATTAATTTCCATGATTAGCAGAATAACTGACCTCTGGCAAATTCTATGGATGTTCTGTTGTATGAGAAGTTACAAAAGTATTTCACTGTGTACATTTGCAGGAGTCTGCACAATCTCCCACTGAAGGGGGTCATTACAGGACTGTCACGTAAGTAAGTATGCACATGAGCTACAAAGGGTTGGGGTGTTAGGGCCACTGAGAAAAACTCTGGGAGCTGCTTAAATGATAGCCCCTTTCATTTAGCTTTTGTCCTTAGTGAAGAGGGAATGATTGGCTGTGAGAGAAAACTTATGGTTGGCAGAAGCAGGGTGTAACACCCCACCACTGGCCCAGCAATCAAGGAGCCTCAATCCTCACTACTAACACCAGTAGGGGATGTACATTGGGAGGATGACAGGTACACACACAGTATTTCCAGACACAGCTCTCTGCATCATAGATTCAGGATCATAGGAGGTTACTAGGCTAATGGTGCTGGGGGTCTTACAAGCTTAGCCAAGAGTTTATCCCCTAAAAGAAACCTCAGTCAGCACCTGTCATCCCTGTCAATGAAGGACACAGGTGGAACCCCTGGAACAAATTTGTGGTTTCCCATCCACTCATAAAGGTTGCGCTTGAAGCGGGTCAGCAACAAGCTCTGTTTGACATGTATGGGAAGTCTATTCCAGAGACGGGGCAGGTTCTGGGAGACATACCTGTCTCTCCAGTAGGTTTTGTTGATGTTGCATATTAGATTCAGGCCTTTTGAGTGGATAGTGCATGAGGAGTTAGACTTACGGATATGGAGCATCTCTAGTAGGGCAGGGTCCAAGATTGCCTTGTAGGTGAGACATAGATCACCCCTGAGCAATTTGTACGATACCGAGCAGAATGATAGTGATTTGAGCCTGTCTGCATAGGACAAGTGTTGAAGGCCATGGATTCTCTTTGTGAGGTATTTCAGTAGCCTTTCCAGTTGATGCAGATGTTTCAAGAGGTTCATCCCAAATGGGGCATTATACTCAATTACTGGTTCAATGAGGGAAGTGTATAGAGAGGTAATAACCTCCTTGTTTCTGGATGCAATCCCTTTACTCATGAGATGAAGCAAGTAAAAGGCTTTTCTAACCACTGCCGCTACATGGTGGTCAAATGTGAGGTTGTTATCAACCTGACTACCCAGGTCTCTCACCACAGGTTGTGTGCTTAGGGAGTTGACACTGATGTGGTAATCAGTAGGGATTATGTTTTTGCTGAATGGTATGATGATACCTTTTTTTGCATTTAGCTTGAGGCCATGACTTTGGCACCAGTCATTAGTTGCTGTGAGATCCTCTTGCAGTATGTTAACATCATTTGGGGAGTCAATGACAGCACCCAGCTTACAGTCGTCTGCAAACTTGGTCAGCCACAGGCCTTTTGTCTTTGCCTGGATCTCTGAGAAGTAGATGCCAAATAGTAGGGATCCCAGGACAGATCCCTGGGGAACTCCACTAGTGACAGGTCTGCTATTGGAGGTGGAGGTGCCTATTTTGACTTTGAGGGTCCTGTCAGTGAGCCAGTTGGCCACCCACCTGATGAGATAGGGATTTACATCAATTTGTGTTAGCTTTTTGATGATGCCCGAGTAGGGGATTGTGTCAAAGGCCTTGGCCAAGTCAAAGTGAGCTGTATGCACTGACTTTTCCTCATCCAGGGCCTTGGTGAGAGTCTCAAAGAAGTCAACCAGTTTCAACAGGCAAGATCTGCCCTTGATGAATCCAAACTGGGTGGGGTCAAGTGCTTGGAGATTGCCTATGTCCTTGTTTATGAGATTGATAATAATACACTCCATGGCTTTACAGATTAGACTTGCCAAGCTAATGGGTGATAGTTTCCAGGGTCAGTAGTGGCACCACCTTTGTGCAAGGTGATGACAATGGCAATTCTCCACTCTGCTGGAATGAAGCCTGTAATTAGGCTGTGGATGAATAGGGTGCTCAATGGCGAAGCCAGATCTTGCTGGAGATGGTGTATAATACATAGGTTCATAGGTTCATAGGTTGGAACTAGGCTAACTGCCCTTGTGAGCCATTTCAAGCCTAGCCAATTACCCCATATGAGAATCAAACCCTGCACCTTGCATCTGTAAGGTAAACACCTTAACCATTGTGCCATCCTCCCACATCCTGGGATACTACCAGCTGCCATAGAAGCTGTGTTCTTTACTTTGGATAGGGCCTACAACACTTGATCTAGGGACATGTGAGGTGCAGAACAAGTATTGGGGATGTCAGTGAGTTTTTTTGGGGGGATGGGGGGTGAAGTTTGTGCTGAACCTATCTGCTAGCAGGTTGGCTAAGTCAACAGGATCAGTGTAAGTGATACTGTTAAGTACTAATTTGGAACAAACCTGGGCTTTGCCACAGAGGTTCCTGACATAACTGAAGAATACTTTATGGTTTCCCTTTGTTTTGGAGGCTAGTTTCGATTCATAATTGGCCTTGGAGGTTTTCACTAGTGATCTAATTTGCTTGTTGAGGCTAAGGAGAGAGTTTTTCCAGTTTGGAATTTGTTCCTTTTTACCCTTGGACAACTTCCTTTTATTGTAAATCCTGTTGATAGAGGATGTCCACCAAACAGGTTTGTGTTTCCTTGAGGAGCAGGTTTTACTTTTATTGGGTATGGCTGAGTCCATGCAGTTGTACAGGTGCTTGTATACTACATTGGCATACTGTTCAGCATAGTTGGTGCATCCTCTGCGAGGGGTGGTGTGTAGCTACAGATACCCTCCCTTAGGAGGTTGTAGTCAGCTTTTGAGAAGTTTTTTAGCTTGATTACGGCTGGGGGTGGGTGAGATACAAACTTCTAATGAGACAGTTCGATGATCTGATCTTACCAGGGAAGAACATACTATGGAAGTGTAATTTCCCCTAAGAGCTCACAAAGACCACAGTCAGTCTAGGGCTGATTTCTTCCTCTTTCTCCAGATCCCCAGTAAGAATCCCCACTGGCACGGCTATAAAGTTGAGATCTCAGCTGAGTGACCAAGCCAAAATCTCCAGCACCCTCTCTGTCCGATCAGTGCTTTGCGTCCCTACCCAAGTAGCTGACACACACACATCTTGAGGCTTGAGTTACACACACACACACACACACACACACACACACACACACACACACACACACACACACACACACACACATATGCACACCTGGGAAAGGCTGGCACAGGTTTACCAGCTATGCCCTTTTCTACCAGACTATAAGGTAGTTTCCCCTGCCACCAGTCACTCCTTATCAGCTACTTTAAGACCCTTAACAAAGGGTGTCCAAACTTACTGTGTAATGTTACTGTTAATACAAATGGTAGTTTGACCAAGAGCAAGGCTATTAGGAGTGGCCTATGCAGTGTCACCAAATAAAAAGGCAAGTACTCTCTGAACATAAATATGTCTCTACACAGATCAACTACAATGAAAGGTTTAAATATATTTAATAATAAATAATAAAAGAACAAGAAAATACTCAGAATATACTTACAGTTACATCAGAGTTCAAAATCACAGGAAATATTTAAAACAACATTGCAGGACAGTGTCAAACAAATAAAGAAAAACATCTAAGCTAAGCTAAGCTAAGCTATATTCCTGACTGTATCTAAGAGAATTACAGTACCCTAATAACTTACTTCAGAGCAAGCAAAACAGATGTGGTGAGTGGATCTTGTTGTCAGGTCAAAGAGAAAATACAGAATACTATCTCTCAGAGTTCTTAAATTTATATCTCAGATATTACTGTTGGGATAGCTTGCAGAATGATATCACTTCTTGTCATCTGATTCTATCCCAGGTAAAACCACCACTGCTGAAAGCTAGCAGTATCTAACTTCTACCTGTGAAAATATATCGACTTCAGATCTTTTGGCAAATGGTGGAAGTTGTAAACCAATTTACATTCCTCCACATTTAAAGACAATACAGAAAACTTATCTAGTGCAGACATTATGTCTCCTGCTGCACTGAAACTGAGAGATAACATGTTTGTATTGCATGGCCATAAAGTAATTTAATTTCAGCTATTTTTTTCTGAAGTTAACCTCCTGTGTCACAGTTGCCACTGTTAAAATATACACATCTAAACAGTTACAATAGTGCAGGTACATTTCTGTTCTATTCCAGTAGGGTACACTGTGGTTACATTTTTAAGATCAGTACTTTAAAACCCTTTTCAACACACACTTCTGTACCAGCAGTTTGAATACACACATAACATACAGTTCTAATACAGTTGTACACAAGCATCTTACACAAATCATTTAGATATTCACCAATGACATATAATTATTTACAAAATTCCATAGGTAAATACTAGACATTTATTCTGAAGACTATTACAAGCTTAGCCAATAAGCTATTGTTATACAATAACTTATTAATTAATAGCAATAGGCTATTATAGCAATATTTCTTCTCTGTTGCTGCTTAAATGTCTGTTTTTTATTTGTGAAATATTTTGTATTTCACCTGGTCTAAGCCTGAAATTGGTCAGTATTAATAAGAGCACTATGCCGGTAAACAAAAATAAATAAATAAATAAGCTGATGTCAGAATCAAACCTTGTATCAGAGAGATGAAGATTTTAACCATTATGCCCACCCCCCACCCTTAAATTGAACTGGTGCTAGTGATTGCACAGCTTTGTCATCACATATAGGTTCATAGGTAAGTACTAGACTAGCTGCACCTGTAGGCCATTTTAAGCCTAGTCAATTTCCCTTTCAAAGGTGAGAATTAAACCCTGTATTTTGTATTTATGAGATAAATGCCTTAACAAATATAACAACCCCCATCTCAATTGTAATTATTTTATGTTTGTTTATACATCACAATCACTTGTAACCTCATACTGATAAAAATGTAATGATGTGGTGAGAAAACAGATAAAGTACTATGCTGGGTGTGTGAACATCCTTAGGATCAGAAAGTCTCACATTCTAGCACTTGATAGTTGTCCTACCTTCTGTCTAGTCACAATATTCCTACTTCTTTGATTCCTAGAGTTCCTTGTTTGACTTGTTCATGCAAGTGTTTTAATAGCCGAGGAAATAAAATCTGACTGATAACTAGGAGATTTCTGCATACAAAATGAGATGTCACTTCATTTTCCTGTCACCGATTGTCCTTCCTTGACATTCACCAGACAGAAAACCCAAATAGTTTGGATTCACCTTTTGCCTAAATATGGTACAAATACCTGAGTTTAATTAAAAAAACATGTATACAGTATGTGAAAGAGGTGGCACAGCAGCTAACATTTCTGCCTTTCAGTACTTAGTTCTCCAGTCTGATTCTCGTCTGGGGCATCTTGTTTGTGGAATCTCCACAACCTCCATCTGTTCATGTAGATTTTTTTTTGTCAAGTATTCTCATTTCGTCCCATAAAACAAAGACATGCCACACTTAAAGAAGCAATCATCTGCATTGTCAGAAGTTGGACATGCCATGTATGAATGCACTTTTTAAGGCTTTTGTATTAATGTGTAATTATCAAATCAGTTGAATATGTTTATACAAAAGACATAATCGCAATTTATTAATCTATATGCATACATCAGTGATGATACTTCTGTTAAGCATGCAAATATTGTAAGTCATAAACTATGACATAAAATTATATAAAATGTATATTGTCTTTCTTTATTTTAAATGGTTACCATTTCAATTAGCAGTTAAAGCAGAGGTTTAAGGCTTTGAGCTCTGTTCATGGGATCATAAGACAGCACGAGGATATCTGCCATTGTGGGCCATCTTAAGCCTAGCCAAATAACCCATTTGATGCTTAAAATTCACTTATCCTACCCCATTTGATAAGCTACTTTCTGTACTCAAGGGTACAGAGTTTGTTTCCTTCCACATCCATTTGTCTATTGTATAACTCTAAACAAGTAACTTAACCAGACTGTACTTAAGTATAGTCTGTTGAAGGGGCACATGCATGAACTGAGGGTTGATCTTCTTCTTCTTTTGGCTGTTCCCGTTAGGGGTCACCACAGCAGATCATCTGTTTCCATTTCTTCCTGTCCTCTGCATCTTGCTCTGTCACACCAACCACCTGCATGTCCTCTCTCACCACATCCATAAACCTTATCTTAGGCCTTCCTCTTTTCCTCTTTCCTGTCGGCTCCATCTTTAGCATCTTTTTCCCAGCATACTCAGCATACCTCCTCAGCACATGTCCAAACCAATACAATCTCGCCTCTCTGGCTTTGTCTCCAAACCGTCCAATCTGAGCTGACCCTCTAATATACTGATTCCTAATCCTGTCCATCCTTGTCACACCCAATGCAAATCTTAGCATACTTAACTCTGCCACCTCCAGCTCTGACTCCTGTCTTTTTGTAAATGCCACCATCTCCAACTGAGGGTTGATATGGTTAATAAATATATAAAAATTTATATTATATTGTATCTACCACTTGATATTTATATTTTTCAGTATGTGGAGCTTTTCTCCCTAGGTCTCTGCTGAAAAAGGTCTGTATGCCCACTCAGACTATCTCAGTTAACAAATGAAAATAAATAAACGAATTTTGCATCTTTCAGGGGTCAGGTGCCCTGTCTAGGATAAGTTTCTTTGCCTTGTACTTACTGAGTGTTTCTCCCCCTCGTCATCCTGAGCTAGATTAAGCTGGTGATCAGAAAACGAATGAACAATTGAATGAGTAAGTGATGGACAGAGGGGTCAACCTGTAACAGAGCTTGATAAAGCTTCATACCAAAGCTCTGAACTCTTGTGTTTGCTGGCCTTTCAACTAGTATGGCATAATATAGTGTTGACATAGGAGTTGTTTTGGTCCTGCGCATTTTTTGAATAGAATATAGAAAGCCCTTTGTTTTTTAAATATATAAATGCACTCATTTTGAAAAAAATAACTGCATTTAAAATAACTGTAATATATTTTGGCCCTTCCGAGCAGCATTATTACTGCTTAAGATGTTAAAATCTAAGACAGGAGAAGAATCCCGAGTCACTGGCTGGGGCAGACAGGAGGAGAATCAAGGGGGTGATCTTTTCAGGGGGGACAGGCGTGTATTATTAACACTTTTATTTGCTAGTGGAACTTGGATAACTCTAAGTGGTACTGCAGCCAGAGGAAAAACACTGTCAGACTTGATTAATGTCAGTAAACGTTGCCAAAGCCATTATGGTGTGAATAAAAGATTTATTATAGAATCTTTTGCTGAGCTTTATAAGTTCAACAGAAATGCTCAAGCTTCTATCCAGCAGGAAATATATTGCATATTTGGCTTATAGTTGTTTTAATGAGCAAGTTTGTTTCAGGGTTGACCTTAATTTGATTTATGCTTACCTCAGGAGGTAGTGAAGGCCTTGGTCCCTCAGAGATTTAATTGTTCAGAATTGTTTTATTTGAGTCTTGGTATTTTTTATTAGTTCATAAGTAAAATGTACAAGTTATTTTCTACTTTCACTATAATTCTTCCTATGTAGTTATCAGCATTACCTTATTTCTGCTGTATTCCTGCTAGCAACCAGACAAGCTGCCTACAAGATTTCCAGTGATAGTGACAATGACAAATGTTCTGTAACAGAATACTTTTTCAGCACATTTCAAACATAATGTGTAGTCTAGCAAGGTATGAGGGTGAACTTCATTCACCTGACAAATTAGTCTGTCAGGTGTTATAGCTACTCACTGAGTATGAACTTTACCCTACAGCCGTAAAATAGTACACACACGCACACACTTACACACACACACACACACACACACACACACACACACACACACACACACACACACACACACACACACACAAATATCCTGCCAGTGAAACATGACAGTTGCCATTGCAAACAGCTGTATGTCTGCAGTGAAGATACACCAATGAAAATCTGAAAAACATACAGGACTAGTGAAAATGACATTGACCAAAAAGAAAAAATGTGTATTTTCTGTGTCCCATCTTGATAGTATGTACATATAAATAACCATTTCTACCCACAACATATCAATATTCCTTGAGACCACATGACAAAAGTCACTGATTTGTAGAAATAACATGACACTTTGGATTCGGTGTATTCAGTTTACGGACACATGACACTGTTGCTCTGGGAACTCAGAAGCACGTAGCAGAACTTGTCTTGAGCACAGGCTGAACTTTGCACTTCTGATGCAGAAAGCAGAGAAAAATGCAACAGACCTGAAGATTAAGAAATGAATGTCAGTGCAGAATCTGTAGGGATTCTTTCCAAGACATAAAACTGATCTTAATTCAGTTGTATATGACACACATTCCCATTGCTAATCATTATTAAAAACTCAATTAAATAGTTTTCATAGTAAGTGACTGCATATGTTTCTTTATATTCTAAAAGTCTTCGGCAGTGCTCAGCTCTTTTTGAGTACAGTAATGAGAATCATTTATAGAACATGCAAACGTGCTGATGCCTGATATAGTTGTAAGTTCACACAGCCAAGAGTTCCTGTACAGTCAGCCTGATAAAGTCTGCCATTTGTTTCCAAACACACTGATTTGTGGTTGTGAATATTATGTCACTAACCAGAGACTAGGACTGCTGGGAGAGATGTCCGTAAATAAAACCATAGAGCAACTCTGAGACCTCATCAGGCCAAAACCCTAGGGGTGAAAGGATAAGCATTCCCATTTGAAGTAAAAGCCACAAACTGCCAAAGAGGAAGTTATATCCACAAACCACAATCAAGCTGCAGTTCAGGTCCAGAGCTGGTGTGACGAGATTTCTTAGAAATGCCTGGCTCTCAGTCAAGTCTTTAAACATTTAATGGCCCCACTCAGTCTGTATTCATTTTCAGAATGAATAAAAGATTGCACAGCATCAACATAATGGAATACACAAAAAGCAGACTTCAGTCAAAAGAAATTATAGGCAACCCCCACAATAACTTTTCTGTACTTGAATGCTTAAATATATTCAGTATAGTCATAGGTGATAAACAATGGGAAGCATTTGAGTCAGGACCTTTCCAATGTTTCATGTATTTTAAGTATAGTGTATGACTGAAAACTGACCTGAATTTTCTTGGCACTGTAACAAAGCCATTATGGTATTTGTGCTTCATGTTTACATATACAATGCCATGTCTCAACAATGGATGTATGAGTCTGAGGAATTATTAATAAAGTGTGCTTACCTGAGCAACTGATGGTGAAGGGATGCAAGACGTGACATGGATTTTCTGCAGTGTGAAATGCAGGTGAGAGTTTAAAATATGCCATATTCTGTCAATGTTAATATGAAGAAAGTGTTTTGGGGTAGAATGAAGAAAATTTCAAAGATGTGTGAGGTGGGACCAAATATGGATGATATGAAGATGAGGGGGTATGCTGGAAGCATGCTAGCATGGACACCACAAATATGCGGAAAGGACAGCCAAGTAAAGGACATGTGTTAGCTTGTGAGGATCAGGAGGAAGGTGTGGAAGGCCTTTTACATGGCTACTACAGCAGGAGATCAATCTCACTTGAAACCCTAAACCACAGTTCATTAGCATTTACTGGTTGTCACACCCTAACAAGATACTAGGATTTTAAGGTACACAAGTGCTCACAACCATCATGTTATTCCTCCATACCTCTCAGCTGTCCAGGTTTTTGCAGAATGTACAGATTTTTGCCTCTTATTTTTGGAATGTTCATAATAGAATTTGTGGTCTTCTGGAAAATCATTGACGATTAAAGTCACTAAATAATACTAAATAATGACAGGCATTTGAATTTCAGACTTCATATCCTTCAGAAAATATCTAATAATGTAAAATCTGTCATTCTAGCAACTTTCTAAGTTTATAGGAACAACATTTAAAATATGTCCCTATTTTAGGCCTTTGTCTTCCACTATTTCTGTCTTTGTCCAGATTTCTTCTGCTGAAAGGGTGAGAAGTGTTCATCCATGCCATTGTGTCTGCTGACCCTCCTACTACATCACAACACCATGGGTTCTTCCAAACTGCACTTCTGCTCTTCTTTCATCGGCCAACAGTGACTAAAAAGGGTAGTGTTTTCTCTTGTCTATACTACGATCCAAGGAGCAGAACTCAACAATTCAAAATGTTTTACAGAACTGGGTATCCTGAATGTCTTAATTAATTATTTATATACTAGTTAAACTTAGTAAGCATAAATGCCTCTTGTCAGGAGAGTCCTGCTCAAGTCATGTAGCATGCAACTACAAACTGAGGGAATCACACCTAGGACTACAGCATTACATTTTTGAATAACTTGATGACAGCTGCATCAGACAGCATGCAAAATAAATGTTAAAATGAACCCATCTCATCTGCCATCACTGTACTGCTAATCCCTGGAGCCAACATGCACTGCATAGATTATTAGATCAACCAGCTCTGCCATCTCTGATCAAAAATTCCCTCATTTCATATATATCTCATATCAAACACCTACTCTGGTGTTCCATTATGCTGTTAAAAGATCTCCTCACCACATACACTATGGCATGAGATTATGCCTATCTCAGTATCAGAGAATAGCATTCCCGCTACATAACCACATTATATCCAGTTTTCCAGTGTTAGTCCCCACAACAAAAATAAAATAAATCATGAGCCAATGCACACACACTGTTTCTTCTCTTATTGTAAATTGAAATGATAAAAATAAAATAAATAAATATATTTATAATTGCTACATATCAAAAATGACACCTCACTTGAACATGCTAATCACTAACTCAGCTACATTGATCTCCTCTATTCTCCCCAAAATTGCTAATTTTAATTTTCAAGAATCCTAAAAAGCAATCCACTTTATATCTAAAGATTGTGGTCTCACCAGGTGTCAAGTCAAAACAGCTACTAACAGCATGACTCATTCTTTTGTAAGATTGTAAGCATTATATCATAATTTTTATCCAGACTTGTAACCCTAATCATTTTTCCACATCCTAGACTTGTGTTACCACATAACACAAACAACACAAGCTTATATTTTCAAATAGCCATAAAAAAAAGAAAAAAAAAGATTTCTCAAGAGCTCCTCAAAATCAGCTGTTTTATAAATTTCAAAAGTACATTTGTGTTGATCCTGAAGTGGATGTTTTTGCAAACAATACTAACTCATGCAAAACAGTAATTTTATAAAGACAATTGACAATTTTCAGTGTTTGCACATTAACAATTGTTGGTAACTGCCCATATTCAGTTTTTAATATAACCATTAATTTACACTTAGGAATACATGTTTTGCTATCATTAGAACTATGTGTTTTTCAGCAGCATTTAATGAATGCTTGCAGTAAATTTAATATATTCCATTAGCACAAATGCATTTCTAACAAAAGTGGTTAAACATCCATTTCATTGAAAGAGGTCACCATGGGGAAGATTCATCTTTAGCCCTTGTGACGCCCCTGCACTGGCCCAGTAATCAAGGAGCCTTAATCTTCACCACTGGCAACAGTGAGGGACATACACAATGGGAGGATGACAAGTATACACACAGTAAAGTGCAATTTCCCTTAAGAGCACATAGAGATCACAGTCAGTCTGGGGCTGGTTTCTCCCTCTTTCTCCAAACCCCCAATAAGATTCCCCACTTCCATAGCTATAGAGTTAAGATCTCAGCTGAGAGACTAAGCCAACACCTCCAGCAACCCGTCTGTCCAACCATTGCTTTGTGTTCCTACCCAAGTAGCTGACACACACACACACACACACACACACACACACACACACACACACACACACACTTTGAGATTTGATTTATATACAAACACACACACACACACCTGGGGAAGGCTGGCACAAGTTTACTAGCTATGCCCACTTCTGCCCAGATTTAAGGTATTTTCCACTGCCACCAACCCATACTTATCAGCTACTATAAGGCCATTACAAAGGGTATCCAATCCTACCATGTAATGTTACTATTATCCAAATGGTAGTGTTGACCAAGACTTGCAAGGCTATTTATGAGTGGCCTGTACAGTCTCACCAAATACATATGAAAGTACTCTAAGAGCTTAAATATGTCTCAAAATATCAGCCACAAAGATAGGTTTAAATATATTTAATAGTAAATAATAAAAGAACAAGACAATACTCAGAAAACAAACAGTTACTTCAGAGTTCAAAATCACAGGAAATATTTTAAAACACCATTGCAGGACAGTCTGAAATAAATACAGAAAGCATCTAAACTAATCTTTACTATATTCCTATCTAGGCCTAAAAGAGATAGTATGCCCTAAATATTACTTACAAAGAAAGTGCAGATAATGATGATGAGTGGATGTTCTTTCTAGGTCCAAGACAAAATACAAAATGCACAGTCTCTCTCTGAGAGAGTTCTTAAATCAGTATCACATATTACGACTGGGTTAACTTGGATGACATCACTTTTTGTCACCTGTCTTCAGTTCCCAGGCTAAATCCCCAGTGTCCAACATTTAACATCTCTGTGTGAAAAATACATAGCCTTCAGATGTTTACATTTGCTAGAAGACATAAAACAATAAAACACTTACCAAACAATGCAGAAGGCACCCTAGTCCTAGACATCCTGTCTCCTTGCTGCAGTGAAACTAACTTTTATGACACAATCATAAAACACTTTAATTTCAATTTATTTTCTTGACAGTTTGCAAGTTAACTCTGTATGCTCCAGTTTCTATTTATTAGAATTATTGAGTTATTATTATTATTATTATTATTATTATTATTATATACTTATTATTGAGTATAATTATAGTTAATTATTATGAGTCTCTATGTATTATATATCTTAACAGTGTAGGGGTTTGGTGGTGGGTATTTATTTATTATTTATCACTGGATAATGGGTATTGAATGTGTTTATGTAATGTGAGCTACCTCTTGCATGTCATAAGTGTTATTATTTTTCTTATGTTATTCTTTGATACCGCTGTATCTATGTTATTTGCACTGCATTTCTCTTGTGAGTTGACATTTGTAATTTCGTTTAGGCTGCACTTGTGTGGTCCTAAATGACAATAAAGTTTCTTTGAATCTTTGAATCTTTTCTACTATTAAAACATACATTTTCACAGGTATATAATTTGTATACATCTCTGTTCTTTTCCAGTAGGGTACACTGTGAACACATCCTTGAAGCTCAGTACTGTACAAACCCTGTTCAACACACACTTCTGTACCAGTAGTTTAATATACACATAACATATAGTTCTCTTACATTTGTAAGACAAGCATATGAATCATGTTGATATTCAGAAATGACACATGATTATTTTCAAAATTCCAGATAATTGGGCTAGCAGTGTGACAGCCCTGAATACAGCATGGACTGGGGGGATCCCCCTAAAAAATCAGACTAAAGTTTATATTAGTTTACACAAATTTATACTATACTAGCTTTTCCAGAAATGCTTTGGGGTCAGAAGTCTGTTTTTTTTTTTTTAGAAAAAAAGAAGGGATTCATAAATGTTATGTTTAAAATTTTAAATTAAACTATTTTGTTAAAAATAAGATGCCAGGATCAGAAAAATCAGTTCATAGGTTCATAGGTTCATAGGTAGGTACTAGGCTATCGGCCCAAGGGCCTAAGTAAGCCTAGCCAACAAGATTCCCTGGCTTACACCATCTAAGAAAGTTAATTTCCTGTGCCCCCATCGAGCAGAGCCACAGAAGTGATCCCAGGGGTGTATTTCCTATTTCCCATCCACTCATCAAGATTTTTCTTGAAGAGTGCTAATGAAGAACTTTGCTTGACATAGATTGGTAGCTTGTTCCAGAGTATAGGAAGTGCTCTGGGACAGGAAACTATCCATCCAGCATGTCCTGTTTATTGTGGTGACAAGGTTTAGGTCCCTAGACCGTGTAGTTTGGAGGGATTGGGATTTCTTTAGGTGTAGCATGTCCATCAGTTCTGGGTTTAACATAGATTTATATGTTAGGCAGAGATCTCCCCGGAGTAGGTGATATGCTACAGAATAAAGCTGGAATTTTTGAGATGGTTAGTGTAGGGCATCTGTTTGAGGCCAGTAATCCTCTTTGTGAGGTGCTTCTGTGGCCTTTCCAGCTGCTGCAGATGTCTTGTGACGTACATTCCAAAAGGGGTGTTGTACTCTATAATGTGTCTAATAAGTGTCAAGTAGAGGGGAACAATTACCTCTTTTTTCCTGGATGAGAACCCTTTTGTGATGAGGTGTGCCACATAGAAGGAATTCCTGAGTACTGTGGCAATGTGATTATCAAAGGAGAGACTACTGTCCACCGGGTCTACTTCACCCTGTCGAAGGCCGACAATATCGAAGCTGATATTGTCAGCACCAAAATGTTGAAAGCAAAAGTCATTGTGCGTGTAAACGGAAATCTCCGTAAGGGGAGATTTCCACTTACTGCAATGTAGTGCGATCTTGGAGTTGGTATATTTAAGTAGTGGGGGGTGTGGGGGGTGCAGGAGGGCTTGGCCCCCTACATAGAGCAATTTGTGTTGTGCTGTGTTTGGGTGTTTTTTTTTTTTGTGTGTTCGATGTTCGGGGGTTTCGACATTTTCGTGTCGATTATTACGCTGTCAATGGTTTGAGCTTTCAACAGCATAATATAAATGCTATCCACCTGGGTCCCAAGGTCTCTTATCACACATTCAGCATTAAGTAGACTGCCATTTATGTGGTAGTTCATGGGTACAGAGTTTTTACCAAAAGGGATTACAATGCACTTTTTGGCACTGAGCTTGAGGACATGCCTCTGACACCAGACATCTGTCTCAGTGAGGCCCTTCTGTAGGATGTCCACATCATTTGGGGACTCAACTATGGCTCCTAGTTTGCAGTCATCTGCAAACTTTGTTAGCCAGAGGCGTTCTGTGTTAGCCCGTACTTCAGAGAAGTGGATATCAAACAGGAGAGGTTCCAGGACTGAACCCTGTGCTACTCCACTTGTCACTGGTTTGAAGTCAGATTTGGAGTCTGCAACTTTTACAGTGTGGGTTCTGTCAGTGAGCCAGTTGGTAACCCATCTTGTGACTTAGGGATTTATACCTAGTTTAGTGAGTTTAGCTATAATTCCAGAATGGGGGATGGTGTCCAAAGCCTTGGCGAGGTCAAGATAGGCTGTGTGAACCACTTTAACCTCATCTACAGCTTTGGTGACTGCCTCAAAATAGTCGATCAGGTTCCGAAGGCATGATCTGCCTTTCACAAACCCAAACTGGGTGGGGTCCAGAGTTTGGAGGTTACCAATGTCTTTGTTTATGAGTTCCATGATGATACGTTCCATGGCCTTGCAGACCAGGCTCGTCAGGCTAATAGGGCGATAGTTCCCAGGATCAGTGATGGCTCCCCCTTTGTGGAGTGGGATAACTGTTGCTGTGTGCCATTCAGTGGGCACAAAGCCTGACGTGAGACTATGATTGAACATGGTGCTTTGGTGGGGAGTCAGTTCATTCTGAAGTTGGGTAAAACGCAGCCTGTGATGCTGTCCAGTCCCATGGATGCTGTGTTTCTGGTTTTAGAGAGTGCAGCTTTTACCTGAATAGATGTGATTACAGGGACTCGGCATTCTTCCTGTATAGATATGGGCCCTTTAGGGGGTGAGAGGGGGATAAAGTTAGCACTGAACCTATCTGCCAGGATGTTGGCAGTATCAGTTGGTTCTGTAATTTTCGTGCCCTTGTGCTGTAACGCAGAGCAGATCTGGGTGTTGCCATTGAGATTCTTGACATAGCTAAAGAATGCTTTGTAGTTGCCCTTAGAATCAGTGGTAATTTTGTTTTCGTAGCTAGCTTTGAAGGATCTTATAAGGGATCTCAGCTTCTTACTGAGGCTGACGAGGGAGCTCCTCCACTGATGGGATTTTACTCTCTTTTGCAACAGTTTCTTCCTTCTGTTGTAGAGTTTGTTTATGGCAGGGGACCACCAGATTGGCTTCCTTTTTTTGGAGGCTAGCATTTTGATTCTGTTTGGGATAGCATGATCCATGCACTCGTATAAGTGCTTATAGAGTGCATTTGTGCGGGATACAGCAGTCGTAACTGTATTGTCCATCTGCATGGGTGTCATGAAGTTCACCACTTCTATCTTAAGAAGCATGAAGTTGGCTTTGGAGAAATTTTTTACTGTGGTTTCCTTAATGGTGGGTGGAGGCGGGATGCAGATATTTAGGGTGATTAGTTTATGGTCGGATCTGACCAACGAGGAGTTGACTTCAGGTGTGGAACACCGGTCGCTCATGTTGGTAAGGAATAGGTCTAGGATATTGTTGCCCCTGTTGGGGGTGTGAATAAGTTGATCCAGGGCATTGGAATTTATGAATTCCAGAAAGTGTTGAGTGAAGGAGTGGGTACATGAGTAGTTTTCCCAGTTAATAGTGGGGTAGTTGAAATCGCCCATTATTAGGGTGTTTGGTTGAACCCTAATATTTTCCAGTATATCAAGAAAAGAGGAGTGGGAATCCTGGAGCATGGTGGGGGATCTGTAGCAAGCTACAATTTGGAAGGCAGTTTTGCCCAGAGTTAGTTCCACTTGGATAACCTCGGATGCATTATGCTGCGCAATTAGCCTGGAGGTGTGGATATCCTTAACACCTTTGGTGTTGTGGTCCAGGTTAGATGGCTGAAATGTATCATATGAGTTGTAGCCTGGTAATGCAGGGGTGCTGTCTAGTGCTTTGAACCAGGTCTCAGTCACTGCACAGATATTGATGTTCTCCATTTTAAGGAGTGCCTTAAGTGAGTGCATTTTGAGATTTAGACTTCTAGCATTGAGTAGCATTACCCTCAGTTTTTTCTTGTCTGTTCCTGTTACGGTGGTGAATTTGTCATTTGAACCTTGCCTAAAAAAAGCACTATAGGGGCGGCAAGAGCCTTAGCCAGTATTTGGAATCCCAGGGGCGACAGGTGCAGGCCATCTCTGGCAAAGCATCATGGTCTGTCGACCATGTCGTCCCAGGCAGACAGATACCAGATCCCCCTAGAATGACACCAGAAGCTTAGCCAATTGTTGAAGTCAATCATTTTGTCCTTGTACTCCGGTATCATTCTGGGTGATGGCAGGATGCTACTCAGGGCTAGGGTCATACCTGCCTGGGCTACAAGATCAGAGAGTTCTTCTATGTCTCTTTTCATGTAGTCCGGGGAGGTACATCTCAGGTCATTCACACCAACATGGACAATGACAGAGTCATATTTGTACTTGTTGTGGAGTGACCTGAGTGCGTGGGTTATGTGGTGGATCCTGGCACCCGACAGGCAGCTGACAGTAACCCTCTCCTTCTTTAACCTGGTGAGTGGGACATTAGTGTGCCTAACTATAGAGTCACCTATGACTACTGTGTTGGGTATGTTGGTTTGCCTTATGGGCTGTGGATTATTGGCACACTGAGTCTGTGGGCTATGTATCATTTGGGTTGTGTAGGGGGGGTGGAGGTTGCTTGCATTCCTGCTTTGGAGGTCTCTGTTGCTTGAGCAGATTATTATTGAGAGCCTCTGTGAATGTTTTTGTGTTTCTATGTGTGGTTTTTGGTGGTGTAGGTTTAGTGGGACTATGTGATGAGTGTGGTGTGGTGCAAGTGTTTACCTTCTCCTCTTGACTGTCAAGTTCAGTCTTGGTTGGAGAGAGCTTTATCTCCAGTTTGGCTAGATAAGTGAATCTCTCACAGGTTGTGGTGTTGGGTGGTAGGAAGTGAGGGTTGTCTGTGTACATGAGGCAATTGCTACATTGCCTCGAGATGCCCAGATTCATCAGATAGACAGGAGAGAACACTAGGAGCTGACCCTTGGACATTCCTGAATAAAAAACTACTTTCCTCTAGACAAGTGAGGAAAGTGAGTAAAAGAGCTGTTTATCATTAAATAATGTATAGCCCATGGATGTAAGACCAGTCTGCAAACAACAACTTGTGCATTAATACTGCATTACTTTTATATCCCACCTATCACTGTCATCATGATTGCTTTCTAGAATATAAGCCAAGAGTGAATGCTGTCTTTTTATTTATTTATTTGTACTCTTCTCACAATAGGCCTTGTCTGCGCCTTTAGCTAATGCTTATAGTCCCCATCCATTCCCTTCTCAAGGATGATAGCCCAGAATGTAACAGGTCTCCAAACAGCTTGAGGTGGACAGGAGATTTTCTCCCTTTTTCCTCTCTGTATTCCACAGTTGTTGTCTGCACTGTTTTATGTGGACTGGCATGGAATGTGTTTGCCAGTGCAAGATTTTCTCACTTAAGTAAGGGGCATTCCTTATATAACACTTCTGGGTTAATTTGAGCACAAAAAGGGAAACTGACTAGGCTTAAAATGGCCTGCAAGGGCAGCTAGCCTAGTACTTGCCTATGAACCTATAAATGGCAAATAATAATCATCCATTTGCAGCAGCCATTCAGTGAATATTTCCAAGTAGTGTTTGCTACTGTGCTGTAAACTGTGAAAGAAGGGTTTGAAATGAGAACAAGTGGTAAATATGGTAGATTTCAGTAAACATGTTTTACCAATAGCGTACTTTTGAAAGATAGATGGCTTTCAGTAAATAGAAAACTGAAAAGTGAAGGAAAAATATAAAAATGTAGCTTTCTTTTCTGCGTCTGTGTGTGTGTGTGTGTGTGTGTGTGTGTGTGTGTGTGTGTGTGTGTGTGTGTGTGTGTGTGTGTGTGTGCGTGTGTGTGTGTGTGTGTGTGTGTGCACATTTGTGCGCATGTGCATGCATTTTGTGATGGACAAGCAACTCATCCAGGACTGCTTACTTACAATACACTTGTTACTTTCCAGGCTAGTCTCTGGCTCCCATACAACCCTAAGCAAGATAAAACAGGTACTAGTAAACTAAATGAAAAACAGATATAATACTTACCTATCGCTTACTATAAAATATTTAAATTTACAAAAGAGATTGAAGCCTCATAGCTTTCTACTGTTGCATATTGTGAGGTGCCATTTACTTCTTGAAAACAATCTGTACTAAAAGACAAGTCAGGCAATATTCTACTTTGCTCAATTGTATTAAAAAATATTCTTGAGGTCCTGCAAAATAATTTATTATGCTTTTTAACCAACAGATGTTCTAAACATTGATTAAATTAATTCCATTGAGGCTTGAACTTATGTTTTCAAGTCTTAACGAGTCTCATTGGTTCTGCCACTTCCACACATAATTTGTAAAACAAAAAAAGTCACGTATGATAAGACTCCATCACTTTGATGCTCAGCAAAACTTCATCGGACACTGCTGACCGGGGCTGTTTCTGAATGTCATGTTTACACCCATTCCTTACTGGAACAGGCATATCTATCATACCTCTCAGCATCTTAGAGGAGGATGTCTGACCAAAGCAATCAATAATCGGAGGACAAAGGCCCCAAAATATGGACGCTTTTTAAATATTGCTCTTACAAACTTAAAAAATTGATAAAACAGATTTTTATTAGCATGAATTTTCTGAAGGGTACGAAGTCTGAAACTCAAGTATCTGTCATTACTTTCTGACTTCAGCCCTCAAAGATTTGGCAATGATTTGCCAGAAAACCACAATTTTATGAGAAACGGACCCAAATATGAGGCAAAAATCTGGGCAGTCTGCGAAAATCTGTACAGTTGAGACATATGATATCCCTGCATAAGATGGATTGGGTATCAAAAATGAGTGAATAAATGAAGCTTTAGAATGAGGACTGGGAAAATGTAGTGAACATTAAATTTACCGGGAAAGAGCAATTCAGATAGTAATATTCCAATACTAGAAAACAGCAATTGTGTAGATATTAATATTAAAGTTTATGCAGAGAATTACAAGAAGTGAAGTTTCATCAACAGAGCTTAAGTTATGGAACTACTTATTGGGTTTAATAAAAAGCTGTGCAATTTATTTTCATTGCCTAGGGTACTGTACTTATCAAATGTACACCCACTGCATCTATAGCCAGGTGGCAATGTCAACAAAAAGATGAAAAATAACTAGCTGATACCAACTGTCTATGTAATGAGAAAATCTGAAAAAGCAGATAATAAAAAATATACATTCATTAAAAGTACGTTATATCTGAAGACAGTTAATGAAAAAAATAAAGCAATAAAAATAGGGATAAAAAGGATTAGGTGATTCTCTGGAGTATATGTAGTGTGGGGTTCCTATACACATCCACTTTGGTTTTGAGTCTCAGTTCTCTAAATGTCCACCTGGATGAAATAAATCAGTCAAACGTTTCAGTCTGAGGAAAAATCTACCATTTTTTTTTTTTGAAGGAGGAGCAATCCCCCTCACACTCCATCCACTTAATTATATATGCTAATCAAGTCCATGTTCTAATAATCCATGGAGAAAAGACAAAAGTCCACAAACATTGAATCACTGAGGGTGTGCAGGTGTGCAGATTGAAACCACACCATTAGTGAGTTTCAACAGGAAGAGCAGTCAGAGAGTTCAGCATTGGAAAACTGAGATCAACAAGTCTAAACCTCATCCACAGCTGACTTATACTCGAACTTGGCTATCTGTAGACCAACATTCCTGTACTTCTGTTTACTAAGGATGATTACTTTAGGAAACAGGCATTTCCATAGTTTCATAGTTTCATAGTTTAGTACTAGGCTATCTGCCCTGGGGCATTTGTAAGCCTAGCCATAGTGATGTGGCTTTCGCCACCCCATGTAATGGTACAAAAACACACAACAAATGCACAGAATAGATTTAGAATACTGTGCCTCTGTCTAGTAGTGACACAATGAAGGCCCCCTTATATAATAGAATTAGTTTACTGTGCCCCTGTCAAGCAGTGACACAGATGTGACCCCTGGGGTAAACTTACGATCTCCCATCCACTCATCAAGATTTCTCTTGAAGAGAGTCAGTGAGGGGCTCTGCCTAACATGAACTGGGATCTTGTTCCAAAGCATGGGAAGCCTCTGGGTTATGAATCTATCCCTCCAGCATGTCCTATTCATACTTGTGCCGAGGTTTAAGTCTTTAGCTCTCGTGGTTCTGATGGATTTAGATTTTTTGAGATGGAGCATGTCCATCAGATCCTGATTGGACATGGCCTTGTACGTCAGGCAGAGATCACCTCTGAGCAGGCGGTATGCTACTGAATAGAGCTTGGAGTTTCTTTAGTCTGGCAGAATAAGACATATGTTGGAGACCCTTGATCCTCTTGGTGAGGTACTTTTGTGGTCTCTCCAGCTGTTGCAAATGCCGGGTGAGTTCCATATTTAGTTATTGGGAAACAGTTGGTTTCTTCATGGTAAACTTTGTGAAACAGAGGTATTTGATGCACAGGGTTTAGACTGAGTTAGGAGAGTGGAAGCAGTACTGTATCCTTATCTGAGTGAGAGTGGAAACCAGAGCTTAGTTTTAGAATTAGAAG
This sequence comes from Protopterus annectens, assembly GCF_019279795.1. NCBI lineage: Eukaryota > Metazoa > Chordata > Ceratodontiformes > Protopteridae > Protopterus > Protopterus annectens. The sequence continues at coordinate 1,925,156,593 of NC_056741.1, forward strand.
ACATGGTGTTGGAAAGCTCATTTTAAGTTACAGTTATTGATAGTATTGAGCTTGATCCTAAAGGTGGCCCCCAGGATATTTTTCTAGAATATTTGGAACTCAAGTGGCAACTCAGGTGTAATGCTGGACGGACCCCAGGTCTCAATGACATTAATTCTATTGCTAGCTTTTTAAAACTGAGATCTATGTTAGCAATTTAATCTTTTTTGCTTTAATATGTTTTACATTTTTAGTATCAATGGCAATTGTCTTTTATATGTTTAACTACAATTTCTTAATATTATTTTGTGGTTTGGACATGGATTTATGTTATTATCACTTAGTTGTTGCTTTAGTTAATTAATTCTTTCTTGTGTCAATTGATTTATTAGGGAGGGTTTGGGGGTATTTAGGCTGACTGTGTTGTGTGTCATTTCATTCTGAAGAAGTCCAGCTATTTGGTGATGAAAGCGCTTAATTTTAATAAATTTGTTGGTGGAATTCCTGTGGTTGCCTTTTTTGTGTTCACTGGAAGCCATTTTTAATGAACTTGGGAGAATGTTTCAAAATATCTTGGCAATGTGCCTAAAGACACCATCCTCCTTGGGTTGGAGATGGGGGCAATGATCTTCGTTTTTTTGTTAAATCTAATAAATCCAGGTATCTGTTGAGGACAAATATTCATGCCTGGAACAAATTCATGAGTATACAGTAAAAATAAATAAAATAAGATATCTCCGTATTCACATCAGACATCAAATCCTCCAAATTGCCTTATGTGGCACTGTTAAAAGGACAGGCAGTCTTTTCCCTTAAGTTCAGATTTAGGTACTGGCAAACTGTAAGAGTGATAGTGGCGGTAGAACAGAATATGGTGAGGAAAATGTATCCCGCTGTTGCTGCTTTTCTTTCTTTTTTCTTCTTCTCATTTTTCTACATTCAGGGTAGCGAGAGACTGTAATTACATATGTACCTGGAGATGCACTCACCATTTGTATGTCACTTGACATTTCCCCTGACTCGCTACCATACCTTCACACAGTGCTACTGGATCATTCCATTTACCAAAGAAAAGTGAGAGAGAGCAATTCTAGTTCCCTGTACTAAGGAAAAGTAATTCGTTCTTAGGCACTCGTCAGTTTTCACCTTCCTTCAAGTCCAGACACGCAGACTTAGTATCTGGGTGGGCAGCAGGGTTACAGAGACATAGTCTTTTTGAAGTAAGTTAACTTTCAAAGAGAGTAGCCAAAGAGTTTTGTTTTGTATTTAGGCTTATATTGTCCTACCGCCTCACATTTTAACTAATTGACACTTCTTACTTTGTATGTTGTCCCAGTACCAGTTAAGAAATGTGATCTTCACCTACATCTGATGCCCCTATTAGGACTTAAGCCAGTTTATTTCACCTCCTTAGTCAAATCTCTAAACAAGCTGCATACAAATCTTTATGGTATGCAGTGCTTTAGGACATATCGACTTGTTATTGCCTATCCAAGTCATGATATTTTCTGATTTGTGCAGACAAATAACATGTATTCTGTCAACTATATAGAGTATGTCTAGCTGCACCCTTGTTCACATTATAGCTAAGTTAGATTTGGAAGTTTTTTTTTCAGTTTCCTATGCCATTACTACATTTGTTTAGTCCTATTTCATTAATCTTCACTGGAGTCAGTTTTGAGGAGATACGCTATATACAGCTGTTGCTTTAACAATAATGGCAGGCAAGCAATATGCCAGACCAAGATATCAAAACTCATGTACTTACATGACTTCAGTGAGCATTCTGCCCTCATTGTAAATAGTCTGAGAGTGTTGTGGCTGGTAACTGATTAAGTGTTCATGATGAAAATTATAATAGAAGCTAATTAAAAATACATAAATGGTGCAACAGTGACATCTACAGGGCCAACTGAACACATTCTTCCCTGTATAATGCTTGTTCTAATCAGGGAGAACCAATGAACCAATTAAAACATTTTTAACCTAGAATTCTCTCTGGGTACAAAACACTGCAAATCCACTTCTGTAAGGAAACAAAGGAACCTTTAAGCATGGCTTGTTTTCTTTTTAAACTGAAATGAACACCAAATTAGGGTCATCATTTAGATTTGAGAACCAAAAGTGAGACGCCCTCCAAACTGCAGGTGTAACAATGCCGTAAGTCACAACTTAGTCAGGTATCGTACTATTATCACACTGATGTTACAATGTGGGAGGTCCCACTGAGGAAAGCACCATTATTTATTTATAAGAATCAATTTAACACTGCTGTTTTATGGAATGTGTGCACTCTTAACTCATATCCCACTATACCTCTCAACTGTCCAGATTTTTGCCTCATATTTTTGGTCTAGCCCTTGTAAAATTTTAGGTTTTCTGACAAATCACTGAGTAATGAAGTCACTAAATAATGACATACATTTGAGTTTCAGGATTCATGTACTTCAGAAAATGTGTGCTAACACAAATCCTGTTGTTCTAGCAACGTTCAAGGTTTCTAAGAATGATATTTAAAAGTCTGTTCCTATTTTTAGGCCTTCATCCCCACTATTGTTTTAGGCTCTGTCAAGATTTCTTGCACTATGAGGTTGAGAGGTATGTATCACACTCTGTGGACTGTAACATTCCTTTGGTATTATTATTATTATTATTATTATTATTATTATTATTATTATTATTATTATTATTTGTATTCCTTCAGAGAAATTGATCATATTCACACTTTTTTAATTAATCTTGAAATATCTTTCTTTTGGAGATGTTGTATCTCAGAGCTGATGTAATAGCTTAAATCTAACAGTATAACAGCAGCACTAAATAATTTTTAAATTGATTTTGCCCTATTTTAATGAATAATAATTTAGTTCAGTTGACTTGTTTTGTAGTGTAGCTGCAAATGATGTTCTGCCATTAAATTGTGATACTTTTCACAGTAAGTCTGCCTGCAACAGCATGCAACTTACATGTAGCTATTTTGCTGCAAGGAGCACAGAAGTCTAAAACTAAATTCCTTAATCTAAACAGAGACCATATTTTTGACAGTTTTAAGGCATTATGCCTGCCTTTCAGTGGAAACTGATACCTATGAATGTTCCTGACTTTTTTTCTATCAATGTACTACTTTGCCTTTTTTCCCCTTTTTCTTGTCTGTATGTGGGTGGGGAGAGGGTAGTACACTGAAGTTTAAAATAAAGTATTTTCTTTAATCCTCTTCAGAAAAATAATTATTTTAATCTTTTAACTTCAAATGAGTGATGCTTTGTTTAAAAAAGTTCTCAGCAGTTTATCATACTGTATGTATTATATTGGGCATCCGGCGTAAAATTTTGCCAAAATCATACATGCGGACAACAGTACAGATATACATTCCGGATCGGTCGAGGCCCGGGTTAACAACGACCACCACCAGTACTGTTGGCGAACAGGGTGTTGGCGGAAATTGGGCTACTGTTGGCCAAAGGAGGAGAAGAGGGGGAAGGCATGCCCAAAGGCAGGTAAAGGCTAGGACTGTGGTAGTGAGGGTCGGAACTTTGAATGTTGGCAGTATGATTGGTATAGGGAGAGAGCCAGCTGATATGATGGACAGAAGGAAGGTTGGTATATTGTGTGTGCAAGAGACCAGATGGAAGGGAAGCAAGGCTAGGTGTATTGGAGGCAGGTTCAAATTGTTTTATCATGGTGTGGATGGGAGGAGAAATGGTGTAGGGTTTATCCTGAAGGAACAGTATGCTAAGAGTGTTTTGGAGGTGAAGAGAGTGTCGGATAGAGTGATGTTTATGAAGCTGGAAATTGATGGTGTAATGATGAATGTTGTTAGTGCATATGCTCCACAAGTTGGGTGTGCGATGGATGAGAAAGAAAAATGTTGGTGTGAGTTGGATGAAGTGGTGATGACTGTACCCAAGGGTGAGAGAGTGGTGAATGGAGCAGATTTCAATGGGCATGTTGGTGAAGGGAACAGAGGAGAAGAGGAAGAGATGGGTAGGTATGGTGTTAAGCAAAGGAATACAGAAGGTCAGATGGTAGTGAATTTTGCAAAAAGGATGGACATGGCTGTTGTGAATACGTATTTTAACAAGAGGGAGGAGCATAGGTTGACATACAAGAATGGAGGAAGATGCACACAGGTGGATTATATCTTATGTAGAAGGGCTAGTCTGAAGGAGATTGGAGACTGTAAAGTGGTGGCAGGGGAAAGTGTAGTTAGGCAGCATAGGATGGTGGTTTGTAGGATGACATTGGTGATCAAGAAGAGGAGGAGAAATGTGAGGGCAGCACCAAGGATCAAATGGTGGAAACTGAAAAAGGGTGATTGTGAGGTGGAGTTCAGGGAAGAGTTAAGACAGGCACTGGGTGGCAGTGAAGAGTTACCAAATAGCTGGGTAACTACAGCAGAGCTAGTAAGAGAGATGGCTAGAAAGGTGCTTGCTGTGACATCTGGAAAGAGGAAGGAGGACAAGGAGACATGGTGGTGGAATGAGGAAGTACAGGAGAGTATACAGAGAAAGAGGTTGGTGAAGAAGAAGTGGGATTGTCAGAGAGATGAAGAAAGTAGACAGAAGTATAAGGAGATGAGGTGCATGACAAAGAGAGATGTGGCAAAGGCTAAGGATAAGGTGTATGAAGAGTTGTATGAAAGGTTGGACACTAAAAAGGGAGAAAAGGACCTGTACCAATTGGCTAGACAGAGGGGCCGAGCTAGAAAAGATGTGCAGCAGGTAAAGGTGATAAAGGATAATGAGGGAAACGTACTCACAAGCGAGGAGAGTGTGTTGAGCAGATGGAAAGTGTGCTTTGAGGGGCTGATGAATGAAGAGAATGAGAGGGTGAGAAGGTTGGATGATATGCGGATAGTGAATCATGAAGTGCAGTGGATTAGCAAGGAGGAAGTAAGGATAGCTATGAAGAGGATGAAGAATGGAAAGGCTGTTGGTGACATACCTGTGGAAGCATGGAGGTGTTTAGGTGAAATAGCAGTGGAGTTTTTAACTAGATTGTTTAATGAAATCTTGGAAAATGAGAGGATGCCTGAGGAATGGAGAAAAAGTGTTTTGGTACCAATTTTTAAGAATAAGGGTGATGTGCAAAGCTGTAGTAACTACAGAGGGATTAAATTGATCAGTCACAGCATGAAGTTATGGGAAAGAGTAGTGGAAGCTAGGTTAAGAAGGGAGGTGATGATTAGTGATCAGCAGTATGGTTTCATGCCAGGAAAGAGCACTGCAGATGCGTTGTTTGCTCTGAGAGTGTCGATGGAGAAGTACAGAGAAGGTCAGAAGGAGTTGCATTGTGTCTTTGTGGACTTAGAGAAAGCATATGACAAGGTGCCTAGAGAGGAGTTGTGGTATTGTATGAGGAACTCGAGAGTGTCAGAGAAGTATGTAAGAGTGGTACAGGATATGTATGAGGGTTGAGTGACAGCAGTGAGGTCTGCAGTGGGAGTGACGGATGCATTTAAGGTGGAGGTGGGATTACATCAAGGAACAGCTCTAAGCCCTTTCTTATTTGCAATAATGAAGGACAGGCTGACAGACGAGATCAGACAGGAGTCGCCGTAGACTAATGTTTGCAGATGACATTGTGATCTGTAGTGAGAGTAGGGAACAGGTGGAGGAGACCCTGGAGAGGTAGACATATGCTCTAGAGAGAAGAGGAATGAAGGTCAGCAGGACTAAGACAGAATATATGTGTGTGAATGAGAGGGAGGATAGAGGAATGTGAGGATGCAGGGAGTAGAGGTGGTGAAGGTGGATGAGTTTAAATACTTGGGCTCAACAGTTCAGAGTAATGGTGAGTGTGGAAGAGAGGTGAAAAAGAGAGTACAGGCAGGATAGAGTGGGTGGAGAAGAGTGTCAGGAGTGATTTGTGACAGACGAGTACCAGAAAGAGTGAAAGGGAAGGTCTACAAGAGGGTAGTGAGACCAGCTATGTTATATGGGTTGGAGACAGTGACATTGACAAAAAAGCAGGAGTCAGAGCTGGACGTGGCAGAGTTAAAGATGTTAAGATTTGCACTGGGTGTGACAAGGGTGGACAGGATTAGGAATAAGTATATTAGAGGGTCAGCCCAGGTTGGAAGGTTTGGAGACAAAGCCAGAGAGGCAAGATTATGTTGGTTTGGACATGTGCTGAGGAGGGATGCAGAGTATATTGGGAAAAAGATGCTAAGGATGAAGCTGCCAGGTAACAGGAAAAGAGGAAGGCCTAAGATAAGATTTATGGATGTGGTGAGGACATACAGGTGGTTGGTGTGACAGAGCAAGATGCAGAGGACCGGAAGAAATGGAAACAGATGATCCGCTGTGGCGACCCCTAATGGGAACAGCCAAAAGAAGAAGTGTTATATACAGTATTCCAGTATAATATATGCATCTTTTAGCATTAACAGTCTTTACAGGTGGTATATCATGTGCTTAGACTGAAATGCTTGTATTCAGATGAACTAAATGTTATGAGTCAGATTAAAAATTATTGGGAAATATGGTGCCAAAATTATCAAAAGGAGCTTTAATTTCTGAAAAGTCCAAGAATGACATAACAAGGAGATTTCTTTCTTGTGACAGTCATGTAGCTAATTATATTAGTTAGTGGGATGGAAGTTCACTGGGGCTTGCACCCACCTACCACCATAAAATGTAAGCTTTTAGTTACTTCAAGATATTAAGTATGCATTCAGTTTGCCCTTATGTTCAAATGTGTTTCGGTGAGCATATCATTTCAGAGTTTTGCTGTTTTATTGTTTCCTCTCAGCACGCATCATTCTGATAAATTTCATTTTAACTATATGAGTAAACAAGTTCACATAAATGGATATGCAGCAGCAGCATTATACAAGTTAATTTAGTAAAACGTTTATCTTAAATCATACCTGTAAGATTAATTGCTTGATGTTTTGTGTACTGATATAGGAACCTACAAGCACTTTCAACTACTAGTGGAACTCCTATTAGAAGAAATGGACAGTTTAAAATAATTATTTGTGTTTTCGATGAATATTGTTTTGCATCGTACTTTTACATACCTGGAAAGAAGTATCCAGATTTGAAGGTATGCCACCACTTTGGAGAAGGATTAGAACCCACAGCCTTAGTTGGCTGGATCTCTAGTACAATGTACCATACAGCTTTTTGTGCATTTCTTGTTACTTAACACAATATACAATACTTATGTATTGGAAAGTGTCCTTTGGATCAGTTAATCTAGCTAGTTGACAACGAAACAATAAGTAAACTGCTGTGTGCAGCAGATAAGGAAGTTTTCATATTTTGGTCACACAAGTGAAGAAAAGCCTTGTGCTCAAATCCATGCAGGATGGCCTGGTACCTTACATTAACTTGTCTTGCTACAAAGGTACTGAAAGATCTAATGGGATATGCACATGGCAGAATTCACATTACTCCCTGTCTCATCCCACCACATCCCACCCCACCAAGATCTGTATCAGGCTCACAGACAGAGCACTGGGAGTTGTGTGGCTCTTACCTTCAAGAGCAAGTCTGGTTTGGTCTTCAAGAATGTTGGTGAAATGAATGGGCAACTGCTGAAGTGGGGAAGCTACAGCCATTAAAGGACAGTAGGCTTGAACTACCCACATGCCAAACTACTAGAAAAAGCTTAGGCATCTATGTATGTTTATGTGAATTCAGGGTCACTTGCTCAAGCTAATGAGACATCACAAAGAAAAGGGTCATATCTCTCTGTGGAGTTTTGGTCAGCACAGACTCTGTGGTTGACAGGTGAAAATGATTAGGGATGCAGGCTCAGTAGACAGGAGAGGGAAATCATGCTTTTCTTGGCAGTATGCCTATCAGTGATCTAAAAAGGATTGGAATGAAAATAGAGATAAAGCTAGAAATATTTGTAAAGTCATATAAGGCTGTCCTCCCCTTTGAGCACAGAACGTTCAAAATTTCCCCTGAAACTAGCCATCTTTTTAGTTTTAGCACTCATCTGTTTCTATGATCTCAGCACTTGTTCAGAACTCATTGCAAGCACTAAATAAGTTGCAAATTACTACATCACTCAACTTTCCTCACTTGTCTAAAGGAAAACAGTTTTTAGTACTTAATAAATAAGCACCTATTCAGGCATGTCTAAAGGTCAGCTCCCGGTGTTTTCTCCTGTCTACCTGATGAATCTGGGCATCTTGGGATAATGCAGCAATTGCCTCATGTACACAGACAACCCTCTCCTCCTACCACCCAACACTACGACCTGTGAGAGATGCACTTATATAGCCAAACTGGAAGCAAAGCTCTCTTCACCAAACACTGGCCTAGACAGTCAAGAGGAGAAGGTAAACACTTGCACTGCATCACACTCATCACATAGTCCCTCAAAACCTACACCACCAAAACACACACACAGAACCACAAAACATGCACCTACATTCGTGGAGGCTCTCAGTACAAATCTGCCCAAACAACAGAGACCTCCAAAGCAGAAATGCAAGCAACCTCCACTCCCCAACTCAACCCAAATGACACATAGCCCACATACTCAGTGTGCCACTCAACTACAGCCCATAATGCATAACGTACCCAACACTCTAGTCATAGGTGACTCTATAGTCAGGCACACTGATGTTCCACTCACCAGGCTAAACAAGGAAAAAGTTACTGTCAGCTGCCTGTCAGGTGCCAGGATCCACCACATAACGCACGCACTCAGGTCACTCCACAAGTACAAATATGACTCTGTCATTGTCCATGTTGGTGTGAATGACCTGAGACGTACCTCCCTGGACTACATGAAAAGAGACATGGAGGAGCTCTCTGATCTTGTAGCCCAGGCCGGTATGACCCTAGCCCTGAGTGGCATCCTGCCATCACCCAGAATGACACCACAGTACAAGGACAAAATGACTGACTTTAACAATTGGCTAAGCTTCTGGTGTCATTCTAAGGGAATCCAGTATCTGTTTGCCTGGGATGACAAGATTGACAGACCACGCTATTTTGCTAGAGATGGCCTGCACCTGTCGCCCTTGGGATTCCGGATACTGGCAAAGGCTCTTGCCACCCCTATAGTGCCTTTTTTAGGCAAGGTTCAAATGACAAATTCTCCACCGTAACAGGTACAAGCAAGCAAAATCTGAGGGTAATGCTACTCAATGCAAGAAGTCTAAACCTCAAAATGCACTCACTCGAGGCACTCCTTAAAATGGAGAACATTGACATCTGTGCAGTGACAGAGACCTGGTTCAAAGCTCCAGAGAGCACCCCTGCATTACCAGGCTATAATTCATACCACACCTTTCGGCCACCAAACCCGGACCGAAACACTAAAGGTGGAGGCGTGTCCATATTCATTAAGGATATCCACACCTCCAAGCTAGTTGCTCAGCATAATGCATCCAAGATTATCCAAGTTCAACTAACTCTGGGCAAAACCGCAATCCAGATTGTAGCTTGCTACAGACCCCCCACCCTGCCCCAGGATTCCCACTCCTCTTTTCTTGATACACTGGAAAATATTAAGGTACAACCCAACACTCTAATAATGGGTGATTTCAACTACCCTACCATTAACTGGGAAAACTACTCATGTACCAACTCTTTTGCCCAACGTTTTCTGGAAATCATCAATTCCAATGCTTTGGATCAACTTATCCACACCCCCACCAGGGGCAGAAATATCCTAGACCTGGTCATCACCAGCATGGGTGACCGGTGTTCCACACCAGAGGTCAGCTCCTCGTTGGTCAGATCCGACCACAAGCTAATCACCCTAGACATCCACATCCCGCTCCCACCCCCCATTAGGAAAACAACTATAAAAAATTTCTCCAAAGCCAACTTCACACTTCTTAAGACAGAAGTGGCAAACTTCACGACACCCATGCAGATGGACAATAGAGGTATGACTGCTGAATCCTACACAAATGCACTTTATGAGCACTTACACAAGTGCATGGATCGTGCTATCCCTAACAGAACCAAGATGCTATCCTCCAAAAAAAGGAAGCCAATCTGGTGGTCTTCTGCCATAAACAAACTCTACAACAGAAGAAAGAAACTGTTGCAAAAAAGAGTAAAAATCCCACGATTGGAGGAACTCCCTGGTCAGCCTCAGTAAGAAGCTGAGATCCCACATAAAATCCTCCAAAGCTAGTTATGAAAACAAAATTGCCACTGATTCTAAAGACAACCGCAAAGCATTCTATAGCTATGTCAAAATCTCAATGGCAACACTCAGATCTGCTCTGAGTTACAGCACAATGACACTAAATATACAGAACCAACTGATATTGCCAACATCCTGGCAGATAGGTTCAGTGCTAACTTTACCCCCCTCTCACCCCCTAAAGGGCCCATCTTTACACTGGAAGAATGCAAAGTTCCTGTAAACACAGCTGCACAGGTAAAAACTTCACTCTCCAAAGCCAAGAACACAGCATCCATGGGACCTGACAACATCCCAGGCTGCCTTCTACATGAACTACAGAATAAACTGGCACCCCACCTAAGTACCATGTTCAATCATAGCCTCACCTTCAGGCTTTGTGCCCATTGAATGGTGCACCATGACAGTTAAACCACTCCACAAAGGGGGGGCCACAACAGACCCCGGGAACTACCGCCCCATTATCCTGACGAGCCTCGTCTGCAAGGCCATGAAACGTATCATCATGGAACTCATAAACAAAGACATTGGAGATCTCCAAACTCTGGACCCCACACAGTTTGGGTTTGTAAAAAGCAGATCATGTCTCCTAAACTTATTTGAAGTAGTCACTAAAGCCATAGATGAGGGTAAGGTGGTTCACACAGCCTATCTAGATCTCGCCAAGGAGTTTGACACCATCCTCCACTCTGGAATTATAGATAAACTCACTAAACTAGGTATAAATCCCTATGTCACAAGATGGGTTGCCAACTGGCTTACTGAAAGAACCCACACCGTGAACGTAGCAGACTCCAAATCAGACTTCAGACCAGTGACAAGTGGAGTACCACAGGGTTCAGTCCTGGGTCCTCTCCTGTTTGGTATCTACTTCTCTGAAGTACAGGCTAACACAAAAGGTCTTTGGCTAACTAAATTCACAGATGACTGTAAACGAGGAGCCATAATTGAAACTTCTAACGATGTGGACATCCTACAAAAGGGCCTCACTGAGACAGATGCCTGGTGTCAAAGACATGGCATCAAGCTCAATGCCAAAAAGTGCATTGTCATCCCCTTTGGTAAAAACTCTGTACCCATGAACTACCACATAGGCAGTAGTCTACTTAACACCAAAAGTGTGATAAGAGACCTTGGGACACAGGTTGACAGTAGTATCTCCTTTGATAATCACATCGCCACAGTGGTCAGGAAATCCTTCTACATGGCACACCTCATCACAAAAGGTTTCTCATCCAGAAAAAAAGAGGTCATTGTTCCCCTCTACTCATCACTCATTCGACCCATTATAGAGTACAACGCCCCTTTTGGTATGTACCTCACAAGACATCTACAACAACTGGAAAGGCCACAAAAATACCTCACAAAGAGGATTACTGGCCTCAAACAGATGCCTTGAGCAGACCGTCTAAAAAAACTCCAGCTTTACTCCGTCGCATATCGCCTACTCAGAGGCGATCTCTGCCTAACATACAAAGCTATGTCAAGCCCAGAACTATTGGACATGCTCCACTTAAAGAAATCCCAATCCCTCTGAGCTACACGCTCTAGGGACCTAAACCTTGTCACCACAATAAACAGAACATGCTGGAGGGATAGATTCCTGTCCCAGAGACTTCCAATACTCTGGAGCAGACTACCTATCTATGTCAAACAGAGCTCCTCATTAGCAATCTTCAAGAAAAATCTTGATGATTGGATGGGTAATAGCAAATTCTCCCCGGCGATCACTTCTGTGGTTCTGCTTGACAGGGGCACAGGAAAATTATTTTCTTGGGTGGCGAAAGCCAGGGTACCTTTTTGGCTAGGCTTGTATAGGTCCTAGGGCCAATAGCCTAGTACCTACCTATGAACCTATGAACCTATAAACAGCAGGCCCTTGACTTATAATGGAGTTCTGTTCCACTGAATCCTTTGTAAGTTGAGTTCATTGCAATTTAAAAATCCACATCTTTTGTAGTTTGCTTCATAACACATAAGGATGTGTAAGCAATCACCATGCACAAATGCAGCAGTGTATAATTCTGTTTTGCTATACTGTATTTTTTACCATTAATGAAGTTACATGAGTGCACATTAGGTCTGATTTATTATTTATTCAGACATATTCTGTGCCTCCACTGATGATGCAGAAGTGCTTGACAACCTGAATCTGACTGGATCTCTTCCAGTCCTGTCAGTTGAACTGGGGTGATTCTATAACCAAGAAGTGTAGGGATAACAGTCCTGCTTGGAGCTGCCAACATCCTTTTACATCATGTTCTTCACTGTTTGCATTTGTACTGTTTCATCTTGAATGTTTTATGAATGCGAAATTGGCTTCATCAGTATTTTGGCAGATTGTGAAGAGATATCTTTTTCATCAACATTATGATCTTCAGAAGCTGAAGGTAAAACAGAGTTTTGAAGATGATCTACTAAATGTTAAACTTAAAATAAACTTCTTCAACGTCCTGCATCATCTTTCAAGGGTGAGGAGATATATGTTACTGTGCACTTTCTGTTGTTATCTAAATGCACACTAAGCCCGAGTACAGTAATATTTAATAAAGCAAGTATTTATTTATTTATTTACTTGCTCATTTATTTATAGTTCATGGAGCGCTGCAGTTGTGCTCCAAACCTGGGATAATACAACTTTGTTAAGCACCCTTAACTTTGTGTGACTGTGTTGTGTTTTATAGCTGTAAAAAAAAAATTTGCTTTCCTATAATTTCTTTTCTGCAACTGGTAGTGTATGGCAAAGATAAATTTACTATTTTTACAAAAAATTATGATTAGTGTTCTCTGATCATAACTTCTTAAGTGTTCTTGCTGCTGTCAGGATTAATTTCTTAAGCTTTGTTTTGCTCCGTTCCATTATTGAGGTGAATTCCTTGACATCTGTATCTCAAACTCATAATAATATGTACCTCAAGATATACCTGAAACTGGCCCGCCTCCATCAATCACACAAGACCAAGTAGTAAACGTGCTGTCAAAAGCTAAAAGTAATGCATTGATGGGTCCTGAATATACCTCTCAACTATCCAGGTTATTTGCAGAATGTGCAGATTTCTGCCTCATACTTTTAGTCTGTTCCTTGAAAAATTTGTGGTTTTCTCACAAATCACTGAGGATAGAAGTTACTAAATAATGACATACTTTTGAGTTCAGACTTCACATCCTTCAGAAAATGCATACTAACACAAATCCTGTTATTCTAAAGATTTTCTGAGTTTATAAGAGCAATATTTAAAATATGTACTTATGTTTTGGGCCTTTGTCCCCTCCCCCATTATTTTAGGTATTGTCCAGATTTCTTGCACTAAGAGGTTGAGAGGTATTGTCCTGACAATATCAATGGATGCATCTTAAATAGCATGAAATATGATTTAGCCACACTCCTAACAACACTGTTCACTCTCAGCCTCTGTATAGGTTTTGTACCAATGGAATGGAGGTCAGCTCCAGTCATTCCCTTGCATAAGGGATGACTTTCCACAGACCCAGGCAATTAAAGACCCATAAGTCTGACCAGCCTCATATGCAAAGCCATGGAAAGACTTATCATGGAATTAATCAATCAGGGCAAAGGCAACCTCCAAACACTTGCCTTGTCTCAGTTTGGATTTATCAAGTGTAGTTCATGCTTACTCAGCCTGGTCGATTTTTTTGAAAAGGTCACCAAGCAATGGATAAAGGCAAAGTGATACGCATCACAAATCTCAACCTGGCCAAACCTTTTGACACAATTCCCCACTCAAGCATAGTAGAAAAGCTAAATAAACTAGGAATAAACCCCTATAACACCCACTGGATTGCCAACTGTCTCAAAGGTAGGATGCAGATAAACGAAACAGGGGGGAGTTACCGTCACAAAGAGACCAGTCAGACGTGGAGTCACCCAGGGTTCTGTGCTGGGACATTTCCTGTTTGGCACCTACTTTTTTGAAGTAAAAGCCAATACCAAAGGGCTCTTGCTGACTACTAAGACTGCAGATGACTGCAAGCAGTCATTGAATCCCCAAATGACTTAGCCATCCTGCAGGAAGTTTTGTCTCAAATAAGTAACTGGTGTCAAAATCATAGACTGAAACTAAATGTCAAAAAATGCATTATTGTATCCTTTGGGAAGTCTTCTACCCCAGGCAACCACCATATCAACAATACACCCCTAAGAGTTGACCCATTGTTTGGGATTTGAGAATTTATGTGTACAATGACCTAATGTTTGACCAACATGTGTCTGTTGTTATAAGAAAGTCCTTCTATATCACACAGCTTATAAACAAAGGAATTGTGTGTAGATTTAGAGATGTCATTGTCCCCCTTAGGCCAGTCATTGAATATAATGCCCCTTAGATATGTATCTGTCCAGACACATGCAACAAATGGAACTCTCACAGAGATACCCTATCAGAAGTATAAAAGGCCTAAACAACATGTCCTATATGGACCATCTCAAAGTCCTGCCATTGTACTTGGCATCCTATGGACTGCTAACAGATAGGATTAGTTTTATTTAGATTGCCTGTATCTAGAGGGTTTATAACTTTGGTATAAAGGGGACACATGAGAGGGGTACAGTGGTGGATGAGGAAAGTTTGAAAAAGAGAAAGATAAGAATTGATTAAGAGGGAGTTGAAAATGGGTGTATTGATTCAAGTACCAGAGTAAAAGTTGTTAGGGGTGTAATGATTCAAGTACCAGAGTAAAAGTTGTTAGGGGTGTAATGATTCAAGTAGATGAAGTCAAAAAGTTAGTGATAAACAAAAAGAAGTTTCAATAAGAAGTTTGTACTTTTACTAGAGGTCTCAGCCTAGTGATGACCATGAGCATGACCAGGACTGGATAAGGTATTCTTTCAGTTGGATTTTATAGCTTAGGTGTTTGCTAGTCATTTTACTTGTGTAGGGATGGTGTTCCAGAGTTTGGAGATGTAACAGGAGTATAGTGAGTCGCCTGATGAATTATTTGCTTTAGTAGTGCTTAGTAGAAATTTATCACCAGAACAGAGTTACCTTGTAGGGAGATAGGGCAATAATATGCTTTTTAATGCAGGGCATTGCTCAGAAAAATATATTAGTTTGTGTGCCATAACTAGCTGAGAGTATGTTGTGTAGTTGTTAAGCTCTAGCAGTTTAGCTGTTTTAATACTTGGCAATGGTGAGCTTGGTGTGCAGGGCTGGTAGCAAATTTAGGTACTTTGTTGTAACAGGAGGCTAGTTTGATTGTTAGTGTAGAGCTTAGGTTTGTAAGGATAGGTGAGGCATATAAGGAGAGGGTTGGAAGCAAACAGGATGAGGCCATGTTTTTTCTTGCTGGGTCCATAAGGTAGTGTTTTGTCCTGTAAAGGGAGCCAAGTTTCTGCTGAGTCTTTTTAATTGTTTGAAGACTATGTTGATCAAATTTAAGACTGTCCTCTATTACAATGCCCAGTAATTCAGTATGTGGTACCACCTAAATTTTAGTATTATTTGCAGATGTAACCAAGAAAGATTGTTTTTGATAGAGATAATGTTTTGGGGAAGAGCATCAGTCTTGTTTTATTGGGATTAAGGAGTAGGTTTGAGTTTTTCAGACAGGTTTTGATTGAAGGGAAAGAAATTAGGGTGATTTCTTGTTGTCTGGATATTGTGGGGGGCTGTACCTATCAAGGCTGAATCACCTGCATATTGTACTATGCTTTGGTTGGTGGCAGGCAGTGTGCTTGTATAAAAAAAATTAAAAAGAAGAGATCCTAGTGTAGAGCCCTGAGGGACACCTATGGTAACTGGAAGAGAGGTCTTGTTGCCACTTGATTGCTTGCTGCCTTCCAGATCGATAACTAAGGAACTATATAAGAGCGGTTTACTAGACCTATAAAAAAGAGTTCAGTGAGTAAATGATGGTGTGATACAGTGTTGAAAGCTTTGGATAAGTCTAGGAGCACAGTTGACACTAGATTACCATTGTTTCTATGCTGGTTTACAGTGTTGGTGAAATGAATGAGGGTGGTGGTTACCTGTGGTGGGGTCTGAAATATTGCTATGTTTCAGAGAGCAGATTATTTGAATTTAGATGATGTAGAAGCTGAGCATAAATACGGTTTTCACGTATGTTTGATAGGGGAGAGGACTGAAATGGGCCTGTAGTTATTAAACTCTGTAGATGTGCCACTTTGTGTGTAATGATATAAGAAAGGGTTTTTTACAGATGGAAGGAATGTATTTTTCAGATATAAATTTATAGAGTCCAGAAAAACAATTGAATCTGCAGCCATTTTTAAGTAGTCTGGGGGGAGTTGGTCAGCAGTTAGGGTGGCTGTTTTAGTTTATGTAGGACTTTTTTTAATGGTGATGATATTAGTAGGCTGAAGTCAAAAAGCTGAGAATATTTAGCAGAGGCTGCAGGTACTGAAAGTGAAGTAAAAGTATTAATGTTTGTGATGTACAATATAGTCTGTATAAAATAGTTGTTAAACTGTGTTTAAATTGAATCAGTACTATTGTTAAATATAAGGGTGGGGGGGTGGTAATTTGGCCTGGATGTAAAAGTTTGTTTACGGATATCCAGAAGAATTTTGGGGTGTTTTGATGTTTAATTTGGAAGATGTTATGTTTGCTTGTCATGTTTTATTTAGTATTTTTATTGTTCCTTAGTTACCTGAAAAGTTTAATGTATTTTGTGTTCCGTTTTTGAGCCACCCTTTCCAAGTTTTGTCATATTAGTTTCCTTTGTTAGCCATGGCGCAGTATTGGATCCGACCCTTTTGGTATGCACCGGGGCAAGGTTATTGAGAATTTTTAGGAATATCTCACTGAAGTGTGTGACAGCAGAGTCTAAGGGCATCTATGTTATTATTTTCCAGTTATTTTTTGTTAATGATATTGATAAAAATGTGTTTGTCAAAGTTTTTTGAGTTATGCACTTGGTTATAAATTATACCTTCATCTTGGATATTGTAACTTCTGAGAGCTTAAATAGGTTTATGGTCACTTATAGGCTGTTTGGAAGGCTACTGGCTGCCTTAAGTTTTTTGGGTCTAGTAATAAGAATCCAGTCTAAGGTTGATTGCCTACCAGTACTTTTGTAGACTCTAGTAACTGATGTAATTAACTGTGTAAAGTTGTATAGTTTTATGGAATCAGATGGGGTACTGCTATTAATAATCGGACAGTCTATATTCCGGGCTCCTATTATTATTGTTTCCAGTACCGGATATTTTTGACAGTGGTAATGTTTGTACCTGCTGGGATATATATGGCTGCTAAACAAAGCATTTTCCTATTATTTGTTTTAAGGTCTGATACAAGTAGGTCTGCGTTATTAATCTGTGGCATCTATTTTTAATTTCTCCAAGTCTTTTGGGTTTCTAATACCATGACAGGAATGGACCCTATTCCTAATTCAATGTATGATTAAAGGTCATGAAATTAGTATTGATTCAATCTTTGATGTTAGCCAAAAGTGCTCTTTGCAGTACCCATAATGTGCAAAGAATTGACTCCTTCTGCATTTCTTATGGAGTTACATTTATCAGTAACATATCTAAGTATGCTTGTAAATTCTTTTTTATAACACCCATTGCTCCTGCTACTATTGGAATTGTCTGGGTATCCTTCCAGATTGCCCTTGTTTCTGCCTGAAAATCCTGGTATTTTATGACTTTGTGTCTCTCTGCAGCAATTTCAGTGATCAGTGCTACTTTTGTCTTCTTTTCATAAACTACTATATCTGGTTTTCTCGCATCTTTTTTTTAACTGTTGGTAATGGGTGATCCCATATGATATAACCTTCATTATTTTCTATAATACTTTGTGGCTGATGTTTGCAATGCTTCTCAGCTACTTCAATATTATAATGTTTGCACAATCCCCAAAGAAACAGTCTTGCCACATCACTATGCCTTTCAGTGTACACTCCTTCTGCCATTAGTGTATTACACCAGCAACAAGATGTGTGACTGTTTCCAATTCTGTTTTACAAATCCTGCATTTGTCTGCTTCACCCACATTTTCAGTGGACTTTGTAAACCAACGTGTACATAGTCCATTATCCTGGGCCATGAATATTAACATTTTGTCTTTTGGTTTAAATTTACCATTGCTTAACCATTCCTGCATTCAGTTCTGATCGACATGAGGTTGTTCCAAGAGTTTTCTGTACTTGCAACTATATTTATGCATTTTCCACATTTCTTGTCTTCTCATCCAATCCTTCACCTTATATTCTTTCTTTTGTTTTGACACATTCAGTTGTTGCCTTATTTTTATCTACTTCTGGTTTGATTTCCATTCCTGCTTAACACAAATATGCTTCTGCTAAACTAAGCAGTGAAGTCATCTTAGACTTATTCTCCTTATGTTTTAAAATCCTCACTGTGTTTGGATCTTGTGAGGTCAGCAGATATGTATGCAGCCCTATGATTGCAGATCTATATATGTAATCAATTTCAAGGAGGCCCATACCTCCTTCAGAATGTAGAGTATATAATATTGGTATACACTGATTTTTATAAATCATTTGATAAGCATGAAGCATTTTTCTTGTTTTCCTGTTCAACTGATCCATTACCTTTTGGGGCCAGTCAATCACTCCAAAACTGTAAGTTAGGACAGGAAGAGCAAATTGTTTTGTAGCTTGAATTTTGTTCTTAGATGTCAACACTGTTTTCAATATTAATTTAAGTCTTCTAAAATATTCCTTACTAAGTTTTATTTGCATTTGTTCATGTTTTATTGTTGATCCTTCATCAGTTCTCAAATATTTATACACTCCCTCTTGCTCAAGTTCTTTTATATCATATTCCTGTCTTAAACTGATGTTTTCTTGGTGCTGCAGCTTTCCTGCTTACAGTTTGCTTTTGCACATTTATCAACACCAAATTACATTTTTATATCATCTGAAAAAGTTTGGCTACTTGCAGTTGTGCTTTCAGTTCCTCATCTAATGAGCTGTACAGTTTTAAATCATCGACAAAGAGAAGATGAGAAATCTTTACACTTTGTTGCTTTCTGAAAGCCAAATTAAAGCCATGATCTAATCTATTAAACAGACAGCTTAATGGGTTAAGGGCAAGGCAAAAGAGCAGTGTGGTGACAGAGAGTCACCCTGGAATATCCCTCTTTGGATTTTTACCCCTGGAATAATAATTTGTCATTTATCATGGCTTAACTGCAAAGTGGTTTGCCACTGTTCCACGGTCGCTGTGATGTAATTTAACAATGTAGGGTGTATCTTATACATTTTTAAGCACTCTTTTATCCATACATGTGGGATACTGTCAAATGCTTTTTTGTAGTCAATCCATGCCATACTTAGAGTCTTCCCCTTTTTACAGTTCTCCACTATGACTTTATTTAACAACAACTGATCCTTTGTTCCATATCACTTTTTTATTGCCCTTTTGTTCTATTGCCATAATTGAGTTTTCTTCAAAATGACTATAAACTCTGCTGGCATCAATTCCAGTGTATAGTTTATACGTCGTTGAAAAGCAAGTTATTGGTCTATCATTTTTAGGTTAGCTTGCAGGTTGACTCTTAAGTAGGAGCATTGTTTTTCCTTTTGTTAGCCAGGTTGGTGTCTATTCAGGGTGTGCATATAAATAGTTCTTACTCATGGCTAAATCTTCATGCAAAGATGTTAATTCTTTTAACTAGAAGATAGGTACTGCATCTGGGCCTGGGGTTTTCCAATTACAGACTTTTCTTAACTTTGTTTCAATCTCTCTGGCTGTTACTTCATCCCATTTCATATCCTCTACCTTTGAACTTCTTATTCTTTCTTTTACTTTTATCCATTTAGCATCTTTGTTATGTTCCACAGGATCTGCATAAATACTTCTCTAAAATGTATCTATTTCTTCTTTTTTCTGGTGGTCTTTCAACTCCTTTTACTTTGTTTCCCAATTCCCTATAAAACTTTTTTGGGTCATCAATAAATTGCCTGTTTTTTACTTTTCCTTTATATGTATGTGTAGCCTTTATATTTTTCTGCCTGTGCTGATATTTTTAGTTTATTATTTGTGATAGTGCATGATAAATTCTGATCCATTATAATACTGTAGATTGCTTTTATCACATCTATCTTTCTGAGTATTTTTGTTGATCTGTTCTCTCTTCTATACTCTTCTAACAGTGACACTTTTTATCTTAATTGCTTTATAGTTTTCTCTATTTGATACTTCCATGATGGCATTTGATTTCTACCCTTCCTTTCCCTTACTACTCTGTGTTCTTGTGGTAGAATTTCATCTGTTATTAATTTAACTGCACAGTAATAGAGCCTGTTTACTTCTGTTATATCACATGGATCTCTATGAACAGTCCTAATTACTCTGTTCATTTGTTTTATCAAACTTCTGACTTTTGGGGTTTTATTGACCTTCTGCAGTCTATTTCTTTCATTGATCTTAATATGTCTATCCATCTTTATTAAATCAAGCAACTCTTCTCTTAGCTCATTTTCTTCTAAACTGAGAGCACATTTTTTGTTCACCATTTCCTGTGGGCATTCTATAGAAAGTTCTATATCATCTTCTTGTGGCATGTTCTCTTCAGTTTTACCATGTGTCATCCATTGCTCTTTCATATGGAAACTCACTAACCTGTCACTCCACAGCACTGACTGTGTCAGAGTTGCCACAGATTCCCATTCTTTTCCTTGCTGTACAGCTCCAACTGAACCTTTGTACTGGATTTCTATGGAAGGCTCCAAAGCAAGGGAGCCCGCAGGATTTTTTGCAGGGGGGTGCAAACCCAGAGCCCCACCCACATAGCTCTCCCCGCCCCCTGCCAACACAGCCCCGCCCAAGTCCACCCACCCAAGCCCAGCCCACACAGCCATTCCAGAGTCCCATTACTTGGCTATTTCTCCCCATTTGCCATAGACACTGTTCAAATCTCTGTGTGCATACTGTTTTATGCTTTAGTTCTACAATGATTACAGGCAGTTGGATTTAATTTACAACTTTTATTTCAAACATTATCGCCCAAACACTGATAGACATTTACTAAACCTAAACAAAGCAATAGTCTTACAACGAAAACAGACTTGGCATTAAAGCTTCTCTACTTTTGAAACTCACAGTCAATGAAACAGCATTGAAACCCACATTCAAAGAAAATACATCTGGCCAGTGGCAGGTTATTTACCTGTGAACTGTTTTCAAGCAATAGGCTCCTTGCACACTGTTAGGGCCATGCAAAAGTTATTTGATTTACCTGATTGTATTAATTATAATATATAATTGAATTATATCCCTTGCATTATACAGCAACACTTGTTTGAGTGTGTTTTAAATTTATAGTTTTGAACATTTTTCCAGTATGCAATGAAACAAAACATACAAACCAATAATGACAAACTGCCCTGATCAGAACATTTCAACCATAAAAGACCACTCAAACTTCTGTCATTACAATCCACCAGTATCGGTCAATATGCACAGTCTCTGCAGAAGCAAAAGTCATCTGAATAATTCCACATTATAGAGATCTGAAACTAATGAAGAGGTTGTTGCTAGAAAACAACTGTATATTTCAGTGTTTAATCTACAAATTCAGTGCCTGCTGCCGTCAAAGAATAAATTGCCTATGTTAAATTAAAAAAATGGTAAGCTGGTATATTGCAATAGAAAATGGATGGCAAGCTGAAAAACAGGTTCATAGTTATTAGGCATCTCATCCAAAGGAGGACATCCTCAGGACTGCAGCATACAAATGTACATGCTGTAGGAATAAAACCTCAAGCCTCTACATTAAGATGCAAGTATTCTACTTGTGGTGCTACTAACATAGCTTTAAAACTTTATTCCACAATAGAGATACCATTTGCTAAACAAAACAGTTGCACATTGTAAATAGACTTGGCATGAGCAGCAGTAAACTTCGCTTCCCTTAAACCTCACAGTTCCTTGAAAATGCACTTGAAAATAAATTCCACCTGCTAACTCTAACTTGGGCATTTCACTGTCTCTCTCTCTCTCTCTCTCTCTCTCTCTCACACACACACACAAACATACCACACCCCTCAAGGCCTCAACCTTAGTGCAAGAAATCTGGACAAAGCCTAAAATAAATAGGGACAGATTATAAATATGGCTCTCATAAACTTAGAAAATTGCAAGAATAACAGGATTTGTGTTAGTATGCATTTTTCTAAATGATATGATGTCTAAAACTGAAATGTCTCTCATTATTTAGCAACTTCAATCCTTTTTAGGAGGAATATGGGGCAAAAATCTGGACATTCTCCAAAAACCTGGACAGCTGAGGGGTATGCTACCCCCCCTCTTATACACACACACACACACACCAAATAATTCTGGTCAAACTTGAATTAGTTCTGGGAAGGTTGCACTGAACGGCACCGTGCTTGATCTGAAGTGGGTGAAATCCTGGTAGCCAGTGATAATAACTGATTTGCAGCTCAGCAATGTGGAGCATTAAAGCATTTTTAGCAGAGCATTGTTTCATCACTACCTATTGTGTTTGCACATAAGCTGTAGTTATTTCAAACATTTGCCTTTTTTGATTACTACAGAGTACATTTACCCACCAGAGCTATTGTGTTTTGACTTCAGTATGGAGCTTACCTAGTTGTTGCAGGGCTTGGCTTTTAAGTAAGGTAGCAATGCTTATTTACCATATACCATTAAAGCCACCCAACTGCAAGTGTACTAACACACAGACACTGCTATAAGACACTGGTCTCCAATAAAATGTAATGAGCTTCTAAAAATACTGTAATCCTGTCCTTTGATTACAAATACTGTCATATGCATTTCAATACCCAAGGCTTATACATTATCTAGTTATGGAAATATTCTCTGCATGGCAACAACGGAAAGGCTTTCAATGATGGTAATTCTTCAACAGTATTCTTACTAAAGCTTACTTGCATCTTACAATCTCCGACAAGCTTACCTGATGTTCATTAAACCATGGCTACTTAAACAGAGCAACAGGGCACTGTGACAGCATGCAGTTCCTGAATAATAAGAAGCATAAATCAACAGTATAAAAATCTGATAGAAAACCAGAACATTCTGCAAAATCAAGGACAGATGAAAAGCCACGGTCGTATTTGTCATCTACCTTGGATGGGGGAATACTCTGCACACTTACACTGCATAACTGCTCCTTGCCTTCCTTGGACACATCCAGAGCCACTACAATGGGGGGTGGGGTGCAATAAGTATGTCATAATTTGAAATGTCTCTGGCTGACAATGATGGCTCTGACACTCATACCTCTCAACTTCAGAGCACGAAATCTGGGCAAAGCCATACATAGAACTAGAAGTGGGACACAGGCCCAAAAATAAGGACAATTTTTAAATATTGCTCTTATTAACTTAGATAATAGAACAGTAGTAGATCTTGCATTAGTACGAATTTTCTGAAGGGTATAAAATCTGAAACTCAAATGTTTGCCATTATTTTCTAACTTCAATCTTTAATGACTTGCCACTAATTTGCCAGAAAACCACAATTTTATGAAAAACGGACCAAAATGTGATGCAAAAATATAAAGTTGCCACACAATACAGCTGGGAACCTGTCAAAAAAGGGACACCTTTTTAATATTAACATTGTTAACTTGAGCAGCTAACAAAATAAGAGCATCTACATGCATTTCTGAAATAAAAGTAATCTATAACTCTGATCATTACAGTTATATACAATTGTAAACCCTCCACATTTTCTTCCAAAATTGCCATTTTGGAGGAGGGATTATTAGGGGAGAGCAACATTTTGAGCCAAAATTGGGGACAATTGAGAGGTTTGGATATTCCTAATCTACAAAGTGATTTGCACATACCTCTAAACCTCTTAATGCAGGAAATCTGGACAAGGCCAAATATATTGGGGGAACATACAAACACTACTAAAAATTGCTCTTGTATAAACTTAAGACAGTCTTGCATTAGCATGCATTTTTCTGAAGGTTATGACGTCTGAAACTCAATGTCTGTCATTTAGTGACTTCATTCCTAAATGATTTGCTAGAAAACCACAAATTTTATGAGGAACAAACCAAAAATAAGAAGCAAATATCTATTAATTCTGCAAATATATGGACAACTGAGAGGTATAGTTCAACCGGGGCTGTCTGAGTTTGCTACCCCACCCTCACAAAATCATGGTCGAATGGAGCCTCCCCCCTGCAGCCATTCCAATGTCCCATTCCTTGGTTATTTTGCCCCATTTACCATAACACTGTAATGTGCATACTGCTTTACTTCTGCGATGATTTAGATTTCATTTGAAAGTTTTATTTTGCATTTTACAGCACAAACCCTAATACATATCTGTTAAACAAAGCAATGCAGTCTCACAATGAAAATAGACTCAACATTAAATCTTCTCTGCCCTTGAAACTCACATGCATTGAAACAGCATTGAAACCCACATTCAAAGAAAATACATTTTGCCAGTGGCAGATAAATATTAACTCTGGGCTGTCTTCAAAATCATAGGCCCCTCGAACATAACATACACATGCTCTTTGATACACCTTTCTGACTGCATTACATTATATTCCTTGTACAATACAGTACAGTTGTTAGAGGGCATTTTAAATTTATTGTTTTGAACATTTTTCCAGTAAACAATGAAACAAAATGCATACACCAATGACAAAACTGCCCTATTCAGAACATTTCCATCATAAAAAGTCTACTCAACCTTCTATAGTCCACCAGTATCAGTAAAAAATATGCACAATCTCTGAAGTAGTAAAATCCACATTAAAGAAATTTGAAACTAATAAAGAGGTTGCTGGCTTGCTGCTAGCAAACAACTTTATATGTCATTGTTTCATCTACAAATAAAGTGCCTGTTGCCCTTGAAGAATAAATTGCCAATGTTGCATGCATTAAAACAATGATAAGCTAGTAATACTGCAATAGGGAATGGATAGCAAACTGATAACAGGTTCATAGTTACTAGGTATATTTGCCAAAAGGACTGCAGCATCCACCCCCTTTACAACACAGTACAGTATCAGCAATGCATCTACCTACTGTGGGAGTAGAACCCACAGCCTTCAGCATCAAAAGCAAGTACACTATCTGTTGTGCTATTAACAATGCAAGCAGACTAAACATAAGCAGCACTAAACTTTTGCTCCCCTGCAGCTCTCAGCTCCTTATAAAATCTACTCGACACTCAGCTGTATCTCTGAACTTTGCAGCAAAAGAAATCTGGAAAAAGCCAAAATTTATTGGGGGGGGGGGACAAAAGGCCAAAAACCAGGGACACATTTTAAACATTGTTTGTATAATGTTGGAAAGTTGCTAGAATAAAATCCTGCGTTACCACCATACATTTCACTGCCACGTCTTGAACCCAGGGGACCCTGTGCAAAACAGTCAGAGCAACATACCACTACGCCAAATCAGCTGTTTTGTGAAAGAGGAAGACTGAAACTTAAATGGCTACCATTTAGTGAATTCAGTTCTCACCATAGCACAGCTGTCAACCTCTTAGCACAAAATACCTGAACAAAGCCAATAATGGGTGAATACAGCCCCCAAACATTCAGTGAATTCAGTTCTCACCATAACTCTCAACCTCTTAGCAAAAAACACCCGGACAAAGCCAGTAATGGGGGAATATAGCCCCCAAACATATTCAGTGAATTCAGTTCTTACCATAGCTCTCAACCTTAGCACAAAACCTGGATGAAGCCAATAATGGGGGGGGGGGAATACAGTCCCAAAGATAGGGATACATTTCAAATATCCATCTTGTACACTTAGAAAATTGCTAGAATAAAAGCTTTTGTTACCATGCACTTTCTGAAGAATATGAAGTCTGATATTCAAATGAGTGTCATTTTTTTAACATTTGTTAAACAGGAATGTCTGACTTGGAAAAAAAGCTAATTTTTAGCAGAGGCACAGGGAGAAACACTCCAGACAGACATGTTTTTGTAAGATGGGAGGAAACAGAAACAGGGAGAGCATACAGATTCCACACAGAAGGTAAGGCACCCCAGCCAAGAATCAAACCAGAGAACATGTAGCTGTCAGGCAACAATGCTACCACTGGCTTTGCAAGGACACAAATACAGAAACCACAGATTTTATGAGGAACAGAAAAAGTATGAGGGAAAAACCTGCAACATTTTTACAAATGGTGGTGGGTAGGGAATTCAGGCTCTTGCCACTTGGGCCCAAGGTACAGGGTTCAAGCCTTATTCTCTACCCACCACCATGTAGCACCTGAAGGCGAAGGAATTAGCACATAAGAGCAGAAGCCAAAGTAGCTCCATTTGCAGAAAAGGTCAAAGAAAACAGATTACAATGGTTTAGGCACATGTGCAGGAAAGCAGATGACAATCTGGTGAAAAAGACTTGGAAAAGACAAGAAGGTAGCAAGAGGAAATGGGAGCATCCAGCAAAGAGGTGGATGGATTGTGTGAGAGAAGTCCTCTGAAAGTCAAGCTTGACTGTCAAAGAAGGTAGCAGAGTGGCATTGAATAAGGAGAGATGGTGACAAGTGACATAATGTCCTGACCTCATGTAGAAAAATGAGAAAAAGGGGGGTTGATGCTGATGATGAATTATGGTGTTACCTAAAGAAGACCAGTAGTTACAAGCATTTAATGATTTCAAGTGTATCTCATAGATAAACTTATATCTAAAAATCACAGCCAAAGTATTAGCATAGTGCGTAAAAAGCTGTTCCTGAGTTTAGTATAGGAAGGGCAGTGTACTTTTATTAAAGGGATGTCTACCAGGAGTAACTGGTGGAGGCCCACCAAATTTATAGAAAAAATATAGTTTGGAATGCACTAGTGTTGAGTTAGTATTGTTACACTTTAGGAAGACATCTGATACAGTCAACTGGATTTTCTCTATTTGCTTTGAGAAAAGAAAGATACATGAAGATTTCTTAAGGTGGGTGATATACAAGTCCTACATGATTGTGAGAATAGGGAATTGTCTGATGTAGGGAATATAGAAAGAGGAATGAGGCCATAATGCCCGCTGTCCCTAGGTCTTTTTTTATATTAGTGATGGAGGAGTAAGTCTTTAAGATCAGGCAGTTTTTACCTGACAAACACAGGACAGCAGAAGGAGAGGGTGCATTCTTGATATTTGCTGATGTTTGCTGATAACTACATTTTAATGAGTAGCAGTGTAGAGCTTGTTATAGAGAAGGGACTAGAAACATTTCAGTCCTTTGGAAAAATGTCAGGTCTGGACCCCATCATGGATAACATACTCATGGTTAGGCTAAGACAAAAATGAAGGGAGAAAAGATGCATAACTAAGGAAGCAGTTTACACCATTTATCTAGGACTAGCTGTGAAAAACAAAGAATAAGGTCTAGGAGAAGGCACTTCAGAAGCTTAGAGGAGTATATGGAGAGTAGAGAATGTGTGTATTGGAGCAGTGACATGGTATATAAAGGAAGAGACCAGACAAGAATAATCAGAGGCAATAAATCAACAGGTGTGAGAGAAGAAGGGAAAGACTGGTATATAAGGAGATGTGAGGTAAGAGGGATGGAGCATTATTTACAAATGTAGAGAAGAGCTGGGACTAGAAAGAGGACATGATGCTAAGTCAAAAAGGGTGAGCACAAGTTTGGTTTGGAAAGGAGCCGCAATACTGGGTAGCTGGTACAAAGTGTGTGACAGCAGCTTAGAATAGTATACAGGTAGCATCATACACTGGAAAATTATTTGGAGAGGGAAAACTTCAAATAAGTCTTTGCTGGGATATGGTAGAAAGGCAATGGGTATTTTGCACATGTTTTAGGAGTGTGAAAGAGAGCACGTATACTGGAAGAAGTTCATGGGAGTCTTGTGTGATATTTTGTGGGCTGCACAAAGTGCTTAAACTTTTGACATTTTGGTATTAATAATGGCACAAATGACAGCAATAAAGCAGATAGGAGGACAATGTGGATAACAGGTAGTGTAATGAAAAGGTGTCTAGAGCAAGAGTGGGAACAGCTGGTAACATCACCTTAGATGTCTGTCCAGCCTATTTTACAAAGTCTTGTAGAGAGAGAATCTTACTGTTGTATAAATCACCAGGGTTACATGTGGAAATTAATATTTATGAAGGTGGGATCTAGTTTTGTCGAAAACTATGGAATGTGTTAAATTGAGCCATGTTTATAAGACTCAGGTATGTTGTCTTTGATTTATAAGTTGCATTTAACATTTTTCAGTGGTTATCAGAATGCATCATGATAGTAAAGTTATAAAGCTGATAAATTTGTTCTTAACTGTTTATACATTGTTAATAAAAGCAATTAATTTTTAAAACAAGTTAAACAATGCAGAGGAAAAGTGTTCATCTATAAAAAGGGACCTTCTATTCCCTGAATTGCTACCAATTAACTAGACAATGTAACTTAGTGTTATTTCATGCCCTGTTGCAATTCCAGCAAAAAAACAGCAGGATTGAAACACCAAGTAATGCTGCTGGGCATTCATCCTTACAATCCTTCCATAAAACTATAACTCCTAGACCCTGATTGTTTTTTGAGACCACTGACTAATTGTCTTGATCCTTCAGCTAATCTCTGTAAGTCCAAAAACAATGATTTTATGCTGGGAAGGAAGTAAATGTGACATCTTTTCAATGGAGTTGTGAAATGTCATGAACTTAGTGCTTATAAACTGTAACTGATATATTTAAAATGCTCAGAATAATTAGTGAGGTAATAAGCTGTATCAGATATAGTAGTGAAACATGAATTGCCTATCTGCGTTATAAAACAGGCTGTAGCCTAGCAACAGGAAATCAGAAAGTGACCTGCTCAAGTGGAAGGATCACCATGGGTTACACTACAGGTTATGCCTGAAGATTTCTGATTCTGGCATTGAACAATCCACTTAAAGCTCATGCTTGATGTGGTTAGAAGAAAGATCAAGAAAGGAGTCTGTGTACATCTGAAGTGAAGCATAGCTGAGGCTTGCAGCTATAAGTTGTAACCTAAAGCCTGATTGCTGGGATGATTGTGGAGGACTACAACTTCAGAGAATAAAATTGCAGGAGTAAGAACTAAATGTTGAGAACAGGAACAATTAGGTGCTGATTTTTGTGTCTGCTTGAACCAGACACCCATAGGAACATGGGTTGAACTTGGCTAGGCTTGAAAGGGCGCTGGGGCAATTAGTCTAGTAATCACCTAAGGTCCTATGATCCGATATATCTAATGTTCTATATAAATAATACAACGTGCAAAGCCAAAGTCAATTGTTATCATTTCATCTCTAAAAACAAACCTGTGTTTTGAAATATCTCTGCCTGACTGCCTCCACTGGAGTTTAAAGTTGACAACATTTTATGTCACATGAACACACACACACACACACACACACACACACACACACACACACACACACACACACACACACACACACACACACAGTCCCATCTTTCATCCAACTACTCACTCTGAAAGTGTCCCATCTTCCATCCGTTTCAGTTTCCGCTCGCTCCTATTAAGTATCCGTCCATCGCGCTTGCGAACCCGAAACCGTCCGTGTCCCGCCTCCATCTTCAGTGAAGTCCGTCTCAGTTCCCGCTTGCGAACCCGAAACCATCCGTGTCAGTTCCCACTCGCAAACTTGAAAATATGTGCACTGCACGATGAGCGATGATGTCAGCATGCCCGCGACTGGACTTCTTTCTTCTTAAAGAAGAACGCACCCAAAAAAAAAAAAAAAAACTTTTTTTAAAACTAGTCAGCCAATTCCAGGGGGGTGCAAGTGCACCTCCTTGCACCTGCCTGCGGGCGCCCTTGCTCCAAAGTATCTTCATATGTCAACTGATTAGATGCTTCCTGCTCCACTGGTTTCTCCTTAATTTGGGTGTTCATTGCTCTATCCTGTTGTGCTGTTATCCGAGTTAAATTTTCTACACTCTTTCACTTTGCAAGTTCTCCATAACCTCAGTTTCTATTTCTTTAACTTCTCCATTACTAATCCTCCTTTCTACGTTTTCTCTTTGTTTTCTTATTTTTTGTATTGTAAGATTTTCCATATCTGGATGTCTTTGCCTGTATTTCTCTTCAAATATCTTTGGTGCTACTCTTTTTGCATTGATTAGTTTTGCTTTCTCATTTGCATAAATATTGCAGCATATTAAATCTATTTTTCTTGCCCATGTCCATGTTTCTTCTTTAGATGTCTCCTGCTCCTCTTGTTTCTCCTTACTTTCACCTTCCTGTATGTATGTTGTTATGTTTAGGGAATTCTTGTAGATGATAGCAATTCCACCTGCATGCTTATTTGTCCTGTCAAGCTTAATTATACTGAAACCAGGTGGGGTAATTTCATTGACAATTATGTCTTTTTTCTGCCAGTTTTCTGTAGCAATGATTACACCTGAGAAATATGTGGCAATACAGTTGTACATGTCCTGCATTTTCTTGCATATGCTTCTAAGACTGAGATTTAGAAAGAGAAGGCTGACACTGGTGGATGAAAGGGAAAGGATAATTGTATGCTTAATACTGTGTTGCTAATGTTTTTTTTTTTTTTTTTGCTGTTGTATGGAATCAGGTTTTGGGTGAATGTCTACACTGAGTTTTTGGGTGGAAATTTTATGAAGCAAAGTAGATAGCCAAATGCATATGTGCTTTAGTTTTATTGGATTTCTTATGGTAACATACTTAGATTTAAGATACCCGTAATTGATAAAGTCTAAGAAGGGTTGCCTATACAGTGTGGGTGCTGTGGTGACTGATGGACTTGGTTACTGTTGGTGTAGTGAGTGCGGGTTTGTAGGAGTGTTAATTATATTTAGTAGGGAGGTATGGTAGTTGGCAAAGAGTGCTAATATGCTGGGGAAGCACACTAGTAGAATTTGAGTCAGAGTAATTTTGTATTACATGTAAGTTAGATTTTGCTGAATAAGTTAGTTTGCACTATAAAATTATCAACCTTGGGATGGGTAAGGCAATCTATAACCAAATGGGATAGGACATTTCAGGCACAAAAATGAAAACTGACTAGTCTTAAAATGTCCCACAAGTGCAGCTAGCCTAGTGCTTAGCTATGAACCTATGAATGTGAGGAAAAGTTGTGGACAGTAATTGGTAAAGAGTTGAGGTATATTATCTGGGAGAGAAAGAGGACAAATTTCAGGTGTGATAAGTTGATCCTTCTAATAGAACAAGGTGGTTTAATATTACTTGATTTAAAGGGATATTTTAGAGCTACACATTTAAGGTTCTTATACATAACACAAGCAGAACCCAACAATTCAGAATTTTGGATGCAGATCCTTAATGAGGATAAAAACAGGCATACATATTATTATATTCATAAAGTAGCATTATATGACAATATAAGATCAAAGAAGTGTGAATATTATGCCATATTTTTGTGTTTTGTTCAACACTGTGACAGACAATGTTTCACATTTTGGAGAGAATATTGGGAAGTGTGTAAACTGTTGATCAAGGATGCAGGTATTTTGGCTGATTTTACCTCTCAAACTGTCTCTGATTTGGCAGACATCCCTTATTTTGCCTCATATTTTTGCACTGTACCTCACAACATTTTTTAATTTTTCTGGTAAATCACTGAGCATTAGTCAGTTAATAATGACGGTCATAAAAGTTTCATACTTATTTATTGTTCAAAATAAGCACAGTAGTGCAAAACTCATTGTTCTATTATTTTTAAGTGAATTTGAGCAAAATTCAAAATTATCCCTGAGTCTGGACTTTTGCATGTCTCTCAGCTTCTTAACACAGCCAAATATAATGTAGGGATAAAAGCCCAAAATAGGAACAATTTTTAAAATTGCTCTTAAAAACTTAGAAAGGTGATAGAATAAAGGGTATTGTGTTAGCATGTGTTTTCTGAAGGATATGAAGTGTGAAATTCAAATGCCCCTCATTATTTATGTAGCTCCCACTGTATTTCATTGTAGAAGCACTAGACTGTAGTTTTTCATTAGACCACAAGGTGGAGCTGTTTCGGGAATATAAAAGACCATTTCGAAAGTGAAAGAGGAGACTGAGATACTAGCTGAAGGAGGGAAGACTGAAACTGATAGCAGAAGGAAAAAAGGGCCTTGCAGCATGACTGGATTTTCTTTTCTAGTGCTTTGGGACAGGGACATAAAGTAGCAGTTTGTGTCTGTTTGTTGCTGAAATCCTGGATAATGGTATTTTGTGGAATCAGGAGAGAAGGCTGAAACCAGTAGTTCCATGCCTGCATATGATTCAGCAAGAAAAGGAGTTCCTTTGGGCCTAGTACAAAGAAGCCATAGATGATTACCAGAGTCCTGGCAGGTGATTTTTCTACTTTTCTCATCAGAGGAACCACAGTGCCTGGTCACTAGGATATTCTTGACGGAGTGGTGAGAGGCTTTGGCCATCATTTTATATCATTATAAGATTGTAGATCCCCCCAGATGCTTTGTGGATTACAAATAACTGGGATCCATATGAGCGCCGACTTGGGCCCCCTCATGCCAGCAGCAAGACTGTAAGTAGTCACTGGCCAGTGAACAGGGTACAATAGAGTGTTTCATAGTTGGTCTGTTTAGAATTGATCAAGGGGGTTGAGGGTGTTAGTACTGCTCAATGACATTGCATTTTCTCATATTTGTATTGTTGCATTATAAATCTTCATTGTTCAATGACATTGCATTTTGCTCATGTTAGTACTGTTGCCTTCAAGAATTTTGCTGCTCAATGACATTGCATTTTCTCATACCTGTATTGTTGTATTATAACTCTTTTATTGCTTAATGACACTGCATTCTTTCCTGTGTTCGTATTGCTGCATTATAAAGCTTTACTGCTCATTGATATTGCCTTCTTTGTGCATGTTTGAATGTCAAGATCTTTTTCTGTTAAATTCTGGGGAAGAGGGTGAATATATATCTCATTGCATGCATATCTCACCTTGCCTTATTGCTAACTGGTGCACTGCTGAAATAATTTGTTTGAGGTTTTGCTATTGCCTTTTAAACTAGATGTGTCACCTAGAATAAAATCTGTCAATCTTGCCACCTTGGTGTGTTGGACCTATAGGGGTGTCACCAGAGTCAGGTAGGAAGGAACCCATATCTACTTCAGCTACACCTGCAGGTGCGCTACATTTGGGGGCTCATCAGGGATTGCCTGTACTGCCTTGGACTCCTATTCCCTGTATGTGTGGAAAGCAATTCCAGCAGAAACATGAACCCAGAAGTAGCCTCTAAGTGGTGCAAACAGCACAATGCTCAGTCAGAGCATTGCTTAGGTCTGGTGTTGCCAGGGGTCACATGGACTGATATGCAAATACATCAAGTTACAGGATCCTGACCAGTTGTAGGGCGAGGATTTTTATTAGACAGCACTATGGACCCTACCGAGCAGAGCACTTTGGCCTTATTAGAATGGAAATGTCCTTTAGTGTATGAGCAAATACCTTTCGAGTGCACAAATTTCAGGTGAGAGTGCAGTCCATGTGGTAATCACTGAGAAGTGTACTACCTCAGCAACAGAGAAAATACCTGTGGAAGCTATTCAAGTAGGTCAGAACATTACAACAGAAGCTGCAGCTTCACTGCCCATAAATACTATAGGGGCTAAAGTTTTGAATGCTTTGGGAAGTATTGTAGAAAAATGTTTAAAGCCTACACAGCCATTCACTGGGTTTGACTACCGTAAATTACGTTTCTTTTCTGGCAAACAACCCACACCTCAGGGAGAGGAAGATTTTGCATCCTGGATGGATCAGGCTTCACAAGCCCTAGAGGAGTGGGATATCCCAGAATCTCAGAAGAAGCAGCAGATAGCTGAAAGTTTAAAGGGATTAGCTGCAGATACATATGCAGCCTAAGAATGGGTAAGCCAGATTGCATGGCCAAGGACTATTTAGGAGTACTGCAGGATGTGTTTGGAAGGACCGGGAGGGCTGCTGACCTACTGTATCAGTTTGCACATACATACCAAAAAGTTGGTGAGAAACTATCTGATTACATTAAACGATTAGATAAAATGCTCCACCAGATCATCCTGAAGAAGGGGGTGGATCCAAAAGTAGCTGACCAAGTACGGATCGGACAAATTTTACAGGGATCTCAAGCTATGGACCCCATTGTGTGGAAAATGAGGGTGAGAAATAGGGAAGAGACTTTAACTTATTCTCAGTTGGTTAAAGAGGTGAGGGAAGAGGAAGCCCTGTTGGAAGCCAAATCTCAGTGTTCAATAGCAACTAAAACAGTGAGTGAACACCAGCAGGAGCCTATAGCCATTCTCACTACTCAAACAGGAGTCATGACCCAGAGTGTCCACAATGTAGAGGTGTCACAGTTGCAGATACAGGTGTCTTTCCTGACCGACGCCATAGCTCAAGACACCAAGACAGTTGCAGAATAGTAGAAACCTGTGGTAACTTTAGCTGAAGGGAGGAATACATCAGCTAGAACCTCCACGAAAGGACTCAGGGAAGAACCGAATCAGCCCATGTTCAGAGATCCTACTGGATTTTGTTTTCGCTGTGGGAATGCAGGGCATATAAAGTGACAGTGTCCTAATGCAGAGAACTTGAAAAAAGTGAATGAACTATTATTGGCTAGTGCAATGCAGGGAAACTTCAAAGGGCCTCAGTGAAGGAGCCAGGTGAGTGCCCAGTTACAAAGAGTTCCATAAAATCTAACATCAAAAGACAGCATCCGTGATCTCCTTTCCACACAAACCCTTGTAATAGGGGAGATAAACTACCTACTATGCACACTTCTAGCTCATCTGAGGTGAACAACTGAATTGGAAAGCCATCTCAGCTAAAATCTCAGCATCTGAGACCGCGAAGCATTACTAAGCAAGAGGCTTATCCATTAAAATGGTGAGGTTAACCTGTGGTACCTCCACCACATGCTGACTGCCATACAGCTGAACAGCACCAGAAACAAAAACTACCCGATGGCCTACTGGGACTGCCCCCTGTCGTGTCAGTAAAAATAGAAGGAGTGTATAGTAAAGCACTGTTGGATACTGGTGCACAAATCACCATTCTGTACAGAGACTTCTACCAAAAATACTTAAAGCATCTGCCACTTGAAAAGTTAGAAGATTTGGAGATCTGGGGGCTAAGTGACATGAAGTTCCCTTATGATGGTTATGTCTCACTCAAGTTAGAATTTTCTACTTCAGTTGTTGGGTCTACAGAAGTTTTTGAAACACTCGCTGTTGTGTGCCCCAGGCCAAAGAAAAAGGATTCAGCATCTATTTTGGTGGGGACAAATACTGACCTCGTCAGAAGAATGCTAATGCCTCAGTTGACCCAGGAACACCCAACACTACATCCTCTCCTGAGACCAGTTTTTTGTGCCCTTCAAAGGGAGAAGGATAGTAAGAGATATGAAATTGGTCATGTGTGGACCCTGTCTGGGAAAGAGCATATCATTCATCCTGGTCAGGTCACCTGCTTGAGAGCCAAAGCGAGGATGTGTGGACAAACAGTTTCCTCTCATCTCATGATGGAAATGAATCCAGGAAGTGACTTGCCACAGGGGCTGGAACTAGTCCCAGAAGTTTGGCCTGCAGACAAGTTAAAGCATCCTTTACCTGTGGGGTTAAAGAATAAAGGAAGTACTCCCATTGTCCTGCGTTCACAAGTGCATTTGGGAAATGTCTATGCTGCCACCCCTTTACCTGCTTCTGTGTTGACAAGGAATGAGAGCAGAGCCAACGAGTTGAAGCTGGAAGATATTGATATAGGAGGTGGTCTCTTGCCCCCCTGAGTGGCTAACCAGAGATAAAGAGCTACTAATGAAAAACTAAAATTGTTTTTCTACTAGTGAACTAGATGTGGGCTGTGCAAAAAGTGCAGAACTCTGAATAAGAGTAAAAGAGGACCGGCCTTTCAGGGAACGTTCCAGAACAGTAGCTCCAGGAGACCTGGAGGACTTAAGAAAACATTTGGAAGAACTAAACACCACATGGATAATTCGAGAGTCAAGAAGTCCATATGCCTCTCTCATTGTTGTTGTCAGGAAAAAGAATGGGTCAGTTCACATGTGTGTTGACTATAGTACTCTGAATCAGCGAACCATTCCAGACCAGTACACACCTCCCCGGATTGAAGATGCTCTAAATTGCCTGGTGGGCAGTAAGTGGTTCAGTGTGCTAGACTTAAGGAGTGGATACT
This sequence comes from Protopterus annectens, assembly GCF_019279795.1. NCBI lineage: Eukaryota > Metazoa > Chordata > Ceratodontiformes > Protopteridae > Protopterus > Protopterus annectens. The sequence goes on from NC_056741.1 coordinate 1,925,192,796, forward strand.
ATCAAATCCCTATGCACCCAGAAGATAAAGAGAAGACTGCTTTCATCACCCCTTTGGGTTTGTTTGAGTTTGATTGCCTACCTCAAAGTTTATCAAATGCACCGGCAACTTTCCAGAGAATCATGGAAAGAACAGTTGGAGACATGCATCTCCTAGAAGTCTTAGTCTACCTGGATGACATCATTGCTTTTGGAAGGACCCTAGTGGAGCACAAAGAAAGACTGATGAAGGTATTGGACAGGATTGAGAAGGAAGGCCTGAAGTTGTCATTGGACAAATGCAAGTTCTTCCAACCTTCAGTGACCTATGTGGGACATGTAGTGTCTGCAAATGGAATATTCACAGATCCCAGCAAAGTTGAAGCAGTGACATCATGGCCCAGACCCAAAACTATCACAGAGCTGCAATCTTTTCTGGGGTTCTGCAGTTACTATAGAAGGTTTGTGGAAGTATTTTCAAAGATAGCAAGACCCCTCAACCATTTCCTCCGAAATGATGAGAAAGCAGATGAAACAGACGAAGATATCCTTGTGGAAAAACCTAAGGGACCGAGAGGTTCTAAAGAACTCATCAAGAGTCGTTGGGCTCCTGAGTGCAAAGAGTCATTTGAACAGCTTAAGTATTGCCTCACACATGCCCCTGTGCTGGCATATGCTGACTCAACAAAGCCATACACTTTACATGTGGATGCTAGCAGGGATGGCTTAGGAGGAGTCCTTTACAGGAGTATGACAAGAAGCTGAGACCTGTGGCCTTTATCAGTCAGAGTTTATCCCCCACAGAAAGAAACTACCCTGCACACAAGTTGGAATTCCTTGCCTTAAAGTGGGTGGTAGTGGACAAGCTGCATGACTATCTCTGTGGGGCTGAATTTGAAGTGCAGACTGACAACAGTCCTCTGCCATACGTCCAGACCACTGCAAAGCTAGATGCTACTGGCCACAGATGGATGGCAGATCTATGCAACTATAATTTCAGTTTGAAATATCACCCAGGACATGAAAATGGAGATGTTGATGGTCTGTCCAGAAGACCTCAGGGAGATTTACACCCCGATGATAAATGGGTGGAAATTCCAGTGCCAGGGGTAAGAGCTATGTGTCAGATTGCAACCTGCTATCAACACACTGAATGTTGGGACCAGAAGTTGGGTCTGTCTGCAAAAAGCATACCCCAAGCTTACTGTAATCTGGTCACTTTACAGGCTTCATTGCTACCAGCTTTGAGTAACAGTGACCTCAGGAGAGATCAAAGAGAAGCCCCCTTAGGTCAGCTGGTGGTAGCTGCTTTAGAGAAGAAACAAGTTAATATGCTTTGCACGGATATTCATCCCTTGGCAAGACTTTTGGCCAAAGAATGGGACAGACACCAGATACAGAATGGACTAGTGTATAGGAGATCTCCAAGTGCACTCGGCAGTGAAAAATGGCAATTGCTGCTTCCTCAGAAGTATAGAGAAGTAGTACTCCAGTCATTGCATGATGAATATGGTCATCTTGGTTATGATAGAACTATGGGTCTGGTATGAGACAGGTTCTACTGGCCATGGGTCTGGTATGAGACAGGTTCTACTGGCCATGCATGAAGCAAGATGTTGAGGATTATTGTCGTACATGTCTTCATTGCATTCAGAGAAATACTCTGCCGACCAGAGCTGCCTCATTGGGTCAAATGGAAAGTAGTGGACCCATGGAACTGGTCTGTATAGATTTTCTGTGCATTGAACCGGATGAAGGCGGGATCAGTAATCTGCTGGTGGTGACGGACCACTATACCAGATATGTTCAAGCATTTCCCACTAGCGATCCAAAAGCTATTACAGTGGCAAAACTACTAGTTGAGAAGTTGTTTGTACCCTATGGCCTGCCAAAAAAGATACATTCTGATCAAGGACGTGATTTTGAGAGCAAGCTTGTCCACGAACTACTCACTCTGTTGGGAGTCCAAAAAAGCTACACCACTCCTTATAATCCTCAAGGGGATCCTCAGCCTGAGCATTTCAACAGAACTTTACTAGACATGTTGGGGACACTATCTGCTGAGAAAAAGAGTCAATGGAGTAGACATGTAGCCACAGTGGTGCATGCTTACAACAGTACTGAAAATGATGCGACAGGATTCTCACCTTACTTCCTAATGTTTGGAAGAGAAGCTTGTCTTCCTGTTGATGTCACCTTTGGAGTCACAGCTGATGATACACCAGTGCGATCTCATGGCAGTTATGTGGAGAGACTCAAGAAGAACCTCAGACAGGCTTATGAGCTTGCTGAAAAATCAACAGGACAAAGACATCAGCAAAACAAGGCTTACTATGACAAAAAAGTAAAGATGCATTATTTGCAGCCAGGGGACAGAGTTCTTTTGAGAAATGTGGGACTACAAGGAAAGCATAAACTAGCTGACTGCTGGAGATCTGAGATTTACATAATTTGTTCTCAGCTACCTAATATCGCTGTCTACCAAGTTTGCCCTGAGGGGAAAGAAGGACCCATTAAAACCTGGCACCACAACAACTTAATGCCTTTGGCAAAATCAGTGAGACTCATGAATCCAGAACCCAGAATGGCTCGGCGGAAACCTAACTCAAGGTGATCCAGAAGGCTGAGAGGAACTATCCTCTCCAATGTTCAAGAGCCTATGCTTCCTCCTGCTGAAGGAGAAGAGGACAGTGATGATGACTGGGGTTTCAGTGGGCTTTTTTATGAGGATGTTCAAGACCCTGTGGGCTGTAATCTCAATGTAAATACACTGGAATTTGTCCCTTGTCATTTTGAGCAGCCCAGACCTAATAATAGACTAAGTAATGTTTCTGTGCCTCTTACAGAACCTGATACTGATGGAGGCCCTGCTATGCAAACTTCAGAAAATAGTGCTGAGGACAGTCATACTGTTATGGAAAATGGAAAGTGAAGTTATACAAGAGGAGATCTTAGAGATAGACAATCGTCTTCTTCTTCTTCTTTCGGCTGCTCCCGTTAGGGTCACCACAGCAGATCAACTGTTTCCATTTCTACCTGTCCTCTGCATCTTGCTCTGTCACACCATCCACCTGCATGTCCTCTCTCACCACATCCATAAACTTTATCTTAGGCCTCCCTCTTTTCCTGTTACCTGGCAGCTTCATCCTTAGCATCTTTTCCCCAATATACTCTGCATCCCTCCTCAGCACATGTCCAAACCAACGTAATCTTGCCTCTCTGGCTTTGTCTCCAAACCTTCCAACCTGGGCTGACCCTCTAATATACTTATTCCTAATCCTGTCCATCCTCGTCATACCCAGTGCAAATCTTAACATCTTCATCTCTGACACGTCAAGCTCTGACTCCTGCCTTTTTGTCAATGCCACTGTCTCCAACCCATATAACATAGCTGGTCTCACTACCCTCTTGTAGATCTTCCCTTTCACTCTTACTGGTACTCGCCTGTCGCAAATCACTCCTGACACTCTTCTCCACCCACTCCATCCTGTATGTACTATTTTCTTCACCTCTCTTCCACACTCACCATTACTCTGAACTGTTGATCCCAAGTACTTAAATTCATCCACCTTCGCCACCTCTACACCCTGCATCCTCACCATTCCTCTATCCTCCCTCTCATTCACACACATATATTCTGTCTTAGTCCTGCTGACCTTCATTTCTCTTCTCTCTAGAGCATATCTCCACCTCTCCAGGGTCTCCTCCACCTGTTCCCTACTCTCACTACAGATCACAATGTCATCTGCAAACATCATAGTCCACAGGGACTCCTGTCTGATCTCGTCTGTCAACCTGTCCATCACCACTGCAAATAAGAAAGGGCTCAGAGCTGATCCTTGATGTAATCCCACCTCCACCTTAAACACATCCGTCACTCCCACTGCAGACTTCACCTTTGTCACACTGCCCTCGTACATATCATGTACCACTCTTACATACTTCTCTGGCACTCCCGACTTCCTCATACAATACCACAACTCCTCTTTAGGCACCCTGTCATATGCTTTCTCTAAATCCACAAAGACACAATGCAACTCCTTCTGACCTTCTCTGTACTTTTCCATCAACACTCTCAGAGCAAACATCGCATCTGTAGTGCTCTTTCCTGGCATGAAACCATACTGCTGATCACTAATCATCACCCTTCTTCTTAACCTAGCTTTCACTACTCTTTCCCATAACTTCATGTTGTGACTGATCAGTTTAATCCCTCTGTAGTTGCTACAGCTCTGCACATCACCCTTATTCTTAAAAATCGGTACCAAAACACTTTTTCTCCATTCCTCAGGCATCCTCTCACTTTCCAAGATTTCATTAAACAATCTAGTTAAAAACTCCACTGCCATTTCACCTAAACATCTCCATGCTTCCACAGGTATGTCATCTGGACCAACAGCCTTTCCGTTCTTCATCCTCTTCATAGCTATCCTTACTTCATCCTTGCTAATCCACTGCACTTCATGATTCACTATCCGCACATCATCCAACCTTCTCTCCCTCTCATTCTCTTCATTCATCAACCCCTCAAAGTACTCTTTCCATCTGCTCAACACACTCTCCTCTCTTGTGAGTATGTTTCCCTCATTATCCTTTATCACCCTTACCTGCTGCACATCTTTACTAGCTCGGTCCCTGTCTAGCTAATTGGTACAGGTCTTTTTCTCCCTCCTTAGTGTCCAACCTTTTATACAACTCTTCATACGCCTTATCCTTAGCCTTCGCCACCTCTCTCTTTGCCATGCACCTAATCTCCTTATACTCTTGTCTACTTCCTTCATCTCTTTGACAATCCCACTTCTTCTTCACCAACCTCTTTCTCTGTATACACTCCTGTACTTCTTCATTCCACCACCAGGTCTCCTTGTCCTCCTTCCTCTTTCCAGATGTCACACCAAGCACCTTTCTAGCCATCTTTCTTACTAACTCTGCTGTAGTTACCCAGCTATTCGGTAACTCTTCACTGCCACCCAGTGCCTGATTAACTCTTCCCTGAACATCATCTCACAATTACCCTTTTTCAATTTCCACCATTTGATCCTTGGTGCTGCCCTCATACTCATCCTCCTCTTCTTGATCTCCAATGTCATCCTAAAAATCATCATCCTATGCTGCCTAACTACACTTTCCCCTGCCACCACTTTACAGTCTCCAATCTCCTTCAGACTGGCCCTTCTACACAAGATATAATCCACCTGTGTGCATCTTCCTCCACTCTTGTATGTCACCCTATGCTCCTCCCTCTTGTTAAAATATGTATTCATCACAGCCATGTCCATCCTTTTAGCAAAATCCACTACCATCTGACCTTCTGCATTCCTTTGCTTAACACCATACCTACCCATCACTTCCTCATCCCCTCTGTTCCCTTCACCAACATTCCCATTGAAATCTGCTCCAATCACCAGTCTCTCACCCTTGGGTACAGTCATCACCACTTCATCCAACTCACTCCAAAATTTTTCTTTCTCATAAACATCACTCTATCTGACACTCTTTTCATCTCCAAAACACTCTTAGCATACTGTTCCTTCAGGATAACGCCTACGCCATTTCTCCTCCAATCCACATCATAATAAAACAATTTGAAACCACCTCCGATACACCTAGCCTTGCTCCCCTTCCATCTGGTCTCTTGCACACAGGATATACCAACCTTCCTTCGGTCCATCATATCAGCTAGCTCTCTCCCTATACCAATCATACTGCCAACATTCAAAGTTCCGACCCTCACTATCACAGTCCTAGCCTTTACCTGCCTTCGGGCATGCCTTACCCCTCTTCTCCTCCTTCGGCCAACAGTAGTCTAATTTCTGCCAGCATCCTGTTGGCCAACAGTACTGGTGACGGTCGTTGTTAACCCAGGCCTCGACTGATCCAGTATGTATTTCTGTACTGTTGTCTGCATGTATGATTTGGCAAAATTTTACGCTGGATGCCTTTCCTGACACAACCCTCCCCATTTATCCAGGCTTGGGACCAGCATAAAGAAATGCACTGGCTTGTGCATCCCCAGTGGCTGGGTTAAACTGGACATTGAATGTGATGTGAGTGACAAACCTTCCGAGCAAAATTCCTTAGCTATATCTTCCAAACAAAAACTGCAGAGACTGATTCGGCCCCCACAAAGACTTACATATAACAGTTTGGGACATAGTACACAGGAACCTATGACCACAGCTCATTGGAGAGTCTGTGCCCATAATCCCTATGCCTCCTACTCCAGTGGTGGCACCCCTTCCCAAGTTACTTATAAGGCTGATTACCCTTGGTGGAGCGTACCTTTTAAATGCAAAAATATTGTACAGTTGATGGTGCATTAGTGCGTGTAAATATTTTGCTGCTAATCTACCTTTGACTTGGGGGGACCCAAGATTTTCAAGTGGGGGGAAGAGTGTAGCTCCCACTGTATTTCATTGTAGAAGTACTAGACTGTAGTTATTCATTAGAGCACAAGGTGTTGCTGTTTCAGGAATATAAAAGATCATTTGGAAAGTGAAAGAGAAGACTGAGATACTAGCTGAAGGAGGGAAGACTGAAACTGGTAGCTGAAGGGAAAATTGGCCTTGCAGCATGACTGGATTTTCTTTTCTAGTACTTTGGGACAGGGAAGTGAAGTAGCAGTTTGTGTCTGTTTGTTGCTGAAATCCTGGATAATGGTATTTTGTGGAATCAGGAGAGAAGGCTGAAACCAGTAGTTCCACGCCTGCATATGATTCAGCAAGAAAAGGAGTTCCTTTGGGCTTAGTACAGAGAAGCCATAGATGATTACCAGAGTCCTGGCAAGTCATTTTTCTACTTTTCTCATCAGAGGAACTATGATGCCTGGTCACTAGGATAATTTCGATGGAGTGGTGAGAGGCTTTGGCCATCATTTTATATTATTATAAGATTGTGGATCCCTCCCCAGATGCTTTGTGGATTACAAATAACTGGGATCAATATGAGCTCCAACTTGAGCCCCATCATGCTGGCAGCAAGACTGTAAGTAGTCACTGGCCAATGAACAGGGTACATTAGAGTGTTTCATAGTTGGTCTGTTTAGAATTGATCAAGGGGGTTGAGGGTGTTTGTACTGCTCAATGACATTGCATTTTCTCATATTTGTATTGTTGCATTATAAATCTTCATTGTTCAATGACATTGCATTTTGCTCGAGTTAGTACTGCTGCCTTCAAGAATTTTGCTGCTCAATGACATTGCATTTTCTCATACCTGTATTATTGTATTCTAACTTTTATTGCTTAATGACATTGCATTTTTCCCGTGTTTGTATTGCTGCATTATAAAGCTTTACTGCTCATTGATATTGCCTTCTTTGTGCATGTTTGAATGTCAGGACATTTTTCTGTTGAGTTCTGGGGAAGAGGGTGAATGTATGTTTCATTGCCTGCATATCTCACCTTGCCTTATTGCTAACTGGTGCACTGTTGAAATAATTTGTTTGGGGTTGTGCTATTGCCTTTTAAACTAGATGTGTCACCTAGAATAAAATATGTCAATCTTGCCACCTTGATGTGTTGGGCCCATAGGGGTGCCATTAGAGTCAGGTAGGAAGGAACCCATATCTACTTCAGCTACACCTGCGGGTTTGCTACATTTAGTTACTTCATTCCTTAATAATTTGCCAGAAAACCAGACATTTTATAAGCAGCAAATCAAAAATATGTGGCAAAAAATCTGGACATTCTGCGAAAATCTGGACAGTTGGGAGGCGTCACTGTTTACCCCCCCCCCCCCCATGTTTTCTTCGTCCAGTTAAACTTGGCAAGAACAACTATGCATCCATTGTATTCACAAAGCAGAAATGACAGAACTGTATTTTTTATGTTTGCTAGAGACATGTTTCAACTGTCCCTTGATTTTCCCGCGTGTCCCTCCCTGATTTTGACTCAAATTTTAGCTGTGTTCCTCTCACTCTCTGTTAAAACTGGTGAATTTTAGAAAAAGCTTGGTAAATAACCCTGAATAAATAATAGCAATAATTAGAGTTGTACACTTCTTTTACTTTAGAAAATGTGTATTAATTTACATACTCTCATTCTGTCAACGCCTCAGGTTAATAGTACTAATATTTTAATACAGTCCTTGATTGTTCCCGATTCTGTTAAGGGTGTGTCCCTGACTGTTTGAGAGCTATGCATAGATCACACCTATATTCTGCATAATAAATTCAATCAAAACCTGGAGTGGGCGTGATTGAAGACTGTGACGCCCCACTTATACATTCTGTTAGGAAAACAGCGCATGGGCCATACGTGCAACGACAGAAGTGGGCGTGGTCGTAAATCATAGCTGTCCACTTATTCTACTAGGGAAAAGCACAAGGGGTGTTAACTTCTAAGCGGAACACGTGACCACGTAAGCGAGGTCAGGAAGAGTGCTGTCACCACTTCCCTTCCATTCATGGCCGCAGTCGTGTTGCATTAGAATATGCAGCCTAAGGTAAAGGAACTATTTTATAAAATAAAACGTCAGCGATAAAGGCAGATGACGTGATCAGTTCTATTTAAATGTCCTTAGTTCTTTTTAAGGTACGAAATATTTAGGAAAATCCCATTTTCCTGTGCTACTTGGATATAATCCGATGTATAGTCAGAATAAATACTGACAGCATTAGGGGATTAAATGTACTTTATTAATTTTCATCCAGATAATTATCTCCTGTTTTTGTGAGTGTGTGTATGGGCGTCATCAAATGTAAGTTTGCTATTGAATTATTTGGAGTTTGCTTGGTAATTGTTCAGAGTTTTAAGACACGTCACATTATTGATTACTGCGTTTTTGGAATGTTTTAGCTGTATATGTTAGTGCCTTCTTCGTGTACTTTAGATAGGGTTGCATTTTTGTCATTCGTTCAGGTGGCAGTCTGATAAACCCAGTGAAGATGCAATGTCATTTGCTGAATTTTCGAATAAAGTGATAAATCACTTTTGCATCACTACTCTTTTTTTATGTGTTTATTTTATACTAAGGGTTTTGATAGTGGTTAACGTAAGTTTGCTTTCCCATACAGTTAAGATCAAGTATTATGTATTGGAAAGATATGCTTGTTGCAGTGCGTTCCCTTATTTCTAGATCAGTTTATTTTATCTTTGCATTTCTGTTCTAAGAGTCACTGAACCATTAAAATCCAGCCCCTGTCAGTGTGCCTTACAAGTGTATGGCAGTTCCAGCAGTATTCGTAAGATTGGTTGGTATGTCTTTACTGTAAAATGTAAACTGCGGTGGTAGGAAACACGATTCATCAGAGGCAGCATCCTTGTGTATGTGTCTTTGTACTGCTACATGCAGTGCTTGAATTTGGAACTGAGTAAAACACGGTAACAGGTGACTAATGGTGTACAACATGCTGAATGTACATTTTTGCAGACTAATGTATAATTTCTCGAAATGCTTGTTTTTTACAGTTAATGAATTAGTGTTGGTTCATAGGTTGGTACTAGGCTATCGGCCATAACAATTCCCTGGCTATTTCTTCCCACAATATTTACTTTCCTGGATCCCTGTCTAGGAGGGTGACTGATCTCCCATCCAGTCGTCAAGGTTCCTTTTGAAGAGAGCCAAAGAGGTGCTCTGCTTGACATGTATGGGTATTCTATTCCAGAGTCTGGGGAGTCTCTGGGTGAGGAACCTATCCCCTCCAGCAAGATTTTATTATGATGACAAGGTTTAGATCCCTGGAGCGCGTGGCTCTGAGGGATTTGGGATTAGCATCAACAGTTCTGGGTTTGACATGGCCTTGTATGTTAAGCAGATATCACCTCTGAGTAGACGATATGCGGCAGAGTATAGCTAGAGTTTTTTTAGACAGTCAGCATAAGGCATCTGCTTTAGGCTTCTGATTCTTTTAGTGAGTTATTTCTGTGGCCTTTCCAGTTGTTGCAGATGTCTTGAGAGGTACATACTAAACGGGCCATTGTATTCTATAATGGGTGTAATGAGGGATGAGTACAGCGGGACAATGACCTCCTTTTTTTCTGGAGGAAAAGCCCTTAGTGATGAGGTGTGCCACATAGAAGTATTTCCTGACTGTTGTGGCGATGTGATTATCAAATTTGTCACTTGTCTGGAGCTGGATTTGGAGTCTGCTACTTTTACAGTGTGAGTTCTGTCAGTAAGCCAGTTGGCAACCCATCAAGTGACATAGGGATTAATGCCCAGCTTAGTAAGTTTAGCTATGATTCCAGAGGGGGGATGGTGTCGAAGGCCTTGGTGAGGTCCAGATAGGCTGTGTGTGGACCGCCTTACTCTCATCCACAGCTCTGGAGACTGATTCAAAGGTTCAGGAGACAAGATCGGCCCTTCACTAACCCAAACTGGGTAGGGTCCAGCATTTGAAGGTTGCCAATGTCTTTGTTTATAAGTTCCATGATAATACGTTCCATGGCCTTGCAGATGAGGCTCATCAGACTGATGGGGCGGTAGTTTCCAGGATCCAAGGTGGATCCCCCCTTGTGGAGTGGGATAACTGTAGCTGTGTGCCACTCAGTGGGCACGAAGCCTGAGGTGAGGCTGTGATTAAACATGACACTTAGGTGAGGTGCCAGTTCATTTTGTAGTTCATGTAGTACACAGCCTGGGATGTTGTCTGGTCCCATGGATGCTGTATTCTTAGCTTTGGAGAGTGTGTTTTTTACCTGTGTGGCTGTTACGGAATTTGGCAATCTTTCCGTATTGAGATGGCCCCTTTTAGGGGGTGAGAGGGGGGGTGAAGTTGACACTGAATCAATCTGCCAAGATATTGGCAATCTCCTTGGGATCCGTATATTTAATGCCATTCTGTTGTAGCTCAAAGCAGATCTGAGCATTGCCATTTAGATTCTTGACATAGCTATAGAATGCCTTGTGGCTGTCTTTGGAATCTTTGGCAATTTTATTATTTTAACTAGGTTTGGAGGATTTTATGAGGGATCTCAGCTTCTTACTGAGGCTGGTAAGGGAGTTTTTTGTTGATAGTTGATAGGTTAGGTTAGTTATACTAGTCTGCCCCCCTTATTATGGGCCATTTAAAGCTCACACCCACATGAGAATCAAACCCTGCACCTTGTGTTTGCCAGGTAAACACATTAACCGTTATGCCATCCTCCCACCCCTTATCCTGAGATTTTCCTCTTTTTTGCAACAGTTTCTTCCTTTTGTTGTAAAGTTTGTTTATGGCAGGGGACCACCAGATTGGCTTCCTTGTTTTGGAGGAGAGTGTCTTTGTTCTGTTTGGGATGGCATGACTCATGCACGAGTGGATGTGCTCGTACAGTGCCTTAGTGTAGGATTCAGCAGTCAAACTTTCAGTTCCCATCTACATAGGTGTCATGAAGTTTGTCACTTCTGACTTAGAGTAGCATGAAGGTGGCTTTGGAGAAGTTTTTATGGAGGTTTCCTTACTGCAGGGTGGGGGAAGGATGTGGATGTCAAGGGTGATTAGCTTATGGTCACACCTCACCAACAAGGGGGTGACCATAGGTTTGGATCATTGATTTCCCATGTTGATAATGACTAGGTCTAGGATATTGGAGCCCCTGGTGGGACTATGGATTAGTTGATCTAGGGCATTGGAATTTATGAATTCCAAGAACTGTTGGGCAAAGGTGTTAGTACATGAGTAGTTTTCCCAGTTATTGGCAGGCTAGTTGAAATCGCCCAGTATTAGGATGTTTGGTTGTATATTAATATTTTTCCAGTATGTTTAGAAAGGTGTAGTGAGAATCTTGGGACATGGTGGGGGATCTGTAGCAAGCTACAATATGGATTGCAGTCTTACCTAGTGTTATTGCACCTGAAGAATTTCAGACGCTTTGTGTTGGGCAACTAGCCTGGTGGTGTGAATACCCTTAGTGAATATGGACACTCCTCCACCTTTAGTGTTTTGGTCCTGGTTTGGTGGCCAAAAAGTGTGGTAAGAGTTATAGCCTGGTATTGCAGGGGTGCTCTCTGGAGCCTTGAACAAGGTCTCAGTTACTGCACAGATATCGATGTTCTCCATTTTTAGGAGTGCCTCAAGAGAATGCATTTTGTGGTTTAGACTTCTAGCATTGAGTAGCATTGCCTTCAGATTTTGCATGCTTGTACCTGTTACGGCGGTGGTTTGTCCTTTGAACTTTGCCTATAAAAGGCACTATAGGGGTGGCAAGAGCCTTAGCTAATAACCCCAGGGGCGACAGGTGCAGACCATCTCTGGCAAATCATTGTGGTCTGTCGATCATGTCATCCCAGGCAGAAAGATACTGGATCCCCTTTGAATGACACCAGAAGCTTAATCAATTGTTGAAGTCAGTAATTTTGTCCTTATACTGTGGCATCATTCTGGACGAAGGCAGGATGCTACTCAGGGCTAGGGTCATACCTGCCTGGGCCACATGATCCGAGAGCTCTTCCATGTCTCTCTTCATGTAGTCCAGGGAGGTATGTCTCAAGTCATTTACTCCAACATGGACAATGACAGAGTTATATTTGTACTTGTTGTGGAGTGACTTGAGTGCATGCATTATGTGGCGGATCCTGGCACCCGACAGGCAGCTGACTGTAATTTTCTCCTTGTTTAGCCTGGTGAGTGGGACATCAGTGTGTGTGACTGCAGAGTCACCTGTGACTAAAGTGTTGGGTATGTTGTCTTGCTTTAGGGGCTGTTGGCTGGCACACTGGTGATGTGAGCTATGTGACACTGTGGTTGTGTTTGGTGTTTGTTTACGTTTCCATCCATTTAAATAAAGATGAGTTAATCCACTGACTAATTTAGTGCCAAGGCATTCACCTCTTGTAAGTAGAAACTTGTGTGACATGACTTTTCCTGACTGAATCCATAGGTTTGTAGGTTCATATGTTCATAGTTAAGTAGTAGGCTAGCTGCCCTTTTAGCCAGTTTCCCTTTTTGTACTCAAAATAATCTATCCCATTTGGTTATAGATTGTCCTTACCCATCCCATGGTAGATAATTATATATTACCCCTAATGAGAATAACTGGGATCATACCATGGATAATTTGAGGAGACCCGTCATGGAATTAAGCACTTAGGAGCTGCATCTGTTCATTAGTAGTACAAGGGACAGCCCTGGGGTACATTTTCTGTTTCCCATTTATAGATCTAAGTTGTGCTTGTAAATGGACAGGGATGAATTTTGTTTTATGCGGACGGCAAGTCTGTTCCACAGCAGCAGTATCCTTTATGAAGTATAACTGTCTCTCCAAACCAGTCTTTTGATGTTGCAGACAAGGTTTAGATCCTTAGACCAAGAATATCTGATGCCATTTGACTTACTGATGTGCAGTAAATCCACCAGTAATGGGTTGGAGGATGCCCTGTATTCAGACGCAGGTCACCTCTTAGCAGTCTGTAGGATTCCAAGTATAGTGGCAGGCTTTGAGTCAGTCCATGTAGGATATGTTGTTTATGTCTTGTATCCCTTTAGTAAGGTATCTCTGTGGGTGTTCCAGATGCTGCATGTGTCTGGACAGATGCATGCCAAATGGGGCATTATATTAAATGATTGGCCTAATGAGTGCTGTGTAAAGGGGAACAATGACATCTCCAGAGCTAAACACAATTCCTTTGTTTATAAGTTGTGCAGTACAGAAGGACTTTTTTTACAACAGACACATGCCAGTTAGTAGCTGGTATTTGCATAGTGAACTGAGATAAAACTAGTACTCTTTCAAAACATTTGTCAGCTGTACTTTTTAAACAGACAGGTCTGTAACTATTTGGATCCCACCCACCAGTATGCACCAATGTAATAATAGTTTTTTTTCCATAAGTATGGAACATATCCATGCCATAACATTTCTTGGAACAATTGCATCAGATAGGGTCTCAAATCGTCCTTAATTTAGGCATAAAAAGTCCACTCAACTTGTCAGGGCCCAAAGCACAATCGGTCCTAATTTTATTTAGAACTTTCTTAATGCACTCGTCCATTTATAACTGGACAGCTTATTTTTCAGCAGTCTGGTTCAAATATAATTTCTAACTCCGACAATTTTACTACGTCTGAAAAATACTTGGCAAATACTACAACTGTATTTTTTTTACTTCAATAACTTTACTTTCATTCTCTAAGGCAGACTGCTAAAGTTTAATTCATGCTTTGAATGCTTTCTTCAGTTCTAAATTTATCATAAAACTGTAAATACTTATCCTTGTTCTTGGCTGACTTTTTCCCTCACTAGCTGATCTATTGTTTGCACCGACTTGGTTAGCAGTCGATAACTGATGCGTCATATGTTTTGTATAACAGAATTCAGTTTTGAATAAAAACAGCCCCCGGACTCTTCAATATACGAATTCTTTTATCTAGATTTGCTCTGATATTGTCAGAATGAGACCTATAAAACTTGTTTAACTTTAGTCATTACCGCTATTTTGTAAATCCCTTGGGTTTCTACATTTCAGCAGTGAAATGATCTGAAATTGCAAGTGGGTGCAAAGTACAAATATCAGAAATTATATGAGTGCCCTTCTCGGAGCCTGCAGTACTTTGGTAATTGCCTCACTTTCTCAATGGGGGCATAATTAAAGTTAATAAAATCAGCATTGCTTCAGTCTTTGATATTATCCAAGAGTGCTGTTCACATCACCCACATTGTACCCAGAATTATCTTCTGTTACAGTTTATACATTGTACTTAAATATGTTACCAGCACATGTAATAACTATAAATTCTTTTTACCAGCCTTGTTGATCCTACCACTCTTGGCTTACATCAAAGAATGAAACAATACTGATTCATTAACTTTAATTTGGACAGGTAAAAAACAAGCTTTTGGAGAAATTACACTGTCACATACCTGTCATGGTATTTTTCTTTCACACTGTTTTATTGTCTGTTTGCAGATATTTTATGACTTTGTATCCATATGTAAGACACCATAATCACTGGGTTTAGCTTGTCCAGTGATCTGTACTGTTTTTCTTTTTTCCCCCTTGGACTGCTGTATCTGGTTTTCTGGCATCTGTTTTTTTGAATTACTGGTACTGGGCAATTCTGTGTGGTCCAAACTTCATCACTGTTGATAATGCTTAGTTTCCAGTGCTCCTTAGCTACTTCTATATTGTAGTGTTTGCACAAACCCCATTGCAACAGTCTTGGACCTTTTAGTATACAGACCCATAGCCATGAGTGTGTCACACCCATCAACAGAATGTGCAAGTGTTTCCAGTTCTACTTTACAGAACCTGCATTTGTCTGTTTCTCCCTCTTTATTTTCCTATAGAATTTGTAAACCAACATGATGTACACAGCCCACTGTCTTGAGTCACCAGTATTAGCCTTTCATCTTTCGGTTTAAATTAATTTCTCCTTAAGCATTCTTGTGTTAAATCTTGGTCAACATTTGCCACTATATTTGTAGACTTTCCAGTTTTCTTTCCACTTTCTTAGTCCTTCTCTTTATATTTGTTGTGTTTTTCTCACTTTCAGTTTCTGTCTACTTCTGGTTTGATCTCCATTCCCACCCTGTTTCAAAAAGGTTGTGTTAAAGTTAGTAAATATGTCATGTTAGTATGTGTGGGTGTGTATGCAGACCTATAAGTCAGTTTTGAGGAGGCCCTTATCTCTTAGAATGATGAATGTATAACCTTGACATGCACTTGTTTTTATGTATCATTTGAAAAAAAACTTGAAGCATTTTTCATGTTTTCTTGTTCAACTGATTTGTTGCTGTTTGTGGTTATTCAGTCATTCTAAAGCTATAAGTTGCAACAGCAGGAAGAGCAAATTAATTTATAGCTTGAACTTTATTCCTAAATCTCAAGGCCTGCTTCAGTATTTATCTATCCTTCTGTACTAGGATAAAACCTATTTTCAGTGGAGGCAAAGAGAGAAAAGCTCCATATTTTACACCAGTTTTAACATATACATAACATACAGTTGCATGTTATCACAAGGAATACAGAATATAGATAGTACATACGAGAGAGAAAAAAATGACAGTAGCTTACATAAATATCACAGAAGCAGAGCATGTACATGGCTTGCATAAGTATATACAGTGTTGAACATTCATTAGAAATAGACCGTCTTGTATATAGCAGAGAGCGATATAACATTGAAGGGACTGCAATTTCTAGCAATTAAAGTAATGAAAAGAAAAGATAGCTTAGCTATGTAAGCCTAGCCGTGCATCCCAAATGTGACCCACAAATGAATTACTGACTGCCTCTGTCCATCAGAGATATAGGCACCCGACCAGGGGTGGGTTTTTTATTACCCATCCATTGGTCCAAACTGCATTTAAATAGGGATAGGTAGGAACTGTGCTTCACATGGCTGGGGAGCCTTTTCCAGAGAATGGGAAGTCTCTGAGAAACAGATCTCCTTCTCTCCAACATGTCCTATTTATGTTGTAAGCAAAATTTAGGTCTTTTTAATCTAGTAGATATGATGCTGTTTGTTTTGCAGATGTACAAAAGTTTCATCAAAACAGGGTCCAGAGATGCCTTGTATGCCAGGCAAAGATCAGCTATCAGAAGTCTGTGTGATACCGAGTAAAGAGACAGGGCTTTGAGGCAAAAACCATAAGACATTGTGTTTACTCCTTGTATTCTTTTTGTAAGGAATATTTGTGGGCATTCTGGTTACTGCATGTGTCTGGTCAGGTACATACCAAAGGAGGCATTATACTCTATGATGGGTCTGATGAGAGACCAGTACAGTGTTATGATGACCTTCACACCTGGATGCCATGCCATTACGTAGAAGTTGAGCAACACAGAAAGATTTTCTTACTACCTTGGACACATGTCGAATGAAGACTAGGTTACTCTTTACATAAGTTCTCAGTTCCCTGACTAGTGAATCAACTTTTAGGGTATGTTATTGATGATGTAGTTACATGAGGTGACAGACTTTCCCAAAAGGTGTTGTATATTTCTTGGTATTTAGTTTTAAGCCATGGCTTTGGCATCCAGCGTTTGTGTTAGACCTTCATGAAGGGTCTTCTCAGCTTGGGGGGGGGGGCATACAGTGACTGCTCCCAGTTTACAGTAATATGCAAGGCTGGTTAGCCAGAGGCCTTTGACATTGACATCTACTGCTTGGACATCAAAGCCAAACAGGAGTGGACCTAGCACTGAGCCTTAGGGGATTCCACTGGTGACTGTGCTCTTTGTGGAGGTGACCTCACCGATTCTAACTTCCTGTGTCCTATCAGTGAGCCAGTTGACTATCAAGTATGTTATAAAGGGGTTTATACCTAGTTCCATAAGTTAGTTCACAATGCCTGAATGGGGTATTGTATCAAACATTTTAGCCAGCTCTAGGTAGGCAGAATGCACCATTTTTCTCTCATCCATTGCTTTAGTGACCTTTTCAAAGAAGTCCACCAGATTCCGTAAGTATGACCTTCCTTTGACAAAGCCATACTGGAATGGATCCAGTGTCTAGAAGTCTCCTATGTCATTGCTAATAATTTCCATGGCTTTGCAAGTAAGACTAGTCAGACTAATGGATCTGTAGTTTTCATGGTGTGTTGAAGGTTCTCCTCTATGAACGGGGATGGCCATCTCAGTCCTCCATTCACATGGCACAGAGCCAACTTTGTGATCGATTTTTTTTGTATTGTGATATTTCCCATGTCCTGGTGTCTTGTCTGTATTTCCTCTTTAAATATCTTTTGGAACTGCTTTCCTTATAGTGATTAGTTTGACTTTCTTCTATGCATAAATATCGCACCATATCAAATCTTTTTTTTTTTTTCCCATGTCCATGTTTCTTTTTTATACTTCTGTTTTTTATTTTATTTTTCCTCATTTCCTCTGGCCCAGGGTTTCATCATCTATATAATATATTTCCTTGATTGTGTTGTATTAAGGAACTTGAGTTTGTTTTTTGTTTGTTTTGACAATTTTTCTTCAAGTATTTTTATTTCCTCTAATTTCTCTCATAGTCTTGCTACATATCATCTGTCCGGAAGTTTTGGACTTCATGCATTATAGTTACAACACATGATTTCTTCTTTATCCTCAGTAGTCCACTTTGACTCTGTGTCTCATGCATGAAATGTGTTTGTGGACAACTACTTCCTTCTGCCCCATGGTTGGCACCCTCTCCCTGGGTCTGACCCTAAGCCTTAGCCGTAACTCTGTGTTGTTTATCGGGAAAGTCCGACTAGGCATATATCCCATTTTCAGTGGAGGCCAGAGGAGAAAAGATCCACAAAGATTAGTACAGTAAATACAATGCACATGTTAATAAAGTACAGTACAGGGACAAAAGTTAATAATGTCCAGTTTCAAGGCCAAGAAATGAGCAAAAAGTAAATATACTATAAGGAGCACAGTGTGTTGCAATAAACAGTAAAGTTGAAAGGACATTTTGTTCAGTCATTTAGTTACATTTATCCGTGGTAAGTACAGTAAATACACATTGATTATAGAAAGGAGTTGTTGCAAGCTTTTATAGACTGTTAAGGTATGATATGATCTAATTAAATGAAGCTACCCAGGGTCAGAACAGTTACATAACCAAGAACTATGTAAATGGGACTGGAGAAGTTTTTTGAAATTATTTTTGTTTTCAGTGGTCGTAATATCTACGAGGATGGTATTCCATGCTTTTGCAACAGAAATGGAAAACAAGGAGTCCCCAGAGCTATTGTTGTTTTTGCCTATGTCAGCCATGGTGGATGTTAATGGGCGTTTGTTAGAGTAGGTATTAAGCAGACCTTGCAGAGCTGAAACTCTATTGGGATAATATAGAGTTTGGTGGGTTATTGTAAGCTGGTTATGTGTGAGCAGGTTGGGTAATTCTAGCCAGGATAGTTGCTTGATTGCTATGCAGTGATGTGTCCTGAAGGGTGAGTCAGTAACAAATCTAGCTATTTTATTGTAGCAGGTGTTTAGTTTGTTAGTCTGCTTTGTTTAGGTTGATGGATATGGCGGAGGCATAGAGGAATGTGGCTAGTAGGTGGGATCGTGCGATGGTGGCTTTACTGTCATTGGTGAAGTACTTTTGGCATCTATATAGGGTTTCAAGTTTTTGTATGGACTTTCTTTCTTTATTGTCTGTGCAATGTGGATATTTAACTTCATGTTGTGTTCTATGATAATCCCCTAGAAGTTTGGTGTGATGGGGGTGTTATTGGCTGAGAATATTGTGAATGGTGGTATGGGGTCTAAGGCTATAGTGGGACAAAATATATCACTAGCTGTATTTTATTGGGGTTAAGTATTAGTTGGTTGTTGGCTAACCAGGTTTCAACAGCAGTAAAGGACTCCTGTGTCAATTCCTGGAGTTGAGGGGCTGATGGGTCGGAGCAGATTCAAGCAGAGTCATCTGCTTACTGGATTAGAGTGGTGTACCGGGTAGCTTTGTGGAGTTGGTTGGTGAATATGTTGAAAAAAAGAGGTCCAAGAATGGATCCTTGGGTGACAGGTAGGAGAGGAGATGAGAAGTTTTGCCATTTTACTGCTTGTTGGTGGTTGGTTAGATAGTCTTGAAACCACGCTAGTGTGGAGTGGCTGAGATTAAGATCAGAGAGAGCAGAAAGAAGGTTGGGATGGGAGACAATATCGAAGGCCTTGGAGAGATCTAGGAATACAGTGGCTACTAGGTTGCCATTGTTTTGATGTTGGTTTACTGTATTGCTAAAGATAATAAGGGCTGTGGTAGTACTGTGATTTGGGACAGAATTCGTGCTGGGTGTTTGTTAGCAGTTTATTAGTGAAGAAGATGGTGCATTATTTGGGAATGTATACATTTTCCGAGGATTTTAGGTGAGGGGAATGGAATGGCAATTGGACAGTAATTAGATAGTTCCACGGAGTTACCTTCTTTGTGAAGTGGTATTTATATGCAAAATTTTCCAGAGAGAAGGAACATGTTCTGATAAAGAGCGGTTAATGAACATGGAAACTGGGTAAGAGATGGCTTTGACTGCAATCTTTAGATATTCTGCAGGTAATTTCTCAGCATGTGTGCTAATGTGTCAACATTTGTGTTGTCAGAATTTTAAGTGGCTTATGCTCTTGCCATCAACCTAGTTGATTTGTTGATCACAGTAAATGTTGTCTGTGTGAGTGTTTGTATGTTTGTGATGTTATTATCTCTGCATATAGATAATGCAAAATGAGTAATGGAGATGCTGCTGCAGTTTATATTAATGTAGTGTAATATATTCTCATATGTTTGATTAATGAAAATTATATAATGTTGATGTGCATTGTAGTTTATTTTGGTAAAACAAAATAATATAAAAGGAGGGTGTTCTATCTTCAGTCTTGACATTGAAAGTAGTATCCTTTGGATTGTGGGTACTTCTGAGCCACGTTGGTAATAGCATTGTGATCTCTTACCCTTGAAAAAGTCGTGTATGTATTCACTTGAAACATGGAAGTTTTATAGAATAAGCATTTGGTATGATTGTTCTAAAAAATGGAGGCATCCTGTACAGGCAGTAATGGTGCTTCTTTTACAAGATGGAGTTAATTTAGTTTGTGCCTTTAGTCATTGTATGAGAACTAGAATTTGCTTGTATGCACAAATGCTAGTGTGTTATTTTGTTTTAGTTTTGTAGCTGTCACCAGCTGGTTTACATTATGCATGACAGGAGCAGCAAATGTTCAGATAGCTCCTATATGATATTTTTGGTAGTCTCATTTATGAGAATTGTGTAATGGGCAAGATAAGTTTGTAATAAGCTATGAGAAACACTTGTTTTTTTCCATGAAACTCCACAGCTGGTTTGTTTTTATTCCAACATTGCAATGCCTGAATTTTAGATGTGAGCCTTTTGATCCCCTGATGCTGGAATGGGTGGTTCAGTGTCGTTATTCTACCTTCATGTTTGCAGTAGCCTGTTAGTGATGGCTTTGTGCAGTGCATCCCTTTAGCTATTGAATGTAATGGACATCGTTGGATTTGTTATTGCTTGGCTTTAGGAGGGATTTGGAACAACGTATCTTATTCATTATGCACTTTGTGATGAACTTTTTCTTGTGTAGAGGATTCCCATTGCTTACAGATTAACCTGACACTTTTTGTGATATTTTTGAACTAGTGTTGTTAGATGCGTTTTTGTTTTTTTGGACGGGGGGGGGGGTCCTCTTCACTACTTGCAATCCATATCTAGTCTTACTTCATCCCACATTACTCCTGCAGTACCGTGTTCTTTCACCATCTTGGCCATCGGTGTTGTACAAACTCTCAGCTTTGCCTAGAGTGCTACTCTTCCTGTATTTTTGTACTTCATCCTTATGTTTTCATCTTTTAGTTTGTTGTTCCTGTTTTCTAATGCCTCTTTAACCTTTCCTTGAAACACTTTTATTTCCAACTGCCACCCCACAATCCTCCTTCCGTCACCCTACTTTCTAACTTGTCTGTTCTATTCATTTCTTGCAGCACTTCTTTATCTAGCATTCATATCTTTCCTGTTGTCGATTTTTTTCTCAGTTATTGTAACAGCATAATTTCAATGGAATTTTGTGTATATAATTCTAACAACACAACCACATTGGTATTTTATATATGTAATTGTATTGTGTAACTAAGATCCCAACCTTAAATTCCTTTCCCCATGTTATTTTGAGTCTGTTAACTTTTTTACTGCTTGCTGCATGTACTGAAACTTACCACATATTTTATAGGCCTGTCTTCGTTGCTTGTACTATCATGTGCTTCTGGTGGAGTTTTTCTTGGTGGGTCTGCACCAAAAATAGGATGTTTTCCAACTGAAAAGTCCTGGTTTATAAAACAAATATATAATCTTGGGTCTCTGTCCTTGAGAAGCCTTTCTGGCAGCAAATGATTGATTTAATCAGAGGTTTCTGATCTTCAAATTGTATGCATGATTTTTATCATTGCCCAGTTTTCCATTCAGTTAGTTCTGTTCTCCTCAATCTGAGCTAAGGTCAGTATTTCATTTTAGGGCCATACTTTTCCATGTGTTTGCAGTCCTTTTTTTAAATGGCATTAACCAAAGGGGAATTTGTCACATATATTATTTATTGAAAGCTATATCAAGAGGGCATTCATTGAGGAGAGGAGTGCAGATGACATTGTGAAGCAAGCATGAATGCAGGGCAAGGACTCTGCAATCAGATGGTGGGCAGTTTAAATTGTAGGCTTGTGTCACAGGTGAAGCAGCACTTAACGTTTTCGGTAGTCAAAGTAAATAAAAAGGTCTTTCTCATTCGAGCCCAACAAGTGGACACCCAATTAAAAACACCTGCTAAAAGGAATTCTGAAATAATACAGCCATTTATCATCCAGGGGAGATGGTAGTTGTTTCTCTGACTTTCTTTGAGCACCAGTAGTATGTAGATTACAGATAGTTACTTCAGAAGTCTCAACAATTAGCATTCCAGTCTGAAAACTCTACATCCATTGTTAGCCATTTGTTTGAAGAGAGAACTGCTACTTTGAACTTATTTCCAGCTAAGATGTTTGTTTTATATGTTTTTCTCCTAGACGACTCTGTAGGTTTGTTACTAGGTAAAGGTAAGATGAAGCATTTTCATTTATCAGTGAATGCAGCTATATTCAGTTTCTCATAGCAGCTTGGATCATTCTTGGGGGAAAAATAATAACAATATTGTTTCCAGCAGAGGATAAAGCCTCAACTCTTAAAATCTTCATTACGCATCGAAAAAGTCTTCTCCCAGCAAACATCTCGTACTTCAAATTTATGTATACTGAATATAAAAAGTATACACACCCCTGTTAAAATGCCAGGTTTTTGTGATATAACAAAACGAGACCACAATAAATCCTTTCAAAACTTTTCCCACCTTTAATCTGACCTATAACCTGTACAATTCAATTGAAAAACAAGCAAATCTTTTGGGGGAAAAATATAAAAAAAATTAAAGTGTAAGTGTGCACACCCTTAAATTTAATACTTTGTTGAAGCACCTTTTGATTTAATTACAGCATTTAGTCTTGGGTAGGAGTCTTATCAGCATGGCACATCTTGACTTGGCAATATTTGCCGCAAAAGTGCTCCAAATCTGTCAGATTAAACCTTTAATATTCTTTAGGTGAATCCATTCTTTGATTGGGTGTATGCTTAGGGGGATTGTCTTGTTGAAAAGTGAAATTCCTCTTCATCTTCAGCTTTC
>NC_056741.1:1925220825-1925238325 GCF_019279795.1 Protopterus annectens
CCAAGGCTAACTTCAAAAGAAAAATAGCCAAGGATTCGAAAGATGACCACAAAGCCGCCTTTAGCTATGTCTCATAGTTTCATAGTTTCATAGTAGTGTACTAGGCTATCTGCCCTGGGGCATTTACAAGCCTAGCCAACAATGATGTGGCTTACGCCACCCCGTATTATATAGTTGCGCCTCTAGTAGTGACACATGTGGGACCCCATTATTTAGTAAACTATACCTCTGTCTAGTAGTGACACTGAGGTGACTCCGGGGTAAACTTACGATCTCCCATCCATGCATCGAGATTTTTCTTGAACAGTGCCAATGAAGGGCTCTGTCTCACATGAACTGGGATTTTGTTCCAGAGTACGGGTAACCTCTGTGTTATGAATCTATCCCTCCAGCATGTTTTATTCATATTTGTGCAGAGGTTGAAATCTTTAGCTCGCGTGGTTCTGGTGGATCTGGATTTTTTGAGATGGAGCATGTCCATCAGTTCTTGGTTGGACATGGCCCTATATGTTAGGCACAAATCACCTCTGAGCAGGCGGTATGCTACTGAATAGAGCTGGAGTTTCTTTAATCTAGCTGGATAAGGCACATGTTTGAGACCCATGATCCTCTTGGTGAGGTACTTCTGGGGTCTTTCCAGTTGTTGCATGTGCCGGTGAGATACATCCCAAATGGAGCATTATATTCAATCATGGGCCTGACAAGGGAGGAATATAGAGGTACAATGACCTCCTTTGATCTGGATGAGAATCCTTCATGATGAGATGGGCAAGGTAGAATGTCTTTCTGACCACTTTGGCAACATGGTTGTCAAAGGAGAGGTCACTATCGACTTGAGTCCCCAGGTCTCTGATTACTTCTTCCGTACTCAGTGGGTTATTGTCTATGTGATAATTTGTGGGTACTTTGTTTTTCCCAAAGGGATGACTATACATTTTTGGCGTTAAGTTTGAGGCCATGATTCCGCACCAGTTGTCCGCTTCAGTGAGACCTTTCTGTAGGATGTGTGTGTCAGCAGGTGAATCAACTATGGCACCCAGTTTGCAGTCATCTGCAAACTTTGTCAGCCATAATCCTCCCATATTTGCTTTCACATCCGAGAAGTAAATGCCGAATAAGAGTGGTCCCAAGACTGAGCCCTGTGGGACACCACTGTGACTGGTTTTGAGTCTGACATGGCTCCAGCAATTTTGACCTTATGGGTTCTGTTTTTTAGCCAGTTTGCTACCCATCTTGTGACATATGGATTTACATTTAGGCTGCTGAGCTTGTCTATGATGCCAGAGTGTGGTATCGTGTCAAAGTCTTTAGCCAAGTCCAAGTAGGCAGTGTGGACAGCCTTGCCCTCGTCGATGGCACTAGTGACTGTCTTGAAGAAGTCAACCAGGTTTAAGAGGCAGGATCTGCCTTTTACAAAACCGAACTGGGTGGGATCAAGGGTCTGCAGATCTCCAATATCGCCATTTATGAGTTCCATGATGATTCTTTCCATAGCCTTGCAGACCAGGCTGGTCAGACTTATGGGGCGGTAGTTACCAGGGTCAGTTGTGTCTCCTGCTTTGTGGAGCGGAATAACCATTGCTGCGTGCCATTCTATGGGCATGTAGCCTGTGGAGAGGCTGAGGTTGAACAGCATGTTTAGGTGGGGGGTTAGTTCGTTCTGTAGTTTGTGCAAGACGCAGCCTGGGACACCATCTGGCCCCATTGATGCTATGTTTTTGGCTTTTGAAAGGGCTGTTTTCATCTGTGCTTCTGTGATTTCCGGGACACTACACTTTTCCAGTATTGTTGTGTGCCCTTTTGAAGGTGAGAGGGAGGTGAAGTTTGCACTGAATCTATCTGCCAGTATGTTGGCAATATCAGTAGGTTCGGTATATGTTGTGCTATTTTGCACCATCTCAGAGCATATATGGGAGTTGCCACTTAGATTTTTGACATAGCTAAAGAAGGCTTTGTGGTTATCTTTCAAGTCCTTGGATGATTTTATGAGGGACCTTAGTTTCTTACTGATACTGATCAGGGAAGTCTTTCCTTCTTGGGATTTGCTTTTTTTCTGATCTAGTTTCCTCCTTCTATTGTATAGCCTGTTTATGGCAGGGGTCCACCAGACTGGTTTCCTTCTCTTAGGGGAGTGAGTCTTGGTTTTGCTAGGGATGGCACGATCCATGCATCCTTGTAGGTGCTCATAGAGTGCAATTGTAAAGGATTCTGCATCTTTGGCAGTGTTATCCTTTAGCGTGGGGGCTGTGAAACTTACCACCTCTGACTTAAGTAAGGTGAAGTTTGCTTTAGAAAAGTTTTTCACTGTGGTTTCCTTGGTTGGGGGTGGTGGTGGGGTGTGGACATCCAAGTTGATAAGTTTATGGTCTGATCTAAGTAGTGACGGGTTGACCTCCGGTACGGAGCACCTGTCACCCATGTTTGTGAAGACCAGGTCCAATATGTTGTGGCCTCTGGTAGGGGGGTTTACCAGCTGATACAGGGCATTTAAGTTGATAAATTCCAGGAAGCGCTGAGCCTGGGAGTTTGTACTCCAGTAGTTTTCTCAGTTAATGGTAGGGTAATTGAAATCTCCCAAGATCAGGGTGTTCGGTAGGACCTTCATGTTTTCCAGTATCTCCAGAAAGGCGGAGTGGTAGTCCTGGGTCATGGAGGATAATCTGTAGCAGGCCACAATTTGCATTGCAGATTTGCCCGATGTTAGTTGCACATGGATGATCTCAGAGGTATCATGCTACGCCACTAACATGGAGGTGTGGGTATCCTTGATGAATATGGACACACCCCCTCCTTTTGTGTTTCGGTCCATGTTCTTTGGCCGAAATGTGTGGTATGAGTTGTAGCCCAGTATTGCTGGAGTGCTCTCCGGAGCCTTGAACCAGGTTTCAGTTACTGCACATATGTCGACGTTCTCCATACTATGGAGTGCTTCGAGTGCATGCATTTTGAGATTTAAACTCCTGGCATTGAGTAATATAACCCTCAGTTTTTTACTTGTGCTGTTTACAGAGGTGGGTTTGAATTTTGAGCCTTGCCTAAAAAAGGCACTATGTGTGCAGCAAGAGCCTTAGCTAGGATTTGAAAGCCAAGGGGTGACAGGTGCAAGCAGTCTCTTGCGAAGCAACGCGGCTTGTCGAGCATGTCATCCCAGGCTGACAGACACTGGATCCGCTTTGAATGACACCAGAAGCTTAGCCAATTGTTGAAATTGATAATTTTTTTCTTTATACTGAGGTATCATTCTTGGTGAGGGCAGGATGCTGCTCAGGGTCAGGGTCATACCCGCCTGGGCTACATGATAAGAGAGCTCTTCCATGTCACTTTTCATGTAGTTCAGGGAGGTACGGCTCAGGTCGTTCACACCAACATGAACAATGACAGAGTCATATTTGTACTTGTTCTGGAGTGACCGGAGTGCTTGTGTTATGTGGCGGATTCTGGCTCTCAACAGGCAGCTAACAGTAACCTTCTTGTCCAGCCTAGTGAGTGGGGCGTCAGTGTGCCTGACTATTGAGTCACCTATTACTAGTGTGTTAGGCATGTTATTTTACCTTAAGGGCTGTGATTGTGCGGCACATTGATTTTGTGTTTTATGTGTTGTCTGGTTTGTGATGGGAGGTGCAGGTTTTGTGAGTGTCTGCTTTGGAGCTCTCTGATGCTTTTGCAGGTTTTTATTTAGAGCCTCCGAGTATGATTTTGTGTATTTATGTGTATCTTTTGCCAGTGCTGGTTTAGTAGGTCTGTGTGAGGCTGGAGGTGTGGTGCAAGTGTTAATCTTCTCCTCATGACTGTCTGTTCCAGTCTTGGGTGGAGGTACCTTAGCTTCCAGTTTGGCTGTATAAATGCATCTCTCACATATGTTAGTGTTTTGTGGTAGGAGGAGAGGGCTGTCTGTGTACATGAGGCAGTTGTAACATTGCCTCAGGATACCCAGATTCACCAGCTGGACTGGAGAGAGCACCTGAAGTTGCCCTTTGGTCATGCCTGAATAGCAGGATGAGCTGCTTAGTCGCTTCGTTGGTGAGGGGTTGATAAAGAGCATTGCCCTGCTGGGCAGTCAAATGTCGGGATATATTAGTGCTTGCTATTAGGTCTGAGCAAGTGCTGCACTGTAGGATGCTTTTTGAGTGCTTAGGTTTAGAGTTTGACTAGTTTCAAGTGAAAAACTGAAGGAGACTTAGTGGAGCCAGGAATAATTTAACCCTAGCTAACCGGTGCTGCCCGGCACACAAAACCATGCAACGCATTTTTTAAACTACTAACTTCTGGGCTGGAACCACTCCTCCAGGGACAGATAGCTGCTCAAAGTTCCCCTCTCTCACAGGTGAACAGAGAAATTTCCCTCTATCCAAGTAAGGTATGGGCAACTCAGAAACGTGTAACACAGCCTTGAATTCAGCACTAGCCTGAAAACTGGACTTTACTAGCTTAGAAAGGCGGGAAACAAGAAATTTATTTATTTATTTATTTATTTGAAAAGATGAGGCAAAAACAGTAAAAAGTACACTTAAAACAGCTTTAAACGACTACAAGTGATCAGAAAAGGCTATCGCCCTTTAGTGTGTAGCCTTCAACAGTTAAACAATTTATTTAAACAAAAACAACTTTTTAAAAGTGCAGGCAGTCAAATAAGTACAATATGTGAAAAAAAAACAAGCTTTTAAGTCACAATAAGTGCTGGAAAATCAGCCTTTAGGCGGAAAACAGTTAAGTATAGCAAGAAAATACAGAAAACTGATACTCAATCACTCCAAAGTCTCTCTTTTAAGCTAGAAGGCTTATATCAGTTTAAGGCTTTCTAGTGCTTTCCAGTAGGTTAGTTACAGGAAAGATGGGAAACGCGCGCAGATGTCTTTTTATACTAGAAAGTTGAAAGAGATGGACAACTTCCCGAATGGTCAATAAACTACAATTCCTGGGCCAAGAACCACTCCTGTTGTGGTAGACAGGCTACCTAGTACTTACCACTCCCACTGATAAGCTAGAAGGCTGCACTCCAACAGAAGGGCTTGTGGGGCTCAGAAGCTTACAAACAGTCCTGGATACAGCAAATCTGTACCTGGACTAGACTAGTTACGAGAAAGGTGGGGATCAAGCACAAACACGGGCTTTAAAACCAGAAAGTTGAGAGAGATGGAAAAAAAACTGCCCAAACGGACAAAAATCTACAATTTCTGGACCAGAACCACTCCTCTTGTGGTAGATAGGCTACCTAGTGCTTACCACTCCCGCTGATAAGCTAGAAGGCTTCCCTTCAACACAGAAAGGCTTGTGGGGCTCAGAAGCTTACCAACAGTCCTGGATACAGCAGCTCTGTATCTGGACTAGGCTAGTAACAGGAAAGGTGGGAAATGAGCGCAAGTGCGGCTTTTGAATCAGAAGGTTGAAAGAGATGGAAGAGCTTTCCAAACGGCCAATAAACTATAATTTCTGGGCCAGAAACCTCTCCTCCTGTGGTAGACAGGCTACCTGGTGCTTACCACTCCCACTGATAAGCTAGAAGGCTTCCCTCCAACACAGAAAGGCTTGGGGGAGCTCAGGAGCTTACAAACAGACCTGGATACAGCAAGTCTGTATCTGGACTAGATAAGTTACAGGAAAGGCAGGAAATAAGCTAGGAATTTTTTTTTTTTTTTTTTTTTAACAGAAAAGCAGCTAAAACAGCAGTAAATACAATTCAAATGCAGTGCATGCTAGCACACTTATATCAGTATTACTGCAAATACAGTTTAATTAAATGCAATTAAATTAACAAGTGCAGAAGGCATTAAATTAGAAGGCTACAAACAAGCAGTAGTAAGTGCCGAGTAAGAACAACTGAACAGATAACAGCCCGCAGAACAGCAACCAAGGCAGTTATGGTAAGAGCAACTGAATATATATATATATATATATATATATATATATATATATATATAATTTTTTTTTTTTTTTTAGGGAGGGAACACAGCAGGATTAAGAGGCTACAGGGATTGTCCTTCTCAAATGTTCTCTTTTTACACAGTAGGAGTGCCTATGATCTCACTGCACTCAGTTGACTGAGCAAATGAGATAGGCCCAGAAGGAGTATCCAAATACAAACTTACAAGAGGGGCGGGCAGTTTCAAAGCCACCAAGACTAACAAAAGACAAGAACAGGGAGGGTGGGTAGGGAAAAACAGTGGAGACACAAGAGACAAACAATACATCACCACTATAAATAATAGGCATGTGTATAAAGTGGCAAAACATGTACTTATCAGTTTGAAATAGACTTGCTGTACAGAGCTGGAATCTATCAGCTTTCCATCAGTTCACCAAAATGCAATCTGTATATATATATGTGTGTGTATGTGTATATATATGTATATGTGTGTATGTGTGTATATATATATATATATATATATATATATATATATATATATATATATTTATTTTTTTTATTTTTTCCAGATGCAAGCTACGCAAAGCCTTTTGGATGTGGGCATCATTCATTCTTAGGCTGAGAATAATAAATAAAAAACCTGTCAAGGTTAAAAAAAATATGTACAAGATGTATAGCTAGTGAGTTTAAATACTGTTTGTAGGAAAATGGTCTAATATGGTGCACTATAAGTGTATGGAGCCATGAGAATTTAATTGTAGCGAAGTATAAATTATAGATGTGCTTTTTTATCATGTCAGCATCTTGGAATTTTTTGGTATTTTAATTAGCAGATTAGGTTGCACTTATGCTCTGAGATTCAGAGAATTCCCCTTCACCCATTTTAAGTTCGCAGTATAGGTCTGTCAGCATGATGGAGAGAAATACCAATTCAGAGATGTAGTAAAGCCTCATGGCAAGAGTCATTAGTGGCTCCTTACCATGTGTTTGAGTCGAGCACCACACTGGTAGACATGACATTGCTGGCGTTCTTCCTAGCAGCCCATGCATTGCATTAGCAAAGGCACCCTCTACACGCAGTCAGCTTCTGTCCCACATACATATGCAAACACAAGCACACGTGCACATATCCACTCATGCACCATCTTTAGCAGCCCTCATCATAGAGGGCCCTTGCCAGGAGGTGTTTCCGCACACATTCTTTTGTCCAGACCATCAAACGTAAGTTGCAGTCTTCATCTTAAGACTAAGGAAGTGTTAGCGAAGGCTTCGTTCAGGGAATGCTAGATGGATGACCATCTTTTTGTGAGCGTGTCTTGCCATTCTACACCAAAGTAGTTCTTTTCAAGAAAGGAATGGGCAAACTGTTAGTGTAATCTTTAAGGTACTCATCACGAAATTGTGTCCATATCCATTCATGTCTGTCCAGCTGTCTAACAGTTGGCACAGAGGATTAAAGCTATACACTGATACAGACCTTTACCCTGTAATCTAGTGTTATATAACTGTCCCTGAAAAAAGGCTTGTAACTAGTAGATTTACCGGTTTAAAAAATAACCAAAAGTGCCCTTTCTTACTTTTACTTTTCCCCTTCCAGAGTTTTCAAGTATGTGCATAATTACGTGTTACTTTTCACTTGTTTTAGTGTATTGTGAGCTACATTTGTTTGACTGTGCAGTGGGTAATGGGTACTCAGTGATCGTAACGGGTATCGTATCAGGTTGGGCTGACTGTTAGAAACCATGACAAGCCCAGCTCTATGGTGTAGAGGGATGGAGCCCTGACTGTGCGGCAGATGACTTGAGATAGACTAGTAGCTGGAGGCTAGAAAAACCGAGAGGGTAGTTACAGAGAAGGAGGAACCTTCTCCTTGCGTACCCCAGGGGTGATTGAAGGTCTGGTCTGCTGTACCATCATGTTCCTCTGAAGACAGAAGATTGGCCTACAGCACTTGGAGTTGGGACATCCACTCGGCTACTGCCAAACTGTTTTGGCAGTTTTCCTCTGCAGACGGATAGCTTCTTTTGAAGATTGATTATAGGCACCACTGAAGGGAGACATTGCAGGACTAGTCATATAAGTGAGTCTTCACATTAGTCGGTGAGGTCTGGAGTATTAAAGCTACAGAAAAAACATTGATGTCTTCCTAAGTGTTGCCCCTGCTCAGTCTATTGTCATCCTCAGTGAGGGGAGGGAACCAAATGAGATAGCTTGCCAAGAGGGGGACTGTTGGACAGAAGGAGCTGAGGGAGAAATGGATAATTAGCAATGAAAAAAAAGCAAGTGAGATTGTGGTATTTTAATAAACTACCCAGTGATAGTAGAGGGGAAGGATTGGTGGTGGAGGTCATTCTGAATTTATTTCCACATGTTAGATAAAGGTCATGAAGAGTATCTGACATTTATTTTTAGCAAGTTTAAGTCGGGATCCCTTGGGCTGTGGCTCTGCAAATGTAATGGAACAAATCCCTCAACTTAACCTTTGTTTGTCTGAGTTGTCATGTTTCAGCTGTATGGTGTTGGGAAGGGTTTACACATCAACTGCTTAAATGAGATAGAAAAAAAAGCGAGCAACAAATGTACCTACCAATGGTATGATCTGAATACTCTGTTCTTGTGAGATGAGTGGATTCTATGGTGAGTATCTCGCACAACTATACTTGGCTACTCTATGTGTCCTTCAGTGGCTTTGTTGTGGTAAACAGCAGACTTTTACAATTGTTGTATTTCTTTTTCTTTTGATGTAACCTTTTTTCTTACTGCCACAAATGGGTAAATGTTGCACCTCTGCTTCAGAAGCAGGTGATTAGTATGAGGATTCTGTTTCTTTACATGGTAACATAAAAACTTGTAATGCCACATGTGGATAAGAGGTAGCATATTTGTTTCAGCTGTTTTCACTTCAGGAAGTGTGTTGTGAAATTATTATTCTGATGGCTTTAATTTGAACTTCTGTGTAACTGGGGTTTTCGTGCAGGTATACTGTTGCTGGTGCTTGTGGAATGTTTCTAGCATTTTGTTTTATATTTCAGCCAAAAGGAAAAGTTGGAACCAAGGGCAAGAAGCAGATTTATGAAGAAAACCAGGATACCTTAAAGTTTTATTTGAGGATCATCTTGGGAGCCAATGTAAGTTGTGTAGACTGGAATAAGTTAAGGAAAGTGTATCTGTTTAACTTGGAATAATAAAGGTGATTTGCTGTTTCTACGTTCAGAAAAGGAAACTCTTCGCATTTCAGCGTAAATAAATTTTGGAAGTAAACGTAATAGGAGTAGAGGTGAAGTAAAATGCTATGTCTTTTTTTTCCAGTATATATTTGCAGTACAGAATAAACTGAGAGGGAGAGAAAAATCATAGGAAGGGAAAAAAACAGGACCTTGTATTACAACCATAAGGGCTGTGATTTCTAATGTTTAGCTTAGTTCAGAAAGCAGAACCAAAACAGCTACAAGTATGCCATGAATACCCAGGGTAAAATAAGACGAGAATTTCAACGACAAAGTTAAAAAACTAATTATTTAATATAAGTAAATGAATAAAATAAGATGGTTTAGCGCTTTCATTTAAAATCATAGACTTCATCAGAACCCATGGAACAGTGACCTGACAGTTTAAATACTCTACTCATCCAGTCATTTCACAGTGTTGAGTTAATGAATAATTAATTAGTTTGATTCATATGACATCATATCCTACATACATCCAAGTAAATAAATAAAAACATAATCGATTATGCCTCACAATAATATATAATTATAACTAATTAATATTAGAAAATAAAACTATTCTATGATAAAATAAATGGCCTTTTCACTTTCCTCAAACTCTAGCTTGTAATACCGGCTTGATGGAAATGTATTCATTAATTCCTGGTGGTATAGTAGCATTTAGAAGTATCTGCCATCTCACTTCTTTTTCACCTAACAATACTTTCAAATTGCCTCCTCTATTAGACTGATTCTAAACTTCCAGTAAGGCAAATTTGAAAGTAGAACATCCCATACCATCCCTAATATGCCTATATAACGCATTATTAGCATCTTCTCTCCTGATGGCATAGAGATGATCGTATATACTGTCTTTAAGATGTCTCCCAGTTTGGCCCACATAAAAACTGGGGCATCGTGTACACTTAGCAAAATAGATGACATTTTTAGTTTGCCAGTTCCCTTTCCTAAAATGAATACAGGTGTGATTTTTATTACTAACCACTAAAGACATATCTTCTAAAATTGCATGACACTGATTACAATGCCCACATTTTTTTGTGCCACCCTTACCATTATGCGTATATGATCTAAAACCTTGGAATTTCTTTTTCAAATTATTCCCTATTCTATGTGTGAATCTTGGCTGGTCTCCCACTATGGAAAAATCTTCCTCATCACATCTAAGAATGTTCCAATTAGTCCTGATAATCTTTTTTACATGTCTAGTGTGATCATTATATGGCAGAATACAAGCCCTACTATACTCATCAAACAGCTGTAGTTGCCACTGGGGGAAAGTTGTCACAGAGTTGTACTACAAGGAACGTTTGTTTTTCCTTGGTTCAGAAAGTGTGGGAGCTTGCCAACAAGTAAGATTCTGGAAATAGAGTAACATGTAATTTGTTAACAAATAGGGGGTCACCTGACATTAAGGGCATACTTGTACTTTTTTGAATCTTTGTGTCATCTTTCTTTTTTAAAAAAAAGATGCAAAGTCTATGAACCAAAGTGCAAAATACAGTAGTTAAATGAATTGCAACATGCAAGTCAGTGGTGCACTTTCAGGGAATTTTGATAATTTCTCCTTCTGTAGTGTGTGTGTGTGTGTGTGTGTGTGTGTGTGTGTGTGTGTGTGTGTGTGTGTGTGTGTGTGTGTGTGTGTGTGTGTGTGTGTGTGTGCATCTTCATTCATATAAAAGAAATTATGGAGGTGGAGGGTTGCAGTATGGCTTGCCCCCCTGCAAAAAAAAAAAGTTTATATAAGTAGGCAGTCCTCCTGTCCCATAGGAATCACATAGTGTACAGGCATGCAAGCCTGCTATCCCATAGGAATCGCACAGTTTACAGGCATGCAGACCCCACGTCCCATGGGAATCGCACAGTTTACAGGCATGCAGACCCCACGTCCTGTGGGAATCGCACAGTGTAAGGCATGCAGACCCCCCCCCGTCCTGTGTGGAATTGCTCAGTGTACAGGCACGCAGACCCCCCTGTCCTGTGGGAATCGCTCAGTGTACAGGCACGCAGACCCCCCTGTCCTGTGGGAATCACCCAGCAGTGTACACGCACGCAGACTCCCCTGTCCCGTGGGAATCGCCCAGCAGTGTACAGGCACGCAGACTCCCCTGTCCCGTGGGAATCGCCCAGCAGTGTACAGGCACGCAGACTCCCCTGTCCCGTGGGAATCGCCCAGCAGTGTACAGGCACGCAGACTCCCCTGTCCAGCAGGAATCACCCAGCAGTGTACAGGCACGCAGACTCCCCTGTCCAGTGGGAATTGTAGTGCAAATACATGTATGCACTCATCCCACTGTAATTGTACAGTGTTCATAGGCATGCAGGCCCAATGTAATCCCATAGTGCAATTCTTTGTACCAGTACAGTCTTACAGTGGACAGGTCCTTGTCATCATGTGATACCACAGTGCACTTTTACAGTGGACAGGTCCTTGTCATCATGTGATACCACAGTGCACTTTTACAGTGGACAGGTCCTTGTCATCATGTGATACCACAGTGCACTTTACAGTGGACAGGTCCTTGTCATCATGTGATACCACAGTGCACTTTACAGTGGACAGGTCCTTGTCATCATGTGATACCACAGTGCACTTTTACAGTGGACAGGTCCTTGTCATCATGTGATACCACAGTGCACTTTTACAGTGGACAGGTCCTTGTCATCATGTGATACCACAGTGCACAGGCATATAGCAGAATTCCAGCCTGCACAAGTGTACCTCTCCCATTGTAATCCTGCCGGCATAGACATGTTAGTACCTCTTCCATTATAATCTCATCATGCATAGGCATATAGAGCAATCCCACTGTGTAAAAACATAGCAGTTGCTGTCCAAGTACACTAGTATTGTTATATGTATCTGTCATCGTGGCTTCATAGGTAGGTACTAGGTTATCTGCCCGGAGGCATTTATAAGCCTAGCTGGAATGTGTTGGCTTTCACAGCCCCCTTAGATTAGTTCCCTGTGCCTCTGTCCAGCAGAGCCATTGAAGTGATCCCTGAGATAAACTTTCTGTTTCCCATCCACTCGTCAAGGTTTCTCTTGAAGAGGGTTAGCGAGGAGCTATGCCTAATGTAGATTGGAGTCTTGTTCTAGAGCATGGGAAGTCTCTGGGACAGGAATCTATCCCTCCAGCACATCTAATTTATTGTGGAAAGGTTTTGATCCCTGGAGCGTGTGGCTCGAGGGATATGGTTTTCTTTAGGTGGAGCATGTCCATCAATTCTGGGTTGGACATGGCCTTGTATGTCAGGCAGAGATCACCTCTGAGTAGGCGGTATGCAGCAGAGTAAAGCTAGAGTTTCTTCAGTCGAGCTGCATAGGGCATCTGCTTGAGGCCAGTGATCTTGGTAAGGTACTTCTGTGGTCTTTCCAGTTGTTGCAGGTGTCTTGTAAGGTACATCCCAAATGGGGCATTGTACTCTATGATGGGTCTGATGAGAGATGCGTAGAGGGTCCCAATGACCTCTTTCGATCTGGATGCAAACCCTTTTGTGATTAGGTGGGCCACATAGAAGGATTTTCTAACCACTTTGGCAATGTGATTGTCAAAGGAGAGGTTACTGTCTACTTGGGTCCCCAGATCCCTTATTACGTCTTCCGTATTTAAGGGGCTACCACCTTTGTGATAGTTTGTGGGTACTTTGTTTTTTCCAAAGGGGATGACTATGCACTTTTTGGCATTTAGCTTGAGGCCATGGTTTTGACACCAGGTATCTGTCTCAGTGAGACCCTGTTGGAGGATGTCTGTGTCAGCTAGAGAGTCAGTTGTAGCCCCTAGTTTGCAGTCATCTGTGAACTTGGTCAGCCATAGTCCTCCTGTGCTTGCCTGTACCTCTGAGAAGTATATGCCAAACAGGAGGGGTCCTAGGACTAAGCCCTGGGGAATGGCACTTATAACTGGTTTAGAGTCAGACCTAGCTCCTGCAACTCTTACCATGTGAGTTCTGTCCATGAGCCAGTTGGCAACCCATCTTGTGATGTAGGGGTTTATGTTCAGGCTGGTGAGCTTGTCTATAATACCTGATCTGGAAATTGCATTCCACAAATGCACATGATAGCAAAGGGCAGGAAGCTAGACTGTTCAGGATTGCTTGACCCTTATATTTTATAATTTTAATAATGCCATATGGTTGTTTTCAGGGCAGTGTGTTTTTCTCCTACATCCCAAAGATATGCTGATTAATTGATTCGCTGTCTTTATGAAATAACCCCTCAGTTCTACCAAAATCCACATTTAGGAAGTTAAAGTTCAGATTACCATGGTTGTAACCATATACCGTACAATGTACAAAACAAAAAAGTACCAAAACTAACACAGCTGAAGGTAAAACAAAAAACTTTAATGCACACAAAAGAGAGTAAGTGCTTTCACGGTGTGCTCTCACCGCTTCATCAGACTGTTCTCAACTAGTAATAAAAGCAATTAAATAGCATAAGTTAGTCAATTAAGGCACTAATAAAAGCATCAGTTATCTGAAAGAAAAATGTCACAACTGAAAAACGGGCAAATGAAACATATAAAAAGCATAATATATATATATATAAAAACAATCCTATACTTGTGTTTGAGAGGTCTAGCTTTTAAAAAAGGCTTGAGAGAGACAACTTCATTAAGACCTGGTGTCTTATCGGCATTGAGACAGAATCCATTTACACATTAGGTAGCACGTCTGATGCATCTTCATAAAAAAAGGAAGTCCCATTCAGACGATAATGGTGACTCCACCACTAATATCAACACTGGAGCCAGACCTAGGGTTACCACTTCTTTTCAACTGCAGAGCCCTTTTCCTATCAGGGACAGGTCACAGAATCAAGGGAGGAAGGGCAGACTTTACCGCCTCCCGAGTATAGAAATGAACGTGAACCTAACAGGCCAATGGTAACGAAGGTAAACAGCTTGGTTTTTAATATTTCCTTTGTACAGCTTACTGCCGCACAGTTAGCATTGCTGAACAAAGGTCTATCATTTGTCCCTGCCAGAGAAGCTGAACTAACTAGTGTCTTAACTGATCTTAGATTGTTTGGTAGGACTCTTACATTGAAAGCTATGCTACCTGACCCTGTTAATATTGTCAAACAGCACTTTTATTCCACCATTCAATGCCAAGATAGAGACCTTTATTCAGACTTGTGAGAAACAAATAAGAAGAGAGTTTGGATCCAGTAGAAATAAGAGATACTTTAATCTTAGTAATGATGAATATGCAGCCCTCAATGAACTGAAGAACTTGAGATCCTTTGAGATTAGACCAGCAGATAAGGGTGGTGGAATTGTTGTGTTAGACAAGGACTTATATCAAACACAAATGCATTAATAGTTGTGTGATGACACCACTTATGTCGGTATTTCTAAATCTGCTGTTTATGGTATGATCAAGAAGGTTTCTTTATTTTTGATCTACTTATGACTGGTATGATTGATAATAAGTTTAAATATTTTGAGGTACAACAACCACTCATACCGATCATTTATGGCTTACCCAAAGTACATAAGAATCTAACACTGCCGCCCATGCGCCCGATGGTGTCTGGGAAAGGTTGGGTAATTAAGCCACTTTCTGTCTATATCGAAAATAATTTACACTCTCTGCTGGACACTTGAGACCATCCTAAAAGACAGGACCTTCCTACAAAGATTATATGTGGCTACTTCTGATTTGAGTGCTGACCATCTTTTAGTGACAATGGATATCGAATCACTCTACTGTGATCCCCAATGTTTGGGGCATAGAAAATGTCAGGAAATGTATGCATGTCAGGCACTGTTTTACGGAGGACAAGATCAATTTAATTTGTGCCCTTTTACAATTGGTTTTCGAAAACAATGTTTTGTTTCAAGATTATTTTTATGCACAAAAGGTTGGCATGGTGATGGGAACAGCTTGCGCCAACAGCTACTCCAACCTTGTGTTGATACAATGGGAGAAAGATGTTTTACTTCAAGCTGAGGGCTTCTCTGAACATATCTTATGGCATGTAAGATTTGTGGACAATTGTTTTTGTTGTGGAGGGGGTCATTTCAGAGTTTAATGCAGTTTAGAGTTTTTACATCAGTCTACAGATTTTTTTAAGATTTACTTTTAAATATTCTTTTGATGAGATTGAATTTCTTGATGTTAAGGTGAACAAAACTGATTTGACTAGCCTAGTAACTAGTATTTATAGGAAACCTACAAGAAAGAATAATCTGCTCCATAGAGACAGCATGCATCCTAGGCATGTTACCCAGAATGATGTTAAAGGGCAGGTGTACAGGGTCATGAGACTCCACAATAATGACAAACAGCTTGCCGAGGCCTTTGAGACCTTGAAAATGGATTTTATCGATAGAGGCTATAAGGAAAAGGATATTAACAGTTGTATTACTGATGTGTATAAGGAGAGAGGGGGCAAATGTAAGCCATATTACACTGCTGCATCTAACACTGAAGCCATAGCTGCAGAACAAAGGACAGGATAGATTAGGTTTCCCCTTGCATACTCTTCTGATGGTAGTAGTATATGTGACATTGTTAAATGGAACTGGGGCATTTTGGATACTGTAGATGAATTAAGAAATGCCATAAGCACTGTTCCACACTTTTCTTTTAAAAGTAAATCTTTGAAAAGGCATTTGTGCTATAATACTTCTACTTTTAACAAGGTTTTACAGTCAGAGAGGCATGGCACTTTTAAATGCAAGAATTGCACAGCCTGCAAGTTTATACACTCCAATGCTATTTACATGCACTTCAAAATAGATACAAACTTTTATGCTGATTGCAGGACTAAGAAAATTGTTTATTTTAGTTACTGCACTGTTTGTCATGCTTTTTATGTAGGCTTGAGTAATAGACAACTCAAAGACAGGGTGTTGGAACATCAGAGAGACATTAGAAACAGGAAAGACACTAATGCTCTTGCTAAGCATATTATGTGCCATGGACAGGAACATAATTTTAAATTCCTTGTGCTAGAGATCATTCCTGACAGTCTAAGAGGGGGAGACCTTAGGAATCGCACAGAATCTGCAGAGCAAAAATGGATTCTGTCTCTTAATGCTGATAAGATACCAGGTCTTAATGAAGTTGCCTCTCTTAAGCCTTTTTTAAAAGCTAGACCTCTCAAACACTAAGTATAGGATTGTTTTTTATATATATTGTTTATGCTTTTTATATGTTTCATTGCCTGTTTTTCAGTTGTGACATTTATCTTTCAGTTAATCGATGCTTTTATTAATGCCTTAATGCCTTAATTGACTAACATGCTATTTAAGTGCTTTTGTTACTAGTTGACAACAGTCTGATGAAGCAGTGAGAGCACACCGTGAAAGCACTTACTCTCTTTTGTGTGCAGTAAATTATTGTTTTACCTTCAGCTGTGTTAGTTTCGGTACTTTTTTTTTTTAGTAGTTTCTTGTTATTGTACTGTTAGATTTTTATTCTCGGCATACTTTCTACACCATGCAATGTACAAATTTAATGCAAGTAAATCTGCATACGGGTAGAAAGAAATGTATGCAAGAAACAAAATATGCTGATAATAAAAA
This sequence comes from Protopterus annectens, assembly GCF_019279795.1. NCBI lineage: Eukaryota > Metazoa > Chordata > Ceratodontiformes > Protopteridae > Protopterus > Protopterus annectens. Next base: position 1,925,237,454 of record NC_056741.1, read on the forward strand.
AAATACACATCCGTACATGCATGTATATATTAGACAGAGAAAAAGATGTATAAAAATACTGAGTGGATATAATTTCGTCCTAATGCCTTTTGTAAACTGTTGTATACCGTCACTGCCCTGTATAGTATGCCCCTCCCCCCAGTCCTTTCCTCCCATTTTTCTGAAGGTGCCAATCACTCCCCTCTTTATTTCATTAGTTTCAGGTGATGCTTCATATTACTTTATTTCTTTTTCACTCTGTTTGCAGTGTTGGTCTTTTTACCTGTAAAGAGCACTTTAGTTATTAATGTGGGAGGTGGTAGTTTACCCATGACATTTGCTGTGTGAGAGTTTTGTTTGTTTTTATTTTACATGTGCAGATAATTCCAAGTGCGTGATAAACACCCTGATGATTAGGAGCTTTACTTATGAAAAAACCTACAGAGCTCTTAAACCCAAAGGATTTTGAATGATGAGACGACTGTAATAAGTACAACAGTGATGGGTGTGGTAAGAAGGAATGATGCTTCAGGCAGAAGTCTATAAAACTGAGGACAGAGAAACCTCTGTGTTATCTCTGCATTGTGGGCATGTATATTTAAAGGTACTTGTTTTTTGCTATGTACAGGATAATGTCTGTTTTTTTCAGTGTGTTGCTTGTTTTTGAATTTAAGGTATTTAATATCTGTTATTTCAGTTATAATAACTCATTTAAGTAGAGTTAGCATAGGTTGTAAAGTGGCACCTATGTACCTCATGGACAGGGGCAACTGATGCTGATCATAGACTCACTCTGAGATTAGCGACCATCTAACCAAGGTCATTTAGGGAGTACTGGTGTAACATGGTGATTCTTGTAAAGGCCCCAAGGCCATTTGCCTAGTAACCTCCTG